>NC_134471.1:22200690-22319818 GCF_964194025.1 Convolutriloba macropyga | reverse complement strand
GATGAATATTTTTACTACTTATTCACTATAAAAATGCCTTCTAAGCATTTGAGTTAACACATTTGATCAATATGATCGCTCAAAAAAAATTGTTAAAAAAAAGTGTTAAATTACTTTTGCATCCGTTACTTCGTAAGTTAGTAAACAATGTTAACCCGGGTCGAGGCCGAATGGTTATCTTGTAAGAACTTGCAAGTTTCTGGCAGAAACTTACAAGGCGATGCATCGCCTTGCAAGTTTTTCTTCCAAAAACTTGCAAGTTCTTACAAGTTAACCATTTGACTTGCAAGTTCTTACAAGTTAACCATTCGACTTACAAGGCTCTTACAAGTTAACCATTCGACTTACAAGTTACTTACAAGTAAACCATTTGCACACACACCACACACTACACACACCACGCACACACACACGCCCGCACACACACGCATGTACACACACATACACACGCATACACACACATGCACACACATACGCATTAAACCGTAAATAAAACGTTGCAAGAGATGAATGTAAACGGATGTTTGGCAAAAATAGAATCCGGAAAAGTGTGAATTAATTTATAAAAAAGGGTATAAAAATGAAGAGCCACTAAATTATTTTGAGAAAATACTGACATATGAAATTGAAAATTTAATCGAAGTCAATATTTTGGGAACATTTTTAAAAAAGCGACCGTTTAGAAGCTAATTGAGATCTACAGTTTTTTAATGGAATTGCAAAAGGAACTCTCTTGACTTGATAAAATTCAAAAAGTAACCATTTTGTCTACTTAGGTCGAATTGTATTATGTTATCCCACGCGCTTTCTACGGTAAATGACTGAATGTTAAATTGAATTAACCAATAAGAGTTGTGCTCGACCGGAACGAACTTGCAAGAATCTTACAAGTTAGCCATTTGCCTTGCAAGTTCTTACAAGTTAACCATTCGACTTACAAGTTCTTACAAGTTAACCATTCGACTTGCAAGTTCTTACAAGTTAACCATCTTTTGCAAGAAACTTGCATAATCTTACAAGTTAACCATCTTTTGCAAGAAACATGCAAGTTCTTACAAGTTAACCATTCGGTTTCGACCCGGGAACTTCACTGCTTGTATGTCTTGTCTATAAGTTTCGATCAATGAAATTGTATGCGGATAAGATTTTAAACGATATAAAACACCGATAGGTCAATACAAATATGTTTTAGGATCATACGTGCTCTTTGATACTTGAATAAAAATCTGACCAGACACCTGATGACTGTGCCTTATCTGAGTTCCCCGTTGGCTGGCAATCAAGTGAAAATAATTTTGCTTTTAAAGGTTCAATTGCTGTTTCATGCGTCACTCCATAAATAAGTAAACAATGTTGATTTCATTGCTGGATGTCTTGGTTATAAGTTCTAATCAACACAATTGTATTGAGATAAGTTTTCATATGATACAGAACACCGAGAGATGAAATACGGACACTTTTTAAGATCATAAGCGCTCTTCGATACTTTTTTTTGTTCAAACATGTGAATTTTTCAGAATTTAACCCTAAGGTTAGATATCTACATGCTTTAAAATGTTAAGATACATTTATCAGTATTGTTATTAATATAATAATCTTAAAATTGAGGCTGTGGCTGTTCGTTTTCATAGGTAAAAATAGGATTTGAAGGCTCCCATTTGTCTATAAACGAGTAGCTTTTGATCGAGCGAAAACTCCGTTAAACATTTTTAAAGCAAGTTTTACTGTTGAAAGTTCTTATTGAAGAGGGCAATTTGTTCCAATTTTGAACGCTTTTCAAGATCAAAGATTTGTTACTGAAGTTCGTTTTCGTTCTCTTTTTTATGATAATTTGATTTGTTCTCTTGTTCTGTCTAGCGTTATGGCGACTAGTAAACATTTTAAAATTTTTGGATGTTTCCCAGTGTCTTATATCTGTTTGTAGCTTTAATAGGCTAACTTTTGAGATAAAAAATACGGCTGACAAGACACGATCCTAATGAGAAGATCAATGGAGTGGTCAAATTTTTGTCGAAAATAACAAACTTTTGTTCCCCAGTTAGTTTGCTTGTTTTTGCTGTTTATGTTTTTCGCTTTAAGAGTTTGAAGGAATATTCCACTGAAAGAAAGATGAGAGAGTACAACTGGCATGAAAACATCAATTTCGACTTTCAGAGGGATTTGATTTCCTACAATATACAAAGAACGAATTGATTTGCCTTTTTACTTAAAACTGAGTTAGCCGTTTTACTTAAAACTTAGTAAAAGAATCTGACCAGACGCCTGATGACATTTTCTTATCGGCTGACAATCAAAAGAAGATTTTAATCTGAAAGATTTAATGAATGTTTTATGCGTTTCTCCGTAAGTTAAAAAACAATGTTGATTTCACTGGTGTAAGGATTTGCCCATAATAATTTTTGCTGCCTCATTAAATTCTCCCCGACTCATTAACGGCATTACAATCAAAAAGCGACGTTTTTGCTCTCCTGCTTGTTTTGTCTAACAGTCTAAGCGATACAGTTTTTTCATCACTTTTTCTGTTTCAAACTAACTCAAAGAAAAGTCTCTAAAATGATACTCCTTCAATACTACTCTCTGATCTGCAAAAAAATATTAGGTTTGAAACCAGTTGTCCAGTAACGTTTGATTCTCGGAATTATGTTTTATTAAATGTACAGTTCTTAAATTGAGTTTTAATTTCTAAAAGAGTGTTACACTTGGTTTCAGTACTCTGGTGAAAAGCAATTGGTCCTTCTGGTGCCCAGGTTTTGGTCCAGACCCAAATTGAGCTATGATCAGACCCAATCGAGCGCACACCCCTGTGTTCCCAGACCGAAATTACAGGGTCTGGAAAGCGGTTTGAGCGCACAATAGTCTGGACCATGGTCTGATTTCGGTCTGATCAGAGGTCAAATAGGTCTGGACGGTCTGATCATAGTCTTTATAGTCTGGACCATCGTCTGGGTTCGGTCTGATCAGAGGTCAATTCGGTCTGGAAGGTCTGATCACAGTCTTTATAGTCTGGACCATGGTCTGGGTTCGGTCTGATCAGAGGTCAGTTCGGTCTGGAAGGTCTGATCATAGTCTTTATAATCTGGACCATGGTCTGGGTTCGGTCTGATCAGAGGTCAGTTCGGTCTGGAAGGTCTGATTTCGAGTGCATTATTTTTTCAATTTTTTTGGTTTTTTTTTATTGAAGGATGTTGGCTCTGCCAAGAGGCAACACTAAAGCAGCGTTCCGATCAGAGACTCATCTAAAGTCCGATGACTCTGATCAGAAATAAGGAGTCCAGCTGATAGCAAATGCCGGTCCCCTCAAGAGGAAATTTTGATTAACTGAAGACCACGACGTTTCTTGTGGAAAGCTGTCTAAGTTCATCCATTGAGCCAGAAATATGAACTAAGGGGTATGGTAAATATTTTTTTTCTCAACAATTAGATTTCGTTTTCATTAGCAATATTTTCAGATTTGGCTTTCCCTTAGATGATTTTAATACTGCAAACACCAGTTTTTATGAAATGAATATATTATAGTAAAATTAAGGGATTTGTTCATAATTAAAATCTTTCTCTGATCAGACTATTTTGAGCGCACTTGAGTCTGATCATAGTCTGATTAAGGTCTGGGCAATGGTCTGAATTTGAGTCTGGACCATGGTCTGAAGATGGTCTGATCTTAGTCTGTTTATAGTCTGGACAATGGTCTGAATTTTGGTCTGATCATAAGCGCACTATAGTCTGGAGAGTGGTCTGGGTTCGGTCTGATCAGAGGACATTTTGGTCTGGAAAGTCTGATCAGAGATCATTTTGGTCTGGATGGTCTGATCAGAGGTAACTTCGGTCTGGAAAGTCTGATCAGAGGTCATTTCAGTCTGCATAGTCTGATCATAGCTCAATTTGGGTCTGGACCTAAACCTGGGTGATCTTAATGAAAATTTGTAAAAACTTACTGAAACAAAATTGTACTATATATAAAGATAAGCAATTAGTTCAAATCTGTTAAAGGTATTGCAATTTGATAGAAAAGAATACATTGAATGCATTAACGGATTCGCAGTATATTAAAACCTTCAGCTTACCTCAAAACTATTAGCCAACGTAACATTCTTAATCTTTCTAGCTGATAATGGGACAAACTTTTTACAGCCTAATTATTAATTGAAATCTGCATAACATCCCTAAGTTCTTGATGAAAGTTATTTATCATAACCTTTTGGTAATCAGAAAGTTGAATTGCATTCATTAACTCTTACAATCAGAAATAGAAAATAATAGCCAGCTCAAAGTGTAGCAACCCTCTTTCGGACTTTAGTTTTGCGAATTATTGTTAACCAATTATATTCATTTAAATCCAATGAAATTGAAATCTGTTTAGAATAATTGATAGAAATTCTCGAAGAACTCTAAGTTGAGCAGCGAAACTGAGCTACTAGTGTTTTCTTTTTTTAATTCATAGTTTACAAAAAAATGTCTGCCAAACGAAAACCACCAATGATTTAATTGCGCTGAATTTTTGACAGAAAAATTAAACAATAAGGATACGAGAGACTTTCACACTTTTTATAATTATTTTTTTTAACATCTCATTAAATTATTTGTAATCAACATTGAAATACAACAATTTTGCATTGTCAACAGATTGCGAATTATTTGATCCACTTTACCCTCTTTATATAATTCAACGATGAAAAACAACGGATTTTTCCACCTTTAATAGCGAAACTCAACAAGTATCTGTTATTGGCAAAAAAAATTACTCCACGTTTTTATTGTTTTTGAAAAATTTTTAGAAGATTTTACCAAAGCACTCCACAAAAAATTAGCCTGTCATGATCTTTGCAAATCCAATTCTTGCCTTACATGTCAAATTGCGTCCTGCTTTGTTTCAACAAAGGTACAGCAGAAAATTTTTGTAATAACACAGCAGTTAAAAACAAATTGTTATCGAATCAGTATTAAATACAAATATTTTATTTGAAAGACAAGAGTCTATGGTTCTAAAAACTAAATTTATTTAATTTTTCAAAATGCAATTGGAAGAAAGCTATCACGAGACCCGTGATTATGACATTACATTTCATCCTTTTTTGAAAACTATAAATCGCGGTGCGAATTGGATCACTGAAATTGATCTCAACTGCCCACAAGTAGAAACTGTTGAGTCTAACAAAATACCCTGTGCTCTGGCGGATTTCTCAAACCTTAAAACCTATGAAATGACAAAAGATTAAGACTTGAAAACAGAAGACAGGTGCGTTTCTTGTCAGGTGCGTTGGACCTTTTGCACGGCGATCAAACAGTTCAGTCCAACGAATGGAAAATTTAGAGTTTGTGGAATGAGCGAATTTTGTCTGTTATGTTGAGACAGCAAATGAGTTAAATGACACACGATGACACCCATCTCTTGTTCTCAAGTTCTTTTCTAAACATCATGACAAAACATCACGTGTCATCATGTGTCATTTGAATCATATGCTATATGATGTCTCAACATAATAGACAAAATTCCCTCATTCCACAAATTCTAAATTTTCCATTGTTAAGACTGAACTGTTCAATGGCTGTGCAAAAAGGTCCATTGAACATGAGAAAAAACAGTCTTTTCTTTTCCAGTCCTAGTGTTTTGTCATTCCATAGAATTTTTTGTTTGAGAAGTCCGCCAGCGATCACGGAGTTTTATTAGATTTCACCATTTTGTGGTTTAGGGGCGTTTGAGATCAATTTCGGTGATTCATTTCGCACCACAATTGATAGTCTTCAAAAAAGGACAAACTTTTTTTTAATAACCACGGGTCTCGTGTTAGCTTTTTTACTGCATTTTGAGAAGTTCAATAAATATACTTTTTAGCACCAAAGTCATGAAGTCCAATTTGCTTAAAATGATGAATTGCGAACACCTGGATGTTGGCTGGCTAACTGGCACTGTTTACGGGACTTTCCACAGTCAACAGAGTCAGTGGACGACATCGAAGTGACGTCGCAGAAAAATTCAGGACGCCGTTTACGACTCAAGTTATTTTCAGGAATTGAGAAAAAGTGAGTTTAGCAAGCTGCCGAGCTTGTTAGTAGTAAATTTAGCACGCAGCTGGGCTTTTATTTTGAGGGAAACTGCGCTAAAACTGCTGTGCAGAAACTCTGAAACTGCAGAAAACAGGAAAGATTGGCAAAATGATGATGAGCATTTTCTGACAAACTAAAATTGTTGTAATAATAATAACAAAATATGAACATTCTCGAATAATAAAGATAGAGATACAATTTAGGGTACAACTCATTGTTTTCAGACCTTTTGATTCAGTGTATTCACATTATGTTTTTTAAGATTGCCCAAAGCGAATCCAGAATTGGAATTTGTACTGCTCAGAATGTTTTCAGAGAGCCATTTTTTACTATGATTTTTTACGTAAAAAGTGACATGATCATAATCTGTTCATAATAAAAACACAGACTGAAAAATACTAAGTTTCAGCGCTGAGTTACTATGTTACTATGATCCGGGCCGGCCTGTTCTCAACAGCGTTTTTTTAAATTTGTTCCAGACTGCTTTTCATGGCAGACTGTTTTTTGTATGTGATTTTGGCAATTTTTTTTTTCAGGTAAAATTTTTACTCATGGTACCGTCATTGCAGCAAAAGTAAGGTTGGTCTGGCTATGGTCAACTTGATGTATGGTTAAGTTAGAACTCCACGATAGCCCATTTTAATGTATTTATAAGTCCAATTTTCTGAACTTATTGAAATCTCTCTTTGGGATTGTGTTAGACAATATGTTTTCTAATAAAAAGAGGTTTGAATATAAGATGAGAAGCTAAAAGAAATGGATGTCTAACCCGGCTACAAGCAATCATCAATTGGATATCGTAGACACCTTTAGCACTAGATTGGTGAAATCGTTATGCTTTCAAAAATTCTGAAAACTCATACTTTTTTAGAATTAATTCATATAGCAGCAGACTGAACTAATAATTCTGAATTCAGTAAATTTCTTTGATGCTTATTTTCATCCAGTAAAAAAAGTGTGGTAGCACCAGACAGTAATGTGAATTATAAAGAATATCCTGTCCAGAAAGCGAGCCAGATAAATCCATTCAACAGATAGGACATCTTGGTGTATCTCATCAACAACATTCGCCTTACTATAGCGTCGTTTTGTTTCAGTGTTTTCTATATATGTTTCCATAGTACTGATTGTTTGTCTAGTTTCACCTATTTTGTTTTCGTTAGCTGTCTCAAGACTATTCGTTGCAGAATTTTGGGTGAATTCTGCAGCTAGGCTGAGTCGTTTCAAACCAATGAAGCTCACGGCTTTCGAGGATAGAAATTTTACGGCACATTTGCACAATTTTCTCTCACCGCCCGTGTTGTGCACTCTCACCACTGAAACATCTTGCATATAAATTTGTTTAATCAGGTTAAATGAGAGGTACATGAAGCAAAACATCGACAAATGATAGGCCATAAATTAAACTATTTCAGCTCAGCCTATATAGACACATTTGAGTTTTTTGGGTCTTTATTTTGGTTTAAGGTTTTTTTGGTTGGTTTTCATGCTTATTAAAACAATTATTTGAACCATTTATCGTGTATTGTTTCAGCAGACGCTAAATAAAAACTTCTATCATATAAGATCTTATAAGATAAGCATTTTTCCTACTACAGCATTTACCTAAGTAAAAATCTGACAAGACATGCTTTCTCAATTAGATTAACGCCAAATTGACCTTATAGTGCAACTCAATATCGAAAATTAATTACATTTGAGTACTTTTTGCTCTAATTGAGTACTTATCCCACGTTAGGTGAGGTCACAAATAAGAAAGTGATCCGGGACATCGTAAGTACACCTGTAAAGTGACCCGGAAGGTCGAGAATATACCTGCTCTGGTTGCGAACGCACCCCGAATGCTCCCCGAACGCACCCCGAACGCTCCCCGAACGCACCCCGAACGCGCCCCAGACGGATCCCGAAATATCCAGTATCAGTGAAAGTAGCAGTATGCACACGGTATGTAGTACGCATGTAGTACGTATGTAGCTGTTTTAATTGGTAACGTGTCGTTACAGCGAAATGCATGCATTCTGCATGCATTTTGCATGCTTTTCTGACATGCTCACCATATTTCAACATTTTCGAAAATTTCAATGCACTGTTTTTACTCTGAAATTACTATGAATAGTTGTTCTGTTTTTTTTCTGGGCATAATGACCAAATTTTTTGATGTAAATAAGCTGTTTCAGTACTGGTTTTGCAAGATAAAATGGAGATACTCAGGTTCAGTACTGAAATACTCTGGGTGGTCAGCCCGGGTTAGTATACAAATTTAACACAACCATGTTTCTATTTTGGAAAAACAAAAAAAAAACTGCTTTTTTGGGAACAAAGGAGGATCAAACAACAACAAATAGTAACATCTTACCTATTACAGCTGCTGCAACAGTGAACGCTAGATGTGTTATTACAAATCTCATGGCTTCAAAAGCATGAGGTAAACTGCGTGAACTGGCGGGTAGAATCTGCATGAGAATACTGAAGAATACCATCTGGGCCAGCAATATGGTCACTCCGAATGAAATCTTTTCCCCACTTTCGACTGGTATCAGAAAGATCACAGCTGAAAATCCAGTTTCACAAATGAGTATGGTTTCTAAATGTTTTAGAAACCCTCACCCTTTAGAAACCCTGCCGCGGACAGACGCAAATCAAGTATAGGCCAGACAAAGTGGCGCGACCAAAAATTTGTTCAGAATATAAACTCGGTCGCACCGGAACCCCCCCCCCCACCTGTCCGTGACCCAAGTCCGCCTGGCCCATACTTGTCTTGGTTCGCGATTTCATCCTGGGGAGTCCTGCAACCCTTATATTAAACTCCTAGTTTACCTCAAGCAACGAAATTTCAATTAATCCGAATTTGAAACAACCAACTTTCTCTCAGCAAAATTTCACACAGAGAACCAAAACATGACTCAGAAAAAAATCATTTGTGAACATTAATGAAATCGTCAGTATATACGGTTTTAGCAATCAAAAATAACAACGAAAGCTATTAAGACTTTTTCCTTAGTATAGTTGATATGTCTGGTTTTTAAACAGAAGGGGTTGTCGGTATGTGCGGTTATAAACGTAAGACAATCTGGTTATGTTCAGTTTCTTAGATTCGGCATGTTAAATTTTAAATGTCAACAACCGTCGGTATGGTCATCTTCAAATCACATGAAATTATAAGAAAATGACCAACGTACTTGAGTTCTCATGATCACATCAAGACTCCGTAAGTCTGATTTAATGAACCAAATCCCCAAATGATTCAAATGCATTGTTTAGATAATTGTTCTATTATCTGTCCCATAAAGTTCGAATAATACCGCTCAAGAAAAAAACACTCAATTAATTTTTTCACTGAGTTCATTCGTCTTTCGGGTTCTCTCTAACGGAAAAAAGAGGATTTTTTGACTTACTTTTATAACTCGTCGATAAAATTACATGAAAAAATTTGGGTCGGAAATTTTAAAATTTTCAAGTCGAAAATCTGTTGAACCTTGATAATGATTCAGTTCGCATAATCAAACTCACGATTCCTGATATGATTACGATAAAACAAAAAAGTACAAAAGTCATGATTTACTTAGGTTTATCAAACTAATGCCCGCTTTTGATGTTTAAAATCGACCATTTCAAATATTTCATGCAATTGAAATTAGGCACACCGATTCTACGAATCCAATTATACCAAAAAATCCTTACGTTTTCCTACCGAACATATCAAATACATCTGGTTTTTTGATAGGGAGCATACCAAGAATCACTTGCAATTCAATACCAAACATTCCAACAAAAATTGCAGAAAAAGAGAAAAAAGGGGCTTTTGTCGTATTGTCCAAAATAAACAAAAATATTTAATGTATTCTTGCGTTTAAAAAGTATAAATTTTGGACCAGGGAGACGATAAATCTGAATGGCTCTTTTAACTACTTAAGGCGTTGCCAAAAAGTTCCAAAAAGTACATTTAAACCGAACACAAGTAAAAGATAAATAAATACCTTTTTTGTTCTCGTGCACGTTCGATATCTTTTATAACTCTAATAATATATGGCTTCGAAAAGCTAATATGGCTTTCAAAACATAGAGGCTTATACCTGTACACCTCTAGCCTTTGAAAAAACATTCTCAAAGTTTTTTGCAAAAGCAGTTGAAAATCAAATGTTTTTGACCACGGTTCCTCAGTCCAGTTGTCACACATTTTTTGTCAACTAGAAGACAAAGGCTCAGATTTCAGTAGAAATTGTAAAACGCAATCAATCATTGAAATCAAAGTGCAAACTATGTTGAGTACAGAAGTACAAAATTTAATGAAGTGAGGCTGGATTTTCTCTTGCAGCAATTACTTTTCAACTTAGAGTAAAAAAAATAGCAGTGGAACATGGCAAAAACTAAAAAAAACTAAAATATTTTGACAACCAATAACAGCAGATGAAACCCTGAAACTTCAATTGAGACTCTTGATTGGAATCCTACAACATAGCCCAAGTGTGACAAAGTGAGCAATGATACTGTTTTGGTAATAGAACAAAAAAAAGTATGCCAGTTATACAAAAATCTGCCTGAAACTGCTTATTATGGATTAAAGTTTGCAAACCGGCCAAAAATGTTAGTAACGTTTCCAGTTTAACAACTTATTCTAAAATTGATGTTTTGGACTTCAACTTAACGTCAACCTAACAAGCAACTGATTTAAAATGGCCTTATTTTAAACTTTGAGGACAATAATTGTTTTGAAACCTTTTTATAAGGAAGAGACGATCACTCTAGATAATCTCAGCTCATAAAGAAAGGAATTACAGATCCGATACAGGTCAAAAATTAACAATTAAACGTCGTTGACCCACAAAAGGAGACGAAAACTATATTCATTAGCATATTTGTTGTATCTGAGAGATAGCATCAATGGTAATTTACATTTACGATACAATCAAAGGCCATATTCGGCAAAATTTTCAGAAAAAAATGAGCTAAAAATTGCATTTCTAAATATGTTATTTCAATGAATCAGATATGTCAACTGTTTCTTATAGTTGACATTATAGCTTGCATAAAGAACAAAGATATGATTTAGTTGTGGATTTAACATTTGTTGTGCTAGTCATCGGTATTGCCCTAGTGATGAGTGAATTTAAAACTTGCAGGAATCTTGCAAGAATCTTGCAAGATATCAATCAAGGCAAAAAAATAAATCAGGTTACAAATGTGGTAGAAAACATCTTTGAAGCAAATTATTGTTTATTGAACAAATTACAAAACCGAATTCAATAAAAATTTTTTTAGCCCGGATTCAAAATCTTGCAAGAATCTTGCAAGAATCTTACAAGTTTTTGAATTCTGAAAGTTTTATGTTTGTATTTTTGGTAGCTCAAACTAACTGAAAACCAAATGAAATGACTGATATAAAAATTTTTGATCACCAGAACTGAACCTATTTGACTTTTTCCGTGAACGCCTTTTGAATGTGAAATCTTGCAAGAATCTTGCAAATTTCATGCAAGATTTTGAATTCAAAAATACATTTTCGACAAATAACTAGAGACACCATCGTCAACCATTTTTCGTCTATTTTAAGATTAATTAACCTACTCTAGAATCAAATAAGTTATTTATAAAGAAACAACCAGTTGGAATATTTTGTTACCAATCCTATCGGTAATTGAGGATCTTTATGTAGTTGGAAAAAATATTCTGCTCATTGTTAATTCCAATTAACTTCCTCATGAGATTTATGTGAACCTAATTGACCCCTTAAGTTGCTAGTTATTGGTATTAATATCCTTGAAGTTATTTCATTCGAAAAGATCTGGTAAGTTTTTGAAGCCTCATTTGTTGTTCATCTTTCATTCCAATTATAGTTTAGGCTCATCATACAGAAAGTCAGACTCAATTGTTTGGTAAATCAAACGTTAACTTCGTCGTTGATTGTATGCTAACTAATGTTTTTTATTTAGTTCAAAGAGAAAACAAAACTATGGTTTTTTATAACTGATATTTCCTAAAGTATCACAAAAAATTAATTCTACAAAGCTATATACTTTCGTCCAACCAATCCTTAAGACATCACATAGCAATGAAGAAACGTCCTAGAGGCAGGTTTAAGTCAGTTTGCTAGATTTTGAGTTAAATTTTTATGTTAATAAAGTCTTATTGGCAAAAAAATTCGTGGCACGCTTGGCATTTTTGATGATTTCTCCTAAACTACTGAGACAATTTAGACGGGCGTAGTCGCGTTTGGTTGGCTATAAGTTCTTTGTGACAACAGATTTAAATTGGTTGTTTGTTAATCCGCCAACTCAGAATTTTAATAAGCTTTAGGTTTAAAAAAATTAAAAAATTATCTTTGAAATGTTTTTTTAGCAATGACGTAGTTTTTCTTTTATTTGCGTTATAGTTACTTGGGAATTGTGTTAGTTAGTCTTTGTTTGGGTTCATGAAGTTTTTGGTATCCCTAGTTTTTGGAGGTCAATAGTTTTTCAATATTCGTGAAATTATGAAATTCTTTTTTGGTTCATTTTTGGTCTAAACACAAAATACGATTGTTCCTACTTCGTGGAAGAAGTCTTCAGCGTCCAAAAAGGTAAAAATGCGTCTATTTTGTGCCCTGAATTATGTTGAAGGGACAGATTTTTGGCGAGAACTATACTTTTGTAGCAGAAAAATGGGGGCACGCTTCACGTTTCTAATGATTTCTGCCAAACTACTGTGCCAAGTTAGACGAACATAGTTCCTTTTTGTTGAATAGTTGTTCTTCTTCTCTCCAGTAGTTATTTTGTTACCGAAATCGTCCATCTCAGAAGGTTATTAGGCTGTAATTTAAAGAAAAATAAAAAAATAATGTTTCAAAACGTTTTTGAGTTTTGATGCTGTTATTCTTCTAATTTGGGGGCTTGTTTCTTGCAAATTGTAATATTTAGGCTTTTGTTTGGGTTCATGAAGTTTTTACAATACTTTAATTTTGGCAATTAAACAATTGTTCATTTTTTGCGAAAACTTGAAGCTCTTGTTTGAGTTTTTTTTTTGTCAAAACACACAAAACACCCTGGCCTTTATGGCGTGGTGGGATTTTTTTCCCACTTCACAGTAGAGATTTTGGTTGTTCAGTAGTTACGCAGTGGACTTGAATTGCGTTCAGAATTTTCTATGGGGCGTCGTTTTCGGTTGTTTCGTGCGACTTTGCGCGAAATCGAGGTCTCACAATAACCCAAAAATCGGGGTACGCTTCATGCTTCTGACAGTTTCTATGAAACTACTGTACCAAATTGGATGGGCATTGTCGCTTTTTGCTGGCCCTAAATTTCCATTGCCTGCACTGTTCAATGGTTTCTCAAGTCGGCCTAATCAAAAAGTTATTAATGTTTAACTTTGAAAAAATTGAAGTAAAAATTACATCTTTGAGGGCATGTTTTTTGTTTCTGAAAATTTTTCCTGAAGTACTATGTCAATTTGACCGGGCGTAATCGTTTTTTGTTGGTCCTGAACTCCCCATGATAGCAGTGTTTATTGGTTTCTCAAGTCGGCCTACTCAAAAAGATATAAATGTTTAGCCTGAAAAATTTGATGTAAAAATTTCATTTTTAAGGGCACGTTTTTTGTTTGTGACGGTTTTTTATCTGAACTACTCTGCCAATTCAGCCAGGCATAGTCGCATTTTGTTTGTTCTACTCCCCCTTGTTTGCGGTGTTTATTGGTTTCTCAAGTCAGCCTAATCAAAAAGTTGGAGGAAAGAACTTGTTTTATAGCATTGAGAAAGGAACTTATTGTTTTGTACTTTTATTGATATCTCCTGAATCACTGTATCAAATTTAGATTGTGAAGGAGCAATTTGTTGTTGCTAAAGCGTTCTTTCTTGCCCGGCTACTTGATTTTTTAAATCAAACTGATCAAAAATTTATTCAGGTGTAAACTTGAAAAAAAATAGAATTTATTAAACGTTTTTTTGAAATTATGTAGTCGTTCTCGTAATGAGCGTTGTTATTACTTGAAAATTTTGTTATTCACCCGTCTGTTGAGTTTTTGGAGCTATTTCAATCATAGAACAGGTTTTATTAGGTTTTTGAAGGACATTTTGCATTGCTTCTCTTTAAATTCTTGTCTTTTCAGATACCGAAAGTCAGGTTTATTACAGTTTATTGTTTTATCGATATCTCCTAAAGTACTGAGTCAAATTCAACAAACGAGGTTGCATTTTGTTCCTATTGTTCTGTTCCTGCTAGCCTTTTGCAGTCTTTTTTTTGTGTCGGCCTGTGCAAATAACAATTAGGGTGTAAACTTAAAAAAATATATCATGTTAAGCGTTATTATGAATTTATGTGGTTTTCATTGTAATGAGGGTTGTTGTTACTTGCAAATTGTGTTTTTTACGCTATTGTCGGGTCCATGAAGCTATTTGAATCAATAGTTTTTAGCAATTCAATAATTTTTCTGTATTCACGATTTCATCAAATTTTTGTGGATGTTGTTTTATGTCAAAACACACAAAACATCATAACCTTCATGGTGAGGTGGGAATTTTTTTCCCACCTCACCATGAAGGTTTGCCGTGACCTAGAACGTGGAAGTGGACCAGAATTACACCCACAAATACGCCGGCAACACTGTTTCACGTTGTTTTTACGTCGGTTCCGGAGATCTTGGGCTTCGATTTTAGCCCAAAAAATGGGGTACAGAACAGTATTTTGTTAATAACTTCTAAAGTACTGGACCAAATCAAACGGGAGTAGACGCATTTTGTAAGCACTGAACCCCTCTTGCTTGCAGTGTTTAGTTGGTTTCCCAAATCGGCCTAATCAAAAAGTTATTATTGTTCAAAGTTGAAATAGGTCGAATTTTCGGGCTTTTCTGGGTGACCCAAATTTCGCTACAACAAAACACGCGATTTACCCAACAAGTGTTAGTGTTTTAGAATCCCCGGTTAGTGGGGATTATCATCATGTATATTTTATATGGTGTTTTATGTAGTTCAGACGTTGAACTTTGGCTCTGAACAGCGGTCACCTCGCTTTTTTGGCTTTTTGATACGGTACCTCATAATTGCTATAACTCCTTGAAGAATGTACCGATTGTGCTCATTTTTTAAAATGATGCGTATCTCAAGCAGTGCTACAAACTGTATAAGGGGGGTTTACTTTGGTTCAGCTGTTTTAGAGAACTTGGCCAGTAAACTTGTCGTCGATTTTAGCCCCAGAAGCGGTTGACACCATCCGGCACCAGTTTTGAAGCTTTGAATTTTGTTACTTCAGGTTACAAAATTGGTGTCCTGAATAGCCCATTCAGTGGGGAGTCTCCCCATATATATTTTGTATGTAGTTTTCCGTAGTTCAGGTGGTGAATTTTAGCGATTCGTGACGGGTACTTGTCCTATTTGGTCATTTGGTACGGTACGTTTATGTTGGAATATCTCCTCGTAGAGTGAACCGATTTTTGATCTGTTTGTTGATTTGAACTCAGCTTGAGCCGTACTTGAATCCCTATTAATAGCGTTTTGTTTCTTTCAGCCGTTTTCGAGAAATTGGCCAGGACATATACCTCCATTTTGATCAATTCGTGTCCATTACTTTTCGTGTAGCTACATATTAGATCAACAAAATTGGCTATTTTAGACTAGACAGTTAGTTCGTTATACTCGGTCGATATTGGGCATTGTCCCCATATATATTTTACAGGGCATTTAATGAAGTTCTGAAGGTCAATTTTAGGTCTGAATGTGGTGTACCTCTCCTCTGGGGTCATTAGGTACGGTACCTTCATTTTGTTATAACTCCTAGAAGAGTGCACCGATTGGGCTCATTTTTTAATATGATGCGTATCCCAAGCAGTGCTACCAGCGGTACTAAGGACGTTTGTTTTTGTTCCGCCTTTTTCGAGAAATTGGCCGGGGAACTTGACCCCAGATTGACCCCCTGAGGAGAGAAAGACTACATTGATGACCATTTGACGGACGGTCAGTCAATGCATATAACGGTCAATGCATTCGAAAATTTTAGTGTTTCAGATTCCTTAGTTAGTGTGGAGTATCTCCATATATATTTGTTGCATTGTTCAGTAGTACTAGTAGTAGATATAGTAGTAGTAGTAGTAGTCAGTCGTACTAGGTCAATTTCGGTCATTGGTACGGTACCTTAATTTTGAAATATCTCATCGCAGAGTGAACCGATTTTGGATCTGTTTGTTGATTTGAATTCACCTTGAGCCGTACTTTTATCCCTGTGAATGGCGTTTTTTTTCTTTCAGTAGTTTTCGAGAAATTGTCCCCGAAACATACGGTCGTTTTGACATATTAGTGACTGGTACGCTTCACGTTTCTACTTTGAAACCTTAATTATTTCAGATTGATTGTAGAGTAAATTCTAAATCTGAGCAAACAACTTATCGAACAACTGTGCAACACAAATACACGGATCCTGATACGTGAGTTAACCTCAAATATTACCTCTTAAACGGAAAATAGGCCTATTTTAGCTTCATAAGCGTATTTTTATGTTGAGTTGGAGTGCAAAGTGTTGTACTCCCATAGCAAGGAAAAGGTTTTAAACAGTTGAGCTCACAAGGTAATGTGCAGAGCACAGAATGTTCTTGGCGTTTAATTTGGCGTGTGCAGTCACCCAAAAACTAGGGGGAACGAACCAACAGTAGCGTGGTCGGTCTGGTGTAGTAGCTGCGTCTGGTGTAGTAGAAGCGCTAAATCTGTTGTAGGTCGATGGTCTGTGGTCTGGTAGTCTGGTCTGGTGTACTCGGTCTGGTGTAGTAGTATTTTTGACCTAGGTGGTATGCGAAAAAAGTGCTTGATACGTTGTCAAATTTCGCGCTCAAAAACTCGCTATATAGTGTTTAAACATAAATCGCTTTTCAACGTAGTCAAGGACTTATTCAAATGACTTGAGGGTCTTAGGAGGAGTGTCACTGTCCGAGTACAGTCTGAGGGGGAAAGAATTTTTGACCTAGGTGCTATACGGAAAGAGTATTCTATACGTTGTCAAAATTTGCGCTCAAAAACTCGCTATATAGTGTTTCAACATAAATTGGTTTTCAACCTAGTCAAGGACTTATTCAAATGAATTGAGGTCTAGGGAGGAGTGTCACTACCCGAGTACAGTCTGAGGGGGGGGGGAATTTTTGACCTAGGTGCTATACGAAATAGGTACTCTATGCGTTGTCAAATTTCGCGGTCAAAAACTCGCTATTTAATATTTCAACATAAATCGCTTTTCAAACTAGTCAAGGACTTATTCAAATGAATTGAGGGTCTAGGGAGGAGTGTCAATGTCCAAAAACAGTCCGAGTGGGAAAAAATTTTTGACCTAGGTGGTATAGGAAAAAAGTACTTGATACGTTGTCAAATTTCGCGCTCAAAAACTGGCTATATAGTTTTTCAACATAAATCGCTTTTCAACCTAGTCAAGGACTTATTCAAATGAATTGAGGGTCTAGGGAGGACTGTCACTACCCGAGTACAGTCTGAGGGGGAAAGAATTTTTGACCTAGGTGGTATACGAAAAAAGCACTTGATACGTTGTCAAATTTCGCGCTCAAATCTCGCTATTTAATATTTCAACATAAATCTCTTTACAAAACTAGTCAAGGACTTATTCAAATGAATTGATGGCCTAGGGAGGAGTGTCAATGTCCGAATACAGTCCGAGGGGGAAAATTTTCGACCTAGGTGGTATAAGAAAAAAGTACTTGATACGTTGTCAAACTTCGCGCTCAAAAACTGGCTATATAGTGTTTCAACATAAATCGCTTTTCAACCTAGTCAAGGACTTATTCAAATGAATTGAGGGTCTAGGGAGGAGTGTCACTACCCGAGTATAGTCTGAGGGGAAACAATTTTTGACCTAGGTGGTATAGGAAAAAATTACTTGATACGTTGTCAAATTTCGCGCTCAAAACTCGCTATTTAATATTTCAACATAAATCGCTTTTCAAACTAGTCAAGGAATTATTCAAATGAATTGAGGGTCTAGGGAGGAGTGTCAATGTCCGAAAACAGTCCGAGTGGGAAAGAATTTTTGACCTAGGTGGTATCCGAAAAAAGTACTTGATACGTTGTCAAATTTCGCGCTCAAAAACTCGCTATATAGTGTTTCAACATAAATCGCTTTTCAACCTAGTCAAGAACTTATTCAAATGACTTGAGAGTCTAAGGAGGAGTGTCACTGTCCGATTACAGTCTGAGGGGGAAAAAATTTTTGACCTAGGTGCTATACGAAAAAAAGTACTCTATACGTTGTCAAATTTCGCGCTCAAAAACTCGCTTTATAGTGTTTCAACAAAAATCGCTTTTCAAACTAGTCAAGGACTTTTTCAAATGAATTGAGGGTCTAGGGAGGAGTGTCAATGTCCGAATACAGTCCGAGGGGGAAAGAATTTTCGACCTAGGTGGTATAGGAAAAAAGTACTTGATACGTTGTCAAACTTCGCGCTCAAAAACTGGCTATATAGTGTTTCAACATAAATCGCTTTTCAACCTAGTCAAGGACTTATTCAAATGAATTGAGGGTCTAGGGAGGAGTGTCACTACCCGAGTATAGTCTGACGGGAAAAATTTTTGACCTAGGTGGTATACGAAAAAAGTACTTGATACGTTGTCAAATTTCGCGCTCAAAAACTCGCTATATAGTGTTTCAACATAAATCGCTTTTCAACCTAGTCAAGAACTTATTCAAATGACTTGAGGGTCTAAGGAGGAGTGTCACTGTCCGAGTACAGTCTGAGGGGGAAAGAATTTTTGACCTAGGTGCTATACGAAAAAAGTACTCTATACGTTGTCAAATTTCGCGCTCAAAAACTCCCTATATAGTGTTTCAACATAAATTGGTTTTCAACCTAGTCAAGGACTTATTCAAATGAGATGAGGGTATAGTGAGGAGTGTCACTATCTGAGTACAGTCTGAGTGGGAAACAATTTTTGACCTAGGTGCTATACGAAAAAAGTACTTGATACGTTGTCAAATTTCGCGCTCAAAAATGCTATATAGTGTTTCAACATAAATCGCTTTTCAAACTAGTCAAGGACTTATTCATATGACTTGAGGGTCTTAGGAGGAGTGTCACTGTCCGAGTACAGTCTGAGGGGGAAAGAATTTTTGACCTAGGTGCTATACGAAAAAAGTACTCTTTACGTTGTCAAATTTTGCGCTCAAAAATTCGCTATATAGTGTTTCAACATAAATCGCTTTTCAACCTAGTCAAGGACTTCTTCAAATGAATTGAGGGTCTAGGGAGGAGTGTCACTATCTGAGTACAGTCTGAGTGGGAAACAATTTTTGACCTAGGTGCTATACGAAAAAAGTACTTGATACGTTGTCAAATTTCTCGCTCAAAAATGCTATATAGTGTTTCAACATAAATCGCTTTTCAAACTAGTCAAGGACTTATTCATATGACTTGAGGGTCTTAGGAGGAGTGTCACTGTCCGAGTACAGTCTGAGGGGGAAAGAATTTTTGACCTAGGTGCTATACGAAAAAAGTACTCTATACGTTGTCAAATTTTGCGCTCAAAAATTCGCTATAGTGTTTCAACATAAAATCGCTTTTCAACCTAGTCAAGAACTTATTCAAATGAATTGAGGGTCTAGGGAGGAGTGTCACTACCCGAGTACAGTCTGAGGGGGAAAGAATTTTTGACCTAGGTGCTATACGAAAAAAGTACTCTATACGTTGTCAAATTTTGCGCTCAAAAACTCGCTATATAGTGTTTCAACATAAATTGGTTTTCAACATAGTCAAGGACTTATTCAAATGAATTGAGGGTCTTAGGAGGAGTGTCACTGTCCGAGTACAGTCTGAGGGGGAAAGAATTTTTGACCTAGGTGGAATACGAAAAAGTACTTGATACGTTGTCAAATTTCGCGCTCAAAAACTCGCTATATAGTGTTTCAACATAAATCGCTTTTCAACCTAGTCAAGAACTTATTCAAATGACTTGAGGGTCTAAGGAGGAGTGTCACTGTCCGAGTACAGTCTGAGGGGGAAAGATATTTTGACCTAGGTGCTATACGAAAAAAGTACTCTTTACGTTGTCAATTTTCGCGCTTAAAAACTCCCTATATAGTGTTTCAACATAAATTGGTTTTCAACGTAGTCAAGGACTTATTCAAATGAATTGAGGGTATAGGGAGGAGTGTCACTATCTGAGTACAGTCTGAGGGGGAAAGAATTTTTGACTTAGGTGCTATACGAAAAAAGTACTCTATACGTTGTCAAATTTTGCGCTCAAAAATTCGCTATAGTGTTTCAACATAAATCACTTTTCAACCTAGTCAAGGACTTATTCAAATGAAATGAGGGTCTAGGGAGGAGTGTCACTACCCGAGTACAGTCTGAGGGGGAAAGAATTTTTGACTTAGGTGCTATACGAAAAAAGTACTTGATACGTTGTCAAATTTCGCGCTCAAAAATGCTATATAGTGTTTCAACATAAATCGCTTTTCAAACTAGTCAAGGACTTATTCATATGACTTGAGGGTCTTAGGAGGAGTGTCACTGTCCAAGTAGAGTCTGAGGGGGAAAGAATTTTTGACCTAGGTGCTATACGAAAAAAGTACTCTTTACGTTGTCAAATTTTGCGCTCAAAAATTCGCTATATAGTGTTTCAACATAAATCGCTTTTCAACCTAGTCAAGGACTTCTTCAAATGAATTGAGGGTATAGGGAGGAGTGTCACTATCTGAGTACAGTCTGAGGGGGAAAGAATTTTTGACTTAGGTGCTATACGAAAAAAGTACTCTATACGTTGTCAAATTTTGCGCTCAAAAATTCGCTATATAGTGTTTCAACATAAATCGCTTTTCAACCTAGTCAAGGACTTCTTCAAATGAATTGAGGGTCTAGGGAGGAGTGTCACTATCTGAGTACAGTCTGAGTGGGAAACAATTTTTGGCCTAGGTGCTATACGAAAAAAGTACTTGATACGTTGTCAAATTTCTCGCTCAAAAATGCTATATAGTGTTTCAACATAAATCGCTTTTCAAACTAGTCAAGGACTTATTCATATGACTTGAGGGTCTTAGGAGGAGTGTCACTGTCCGAGTACAGTCTGAGGGGGAAAGAATTTTTGACCTAGGTGCTATACGAAAAAAGTACTCTATACGTTGTCAAATTTTGCGCTCAAAAATTCGCTATAGTGTTTCAACATAAAATCGCTTTTCAACCTAGTCAAGAACTTATTCAAATGAATTGAGGGTCTAGGGAGGAGTGTCACTACCCGAGTACAGTCTGAGGGGGAAAGAATTTTTGACCTAGGTGCTATACGAAAAAAGTACTCTATACGTTGTCAAATTTTGCGCTCAAAAACTCGCTATATAGTGTTTCAACATAAATTGGTTTTCAACATAGTCAAGGACTTATTCAAATGAATTGAGGGTCTTAGGAGGAGTGTCACTGTCCGAGTACAGTCTGAGGGGGAAAGAATTTTTGACCTAGGTGGAATACGAAAAAGTACTTGATACGTTGTCAAATTTCGCGCTCAAAAACTCGCTATATAGTGTTTCAACATAAATCGCTTTTCAACCTAGTCAAGAACTTATTCAAATGACTTGAGGGTCTAAGGAGGAGTGTCACTGTCCGAGTACAGTCTGAGGGGGAAAGATATTTTGACCTAGGTGCTATACGAAAAAAGTACTCTTTACGTTGTCAATTTTCGCGCTTAAAAACTCCCTATATAGTGTTTCAACATAAATTGGTTTTCAACGTAGTCAAGGACTTATTCAAATGAATTGAGGGTATAGGGAGGAGTGTCACTATCTGAGTACAGTCTGAGGGGGAAAGAATTTTTGACTTAGGTGCTATACGAAAAAAGTACTCTATACGTTGTCAAATTTTGCGCTCAAAAATTCGCTATAGTGTTTCAACATAAATCACTTTTCAACCTAGTCAAGGACTTATTCAAATGAAATGAGGGTCTAGGGAGGAGTGTCACTACCCGAGTACAGTCTGAGGGGGAAAGAATTTTTGACTTAGGTGCTATACGAAAAAAGTACTCTATACGTTGTCAAATTTTGCGCTCAAAAACTCGCTATATAGTGTTTCAACATAAATTGGTTTTCAACCTAGTCAAGGGCTTATTCAAATGAATTGAGGGTCTTAGGAGGAGTGGCACTGTCCGAGTACAGTCTGAGGGGGGAAGAATTTTTGACCTAGGTGCTATACGAAAAAAGTACTCTATACGTTGTCAAATTTTGCGCTCAAAAACTCGCTATATAGTGTTTCAACATAAATTGGTTTTCAACCTAGTCAAGGACTTATTCAAATGAATTGAGGGTCTAGAGAGGAGTGTCACTACCCGAGTACAGTCTGAGGGGGAGAGAATTTTTGACCTAGGTGGAATACGAAAAAGTACTTGATACGTTGTTAAATTTCGCGCTCAAAAACTCCCTATATAGTGTTTCAACATAAATCGCTTTTCAACCTAGTCAAGAACTTATTCAAATGACTTGAGGGTCTAAGGAGGAGTGTCACTATCTGAGTACAGTCTGAGGGGGAAAGAATTTTTGACTTAGGTGCTATACGAAAAAAGTACTCTATACGTTGTCAAATTTTGCGCTCAAAAACTCGCTATATAGTGTTTCAACATAAATTGGTTTTCAACCTAGTCAAGGGCTTATTCAAATGAATTGAGGGTCTTAGGAGGAGTGGCACTGTCCGAGTACAGTCTGAGGGGGGAAGAATTTTTGACCTAGGTGCTATACGAAAAAAGTACTCTATACGTTGTCAAATTTTGCGCTCAAAAACTCGCTATATAGTGTTTCAACATAAATTGGTTTTCAACCTAGTCAAGGACTTATTCAAATGAATTGAGGGTCTAGAGAGGAGTGTCACTACCCGAGTACAGTCTGAGGGGGAGAGAATTTTTGACCTAGGTGGAATACGAAAAAGTACTTGATACGTTGTTAAATTTCGCGCTCAAAAACTCCCTATATAGTGTTTCAACATAAATCGCTTTTCAACCTAGTCAAGAACTTATTCAAATGACTTGAGGGTCTAAGGAGGAGTGTCACTGTCCGAGTACAGTCTGAGGTTGAAAGAATTTTTGACCTAGGTGCTATACAAAAAAAGCACTCTATATGTTGTCAAATTTCGCGCTCAAAAACTCCCTATATAGTGTTTCAACATAAATTGGTTTTCAACCTAGTTGGGGACTTATTCAAATGAATTGAGAGTCTAGGGAGGAGTGTCACTACCCGAGTACAGTCTGAGGGGGAAAGAATTTTTGACCTAGGTGGTATACGAAAAAAGTACTTGATACATTGTCAAATTTCGCGCTCAAAACTCGCTATTCAATATTTCAACATAAATCGCTTTTCAACCTTGTCAAGGACTTTTTCAAATGAATTGAGGGTCTAGGGAGGAGTGTCAATTTCCGACTACAGTCCGAGGGGGAAAGAATTTTTGACCTAGGTGGTACACGAAAAAAGTACTTGATACGTTGTCAAATTTCGCGCTCAAAAACTCGCTATATAGTGTTTCAACATAAATTGGTTTTCAACCTAGTGAAGGACTTATTCAAATGAATTGAGGGTCTAGGGAGGAGTGTCACTACCCGAGTACCATCTGAGGGGGAAAGAATTTTTGACCTAGGTGGTATACGAAAAAAGTACTTGATACGTTGTCAAATTTCGCGCTCAAAACTCGCTATTCAATATTTCAACATAAATCGCTTTTCAACCTTGTCAAGGACTTTTTCAAATGAATTGAGGGTCTAGGGAGGAGTGTCACTACCCGAGTACCGTCTGAGGGGGAAAGAATTTTTGACCTAGGTGGTACACGAAAAAAGTACTTGATACGCTGTCAAATTTCGCGCTCAAAATCTCGCTATATAGTGTTTCAACATAAATCGCTTTTCAAACTAGTCAAGGACTTATTCAAATGAATTGAGGGTCTAGGGAGGAGTTTCAATGTCCGAATAAAGTCCAAGGGGGAAAGAATTTTTGATCTAGGTGGTATAGGAAAAAGTACTTGATACGTTGTCAAATTTCGCGCTCAAAAACTGGCTATATAGTGTTTCAACATAAATCGCTTTTCAACCTAGTCAAGGACTTATTCAAATGAATTGAGGGTCTAGGGAGGAGTCTCACTACCCGAGTACAGTCTGAGGGGGAAAGATTTTTTGACCTAGGTGGTATAGGAAAAACGTACTTGATATGTTGTCAAATTTCGCGCTCAAAACTCGTTATTTAAAATTTCAACATAAATCGCTTTTCAAACTAGTCAAGGACTTATTCAAATGAATTGAGGGTCTAGGGAGGAGTGTCAATGTCCGAATACAGTCTGAGCGGGAAGAAATTTTTGACCTAGGTGCTATACGAAAAAAGTACTCTTTACGTTGTCAAATTTCGCGCTCAAAAACTCCCTATATAGTGTTTCAACATAAATTGGTTTTCAACCTAGTCAAGGACTTATTCAAATGAATTGAGGGTCTAGGGAGGAGTGTCACTACCCGAGTACTGTCTGAGGGGGAAAGAATTTTTGACCTAGGTGTTATAGGAAAAATGTACTTGATACGTTGTCAAATTTCGGGCTCAAAACTCGCTATTTATTATTTCAACATAAATCGCTTTTCAAACTAGACAAGGACTTATTCAAATGAATTGAGGATCTAGGGAGGAGTGTCAATGTCCGAATACAGTCCGAGGGGGAAAAATTTTCGACCTAGGTGGTATAGGAAAAAAGTACTTGATACGTTGTCAAATTTCGCGCTCAAAAACTGGCTATATAGTGTTTCAACATAAATCATTTTTCAACCTAGTCAAGGATTTATTCAAATGAATTGAGGGTCTAGGGAGGAGTGTCACTACCCAAGTACAGTGTGAGGGAGAAACAATTTTTGACATAGGTGGTATAGGAAAAAAGTACTTGATACGTTGTCAAATTTCGCGCTCAAAACTCGCTATTTAATATTTCAACATAAATCGCTTTTCAAACTAGTCAAGGACTTATTCAAATGAATTGAGGGTGTAGGGAGGAGTGTCAATGTCTGAATACAGTCTGAGGGGGAAAGAATTTTTGACCTAGGGGGTTTTCGAAAAAAGTACTTGATACGTTGTCAAATTTCGCGCTCAAAAACTCGCTGTATAGTGTTTCAACATAAATCGCTTTTCAACCTAGTCAAGAAATTATTCAAATGACTTGAGGGTCTAAGGAGGAGTGTCACTGTCCGAGTACAGTCTGAGGGGCAAAGAAATTTTGACCTAGGTGCTATACGAAAAAAGTACTCTATACGTTGTCAAATTTCGCGCTCAAAAACTCCCTATATAGTGTTTCAACATAAATTGGTTTTCAACCTAGTCAAGGACTTATTCAAATGAATTGAGGGTCTAGGGAGGAGTGTCATTTCCCGAGTACAGTCTGAGGGGGAAAGAATTTGTGACCTGGGTGGTATACGAAAAAAGTACTTGATACGTTGTCAAATTTCGCGCTCAAAACTCGCTATTCAATATTTCAACATAAATCGCTTTTCAACCTAGTCAAGGACTTATTCAAATGACTTGAGGGTCTTAGGAGGAGTGTCACTGTCCGAGTACAGTCTGAGGGGGAAGAATTTTTGACCTAGGGGGTATACGAAAAAAGTACTTGATACGTTGTCAAATTTCGCGCTCAAAAACTCGCTATATAGTGTTTCAACATAAATCGCTTTTCAACCTAGTCAAGAACTTATTCAAATGACTTGAGGGTCTAAGGAGGAGTGTCACTGTCCGAGTACAGTCTGCGGGGGAAAGAATTTTTGACTTAGGTGCTATACGAAAAAAGTACTCTATACGTTGTCAAATTTCGCGCTCGAAAACTCCCTATATAGTGTTTCAACATAAATTGGTTTTCAACCTAGTCAAGGACTTATTCAAATGAATTGAGGGTCTAGGGAGGAGTGTCACTACCCGAGTTCAGTCTGAGGGGGAAAGAATTTTTGACCTAGTTGTTATAGGAAAAATGTACTTGATACGTTGTCAAATTTCGCGCTCAAAGCTCCCTATATAGTGTTACAACATAAATTGGTTTTCAACCTAGTCAAGGACTTATTCAAATGAATTGAGGGTATAGGGAGGAGTGTCACTATCTGAGTACAGTCTGAGGGGGAAAGAATTTTTGACCTAGGTGTTATACGAAAAAAGTACTCTATACGTTGTCAAATTTCGCGGTCAAAAACTCGCTTTATATTGTTTCAACAAAAATCGCTTTTCAAAGTAGTCAAGGACTTATTCAAATGAAATGAGGGTCTAGGGAGGAGTGTCACTACCCAAGTACAGTCTGAGGGGGAAAGAATTTTCGACCTAGGTGGTATAGGAAAAAAGTACTTGATACGTTGTTAAATTTCGCGCTCAAAAACTCACTATATAATGTTTCAACATAAATCGCTTTTCAACCTAGTCAAGAATTTATTCAAATGACTTGAGGGTCTAAGGAGGAGTGTCACTGTCCGAGTACAGTCGTAGCGGAAAAGAATTTTTGACCTAGGTGCTATACGAAAAAAGTACTCTATACGTGGTCAAATTTCGCGCTCAAAAACTCCCTATATAGTGTTTCAACATAAATTGGTTTTCAACATAGTCAAGGACTTATTCAAATGAATTGAGGGTCTTAGGAGGAGTTTCACTGTCCGAGTACAGTCTGAGGGGGAAAGAGTTTTTGACCTGGGGGGTATACGAAAAAAGTACTCTATACGTTGTCAAATTTCGCGCTCAAAAACTCCCTATATAGTGTTTCAACATAAATTGGTTTTCAACCTAGTCAAGGACTTATTCAATTGAATTGAGGGTCTACGGAGGAGTGTCACTACCCGAGTACAGTCTGAGAAGGAAAAAATTTTTGGCCTAGGTGGTATACGAAAAAAGTAATTGATACGTTGTCAAATTTCGCGCTCAAAGCTCGCTATTCAATATTTCAACATAAATCGCTTTTCAACCTAGTCAAGGACTTATTCAAATGAATTGAGGGTCTAGGGAGGAGTGTCCATTTCCGACTACAGTCCGAGGGAGAAAAATTTTTGACCTAGGTGGTATACGAAAAAAGTAATTGATACGTTGTCAAATTTCGCGCTCAAAAACTCGCTATATAGTGTTTCAACATAAATCGCTTTTCAACCTAGTCAAGGACTTACTCAAATGACTTGAGGGTCTTAGGAGGAATGTCACTGTCCGAGTACAGTCTGAGGGGGAAAGAATTTTTGACCTAGGTGCTATACGAAAAAAGTACTCTATACGTTGTCAAATTTCGCGGTCAAAAACTCGCTTTATAGTGTTTCAACATAAATTGGTTTTCAAACTAGTGAAGGACTTATTCAAATGAATTGAGGGTATAGGGAGGAGTGTCACTACCCGAGTACAGTCTGAGGGGGAAAGAATTTTCGATCTAGGTGCTATACGAAAAAAGTACTCTATACGTTGTCAAATTTCGCGCTCAAAAACTCCCTATATAGTGTTTCAACATAAATTGGTTTTCAACCTAGTCAAGGACTTATTCAAATGAATTGAGGGTCTAGGGAGGAGTGTCACTACCCAAGTACAGTCTGAGTGGGAAATAATTTTCGACCTAGGTGGTATAGGAAAAAAGTACTTGATACGTTGTTAAATTTCGCGCTCAGAAACTGGCTATAAAGTGTTTCAACATAAATTGGTTTTCAACCTAATGAAGGACTTATTCAAATGAATTGAGGGTCTAGTGAGGAGGAGTCACTACCCGAGTACAGTCTGAGGGGGAAAGAATTTTTGACCTAGGTGCTATACGAAATAAGTACTCTATACGTTGTCAAATTTCGCGCCCAAAAACTCGCTTTATAGTGTTTCAACATAAATTGGTTTTCAAACTAGTGAAGGACTTATTCAAATGACTTGAGGGTCTTAGGAGGAATGTCACTGTCCGAGTACAGTCTGAGGGGGAAAGAATTTTTGACCTAGGTGCTATACGAAAAAAGTACTCTATACGTTGTCAAATTTCGCGGTCAAAAACTCGCTTTATAGTGTTTCAACATAAATTGGTTTTCAAACTAGTGAAGGACTTATTCAAATGAATTGAGGGTCTAGGGAGGAGTGTCAATACCCGAGTACAGTCTGAGGGGGAAAGAATTTTTGATCTAGGTGCTATACGAAAAAAGTACTCTATACGTTGTCAAATTTCGCGCTCAAAAACTCCATATATAGTGTTTCAACATAAATTGGTTTTCAACCTAGTGAAGGACTTATTCAAATGAATTGAGGGTCTAGGGAGGAGTGTTACTACCCGAGTACAGTCTGAGGGTAAAAAATTTTTGACCTAGGTGCTATACGAAAAAAGTACTCTATACGTTGTCAAATTTCGCGCTCAAAAACTCCCTATATAGTGTTTCAACATAAATTGGTTTTCAACCTAGTCAAGGACTTATTCAAATGAATTGAGGGTATAGGGAGGAGTGTCACTATCTGAATACAGTCTTAGGGGGAAAGAATTTTTGACCTAGGTTCTATACGAAAAAAGTACTCTATACGTTGTCAAATTTCGCGGTCAAAAACTCGCTTTATAGTGTTTCAACAAAAATCGCTTTTCAAACTAGTCAAGGACTTATTCAAATGAATTGAGGGTCTAGGGAGGAGTGTCACTACCCAAGTACAGTCTGAGTGGGAAATAATTTTCGACCTAGGTGGTACAGGAAAAAAGTACTTGATACGTTGTTAAATTTCGCGGTCAAAAACTCGCTTTATAGTGTTTCAACATAAATTGGTTTTCAAACTAGTGAAGGACTTATTCAAATGAATTGAGGGTCTAGGGAGGAGTGTCACTACCCGAGTACAGTCTGAGGGGGAAAAAATTTTTGATCTAGGTGCTATACGGAAAAAGTACTCTATACGTTGTCAAATTTCGCGCTCAAAAACTCCATATATAGTGTTTCAACATAAATTGGTTTTCAACCTAGTGAAGGACTTATTCAAATGAATTGAGGGTCTAGGGAGGAGTGTTACTACCCGAGTACAGTCTGAGGGGAAAAAATTTTTGACCTAGGTGCTATACCAAAAAAGTACTCTATACGTTGTCAAATTTCGCGCTCAAAAACTCCCTATATAGTGTTTCAACATAAATTGGTTTTCAACCTAGTCAAGGACTTATTCAAATGAATTGAGGGTATAGGGAGGAGTGTCACTATCTGAATACAGTCTTAGGGGGAAAGAATTTTTGACCTAGGTTCCTAATGAAAAAAGAACTCTATACGTTGTCAAATTTCGCGGTCAAAAACTCGCTTTATAGTGTTTCAACAAAAATCGCTTTTCAAACTAGTCAAGGACTTATTCAAATGAATTGAGGGTCTAGGGAGGAGTGTCACTACCCAAGTACAGTCTGAGTGGGAAATAATTTTCGACCTAGGTGGTATAGGAAAAAAGTACTTGATACGTTGTTAAATTTCGCGCTCAGAAACTGGCTATAAAGTGTTTCAACATAAATTGGTTTTCAACCTAGTGAAGGACTTATTCAAATGAATTGAGGTTCTAGGGAGGAGGAGTCACTACCCGAGTACAGTCTGAGGGGGAAAGAATTTTTGACCTAGGTGCTATACGAAATTAGTACTCTATACGTTGTCAAATTTCGCGCCCAAAAACTCCCTATATAGTGTTTCAACATAAATTGGTTTTTAACCTAGTCAAGGACTTATTCAAATGAATTGAGGGTATAGGAAGGAGTGTCACTATCTGAGTACAGTCTGAGGGGGAAAGAATTTTTGACCTAGGTGCTATACGAAAAAAGTACTCTATACGTTGTCAAATTTCGCGGTCAAAAACTCGCTATATAGTGTTTCAACATAAATCGCTTTTCAACCTAGTCAACGACTTATTCAAATGACTTGAGGGTCTTAGGAGGAGTGTCACTGTCCGAGTACAGTCTGAGGGGGAGAGAATTTTTGACCTAGGTGGTATAGGAAAAAAGTACTTGATACGTTGTCAAATTTCGCGCTCAAAACTCGCTATTTCATATTTCAACATAAATCGCTTTTCAAACTAGTCAAGGACTTATTCAAATGAATTGAGGGTCTAGGGAGGAGTGTCAATGTCCGAATACAGTCTGAGGGGGAAAAATTTTTTGACCTAGGGGGTATAAGAAAAAAGTAATTGATACGTTGTCAAATTTCGCGCTCAAAAACTCCCTATATAGTGTTTCAACATAAATTGGTTTTCAACCTAGTGAAGGACTTATTCAAATGAATTTAGGGTCTAGGGAGGAGTGTCACTACCCGAGTACAGTCTGAGGGGGAAAGAATTTTTGATCTAGGTGCTATACGAAAAAAGTACTCTATACGTTGTCAAATTTCGCGCTCAAAAACTCCCTATATAGTGGTTCAACATAAATTGGTTTTCAACCTAGTGAAGGACTTATTCAAATGAATTGAGGGTCTAGGGAGGAGTGTCACTACCCGAGTACAGTCTGAGGGGAAAGAATTTTTGACCTAGGTGCTATACGAAAAAAGTACTCTATACGTTGTCAAATTTCGCGCTCAAAAACTCCCTATATAGTGTTTCAACATAAATTGGTTTTCAACCTAGTCAAGGACTTATTCAAATGAATTGAGGGTATAGGGAGGAGTGTCACTATCTGAATACAGTCTGAGGGGGAAAGAATTTTTGACCTAGGTGCTATACGAAAAAAGTACTCTATACGTTGTCAAATTTCGCGGTCAAAAACTCGCTTTATAGTGTTTCAACAAAAATCGCTTTTCAAACTAGTCAAGGACTTATTCAAATGAATTGAGGGTCTAGGGAGGAGTGTCACTACCCAAGTACAGTCTGAGTGGGAAAGAATTTTTGACTTAGGTGGTATAGGAAAAAAGTACTTGATACGTTGTTAAATTTCGCGCTCAAAAACTGGCTATATAGTGTTTCAACATAAATTGGTTTTCAACCTAGTGAAGGACTTATTCAAATGAATTGAGGGTCTAGGGAGGAGTGTCACTACCCGAGTACAGTCTGAGGGGGAAAGAATTTTTGACCTAGGTGCTATACGAAATAAGTACTCTAAACGTTGTCAAATTTCGCGCCCAAAAACTCCCTATATAGTGTTTCAACATAAATTGGTTTTCAACCTAGTGAAGGACTTATTCAAATGAATTGAGGGTCTAGGGAGGAGTGTCACTACCCGAGTAAAGTCTGAGGGGGAAAGAATTTTTGACCTAGGTGCTATACGAAATAAGTACTCCAAACGTTGTCAAATTTCGCGCTCAAAAACTCCCTATATAGTGTTTCAACATAAATTGGTTTTCAACCTAGTCAAGGACTTATTCAAATGAATTGAGGGTATAGGGAGGAGTGTCACTATCTGAATACAGTCTGAGGGGGAAAGAATTTTTGACCTAGGTGCTATACGAAAAAAGTACTCTATAAGTTGTCAAATTTTGCGCTCAAAAACTCCCTATATAGTGTTTCAACATAAATTGGTTTTCAACCTAGTGAAGGACTTATTCAAATGAATTGAGGGTCTAGGGAGGAGTGTCACTACCCGAGTAAAGTCTGAGGGGGAAAGAATTTTTGACCTAGGTGCTATACGAAATAAGTACTCTAAACGTTGTCAAATTTCGCGCCCAAAAACTCCCTATATAGTGTTTCAACATAAATTGGTTTTCAACCTAGTGAAGGACTTATTCAAATGAATTGAGGGTCTAGGGAGGAGTGTCACTACCCGAGTATAGTCTGACGGGAAAAATTTTTGACCTAGGTGGTATACGAAAAAAGTACTTGATACGTTGTCAAATTTCGCGGTCAAAAACTCGCTTTATAGTGTTTCAACAAAAATCGCTTTTCAAACTAGTCAAGGACTTATTCAAATGAATTGAGGGTCTAGGGAGGAGTGTCACTACCCAAGTACAGTCTGAGTGGGAAAGAATTTTTGACTTAGGTGGTATAGGAAAAAAGTACTTGATACGTTGTTAAATTTCGCGCTCAAAAACTGGCTATATAGTGTTTCAACATAAATTGGTTTTCAACCTAGTGAAGGACTTATTCAAATGAATTGAGGGTCTAGGGAGGAGTGTCACTACCCGAGTACAGTCTGAGCGGGAAAGAATTTTTGACCTAGGTGCTATACGAAATAAGTACTCTAAACGTTGTCAAATTTCGCGCCCAAAAACTCCCTATATAGTGTTTCAACATAAATTGGTTTTCAACCTAGTGAAGGACTTATTCAAATGAATTGAGGGTCTAGGGAGGAGTGTCACTACCCGAGTAAAGTCTTAGGGGGAAAGAATTTTTGACCTAGATGCTATACGAAATAAGTACTCTAAACGTTGTCAAATTTCGCGCCCAAAAACTCCCTATATAGTGTTTCAACATAAATTGGTTTTCAACCTAGTCAAGGACTTATTCAAATGAATTGAGGGTATAGGGAGGAGTGTCACTATCTGAATACAGTCTGAGGGGGAAAGAATTTTTGACCTAGGTGCAATACGAAAAAAGTACTCTATACGTTGTCAAATTTCGCGGTCAAAAACTCGCTTTAGAGTGTTTCAACAAAAATCGCTTTTCAAACTAGTCAAGGACTTATTCAAATGAATTGAGGGTCTAGGGAGGAGTGTCACTACCCAAGTACAGTCTGAGTGGGAAAGAATTTTTGACTTAGGTGGTATAGGAAAAAAGTACTTGATACGTTGTTAAATTTCGCGCTCAAAAACTGGCTATATAGTGTTTCAACATAAATTGGTTTTCAACCTAGTGAAGGACTTATTCAAATGAATTGAGGGTCTAGGGAGGAGTGTCACTACCCGAGTACAGTCTGAGGGGGAAAGAATTTTTGACCTAGGTGCTATACGAAATAAGTACTCTAAACGTTGTCAAATTTCGCACCCAAAAACTCCCTATATAGTGTTTCAACATAAATTGGTTTTCAACCTAGTCAAGGACTTATTCAAATGAATTGAGGGTATAGGGAAGAGTGTCACTATCTGAGTACAGTCTGAGGGAAAAAGAATTTTTGACCTAGGTGCTATACGAAAAAAGTACTCTATACGTTGTCAAATTTCGCGGTCAAAAACTCGCTTTATAGTGTTTCAACAAAAATCGCTTTTCAAACTAGTCAAGGACTTATTCAAATGAATTGAGGGTCTAGGGAGGAGTGTGACTACCCAAGTACAGTCTGAGTGGGAAAGAATTTTCGACCTAGGTGGTATGGGAAAAAAGTACTTGATACGTTGTTAAATTTAGCGCTCAAAAACTGGCTATTTAGTGTTTCAACATAAATTGGTTTTCAACCTAGTGAAGGACTTATTCAAATGAATTGAGGGTCTAGGGAGGAGTGTCACTACCCGAGTACAGTCTGAGGGGGAAAGAATTTTTGACCTAGGTGCTATACGAAATAAGTACTCTATACGTTGTCAAATTTCGCGCTCAAAAACTCCCTATATAGTGTTTCAACATGAATTGGTTTTCAACCTAGTCAAGGACTTATTCAAATGAATTGAGGGTATAGGGAGGAGTGTCACTATCTGAGTACAGTCGGAGGGGGAAAGAAATTTTGACCTAGGTGCTATACGAAAAAAGTACTCTATACGTTGTCAAATTTCGCGCTCAAAAACTCCCTATATAGTGTTTCAACATAAATTGGTTTTCAAACTAGTGAAGGACTTATTCAAATGAATTGAGGGTCTAGGGAGGAGTGTCACTACCCGAGTACAGTCTGAGGGGGAGAGAATTTTTGACCTAGGTGCTATACGAAAAAAGTACTCTATACGTTGTCAAATTTCGCGCTCAAAAACTCCCTATATAATGTTTCAACATAAATTGGTTTTCAACCTAGTCAAGGACTTATTCAAATGAATTGAGGGTCTAGGGAGGAGTGTCACTACCCAAGTACAGTCTGAGGGGGAAAGAATTTTCGACCTAGGTGGTATAGGAAAAAAGTACTTGATACGTTGTTAAATTTCGCGCTCAAAAACTCGCTATTTAATATTTCAACATAAATCGCTTTTCAAAGTAGTCAAGGACTTATTCAAATGAATTGAGGGTCTAGGGAGGAGTGTCACTACCCGAGTACAGTCTGAGGGGGAAAAATTTTTGACCTAGGTGGTATAGGAAAAAAGTACTTGATACGTTGTCAAATTTCGCGCTCAAAACTCGCTATTTAATATTTCAACATAAATCGCTTTTCAAACTAGTCAAGGACTTATTCAAATGAATTGAGGGTCTAGGGAGGAGTGACAATGTCCGAAAACAGTCTGAGGGGGGAAGAATTTTTGACCTAGGTGGTATACGAAAAAAAGGTCTTTATACGTTGTCAAATTTCGCGCTCAAAAACTCGCTATATAGTGTTTCAACATAAATCGCTTTTCAACCTAGTCAGGAACTTATTCAAATGACTTGAGGATCTAAGGAGGAGTGTCACTGTCCGAGTACAGTCTGAGGGGGAAAAAATTTTTGACCTAGGTGCTATACGAAAAAAGTACTCTATACGTTGTCAAATTTCGCGCTCAAAAACTCCCTATATAGTGTTTCAACATAAATCGCTTTTCAACCTAGTCAAGGACTTATTCAAATGAATTGAGGGTCTAGGGAGGAGTTTCACTAACCGAGTGCAGTCTGAGGGGGAAAGAAATTTTGATCTAGGTGCTATACGAAAAAAGTACTCTATACGTTGTCAAATTTCGCGCTCAAAAACATCCTATATAGTGTTTCAACATAAATTGGTTTTCAACCTAGTCAAGGACTTATTCAAATGAATTGAGGGTATAGGGAGGAGTGTCACTATCTGAGTACAGTCTGAGGGGGAAAGAATTGTTGACCTAGGTGCTATACGAAAAAAGTACTCTATACGTTGTCAAATTTCGCGGTCAAAACTCCCTATTTAATATTTCAACATAAATCGCTTGTCAAACTAGTCAAGGACTTATTCAAATGAATTGAGGGTCTAGGGAGGAGTGTCAATGTCCGAATACAGTCTGAGGGAAAAAATTTTTGACCTAGGTGGTATACGAAAAAAGTACTTGATACGTTGTCAAATTTCGCGCTCAAAAAAACTCGCTATATAGTGTTTCAACATAAATCGCTTTTCAACCTAGTCAAGAACTTATTCAAATGACTTGAGGGTCTAAGGAGGAGTGTCACTGTCCGAGTACAGTCTGAGGGGGAAAGAATTTTTGACCTAGGTGCTATACGAAAAAAGTACTCTATACGTTGTCAAATTTCGCGCTCAAAAACTCCCTATTTAGTGTTTCAACATAAATTGGTTTTCAACCTAGTCAAGGACTTATTCAAATGAATTGAGGGTATAGGGAGGAGTGTCACTATCTGAGTACAGTCTGAGGGGGAAACAATTTTTGACCTAGGTGCTATACGAAAAAAGTACTCTATACGTTGTCAAATTTCGCGGTCAAAACTGGCTATATAGTGATTCAACATAAATCGCTCTTCAACCTAGTCAAGGACTTATTCAAATGAATTGAGGGTCTAGGGAGGAGTTTTACTACCCGAGTACAGTATGAGGGGGAAAGAATTTTGACCTAGGTGGTATACGAAAAAAGAACTTGATACGTTGTCAAATTTCGCGCTCAAAAACTCGCTATATAGTGTTTCAACATAAATCGCTTTTCAACCTAGTCAAGGACTTATTCAAATGAATTGAGGGTATAGGGAGGAGTGTCACTATCTGAGTACAGTCTGAGGGGGAAAGAATTGTTGACCTAGGTGCTATACGAAAAAAGTACTCTATACGTTGTCAAATTTCGCGGTCAAAACTCGCTATTTAATATTTCAACATAAATCGCTTTTCAAACTAGTCAAGGACTTATTCAAATGAATTGAGGGTCTAGGGAGGAGTGTCAATGTCCGAATACAGTCTGAGGGGGAAAAATTTTTGACCTAGGTGGTATACGAAAAAAGTACTTGATACGTTGTCAAATTTCGCGCTCAAAAAAACTCGCTATATAGTGTTTCAACATAAATCGCTTTTCAACCTAGTCAAGAACTTGTTCAAATGACTTGAGGGTCTAAGGAGGAGTGTCACTGTCCGAGTACAGTCTGAGGGGGAAAGAATTTTTGACCTAGGTGCTATACGAAAAAAGTACTCTATACGTTGTCAAATTTCGCGCTCAAAAACTCCCTAATTAGTGTTTCAACATAAATTGGTTTTCAACCTAGTCAAGGACTTATTCAAATGAATTGAGGGTATAGGGAGGAGTGTCACTATCTGAGTACAGTCTGAGGGGGAAACAATTTTTGACCTAGGTGCTATACGAAAAAAGTACTCTATACGTTGTCAAATTTCGCGGTCAAAACTGGCTATATAGTGATTCAACATAAATCGCTCTTCAACCTAGTCAAGGACTTATTCAAATGAATTGAGGGTCTAGGGAGGAGTTTTACTACCCGAGTACAGTATGAGGGGGAAAGAATTTTGACCTAGGTGGTATACGAAAAAAGAACTTGATACGTTGTCAAATTTCGCGCTCAAAAACTCGCTATATAGTGTTTCAACATAAATCGCTTTTCAACCTAGTCAAGGACTTATTCAAATGACTTGAGGGTCTTAGGAGGAGTGTCACTGTCCGAGTACAGTCTGTGGGGGAAAGAATTTTTGACCTAGGTGGTATACGAAAAAAGTACTTGATACGTTGTCAAATTTCGCGCTCAAAAACGCCATATAGTGTTTCAACATAAATCGCTTTTCAACCTAGTCAAGAACTTATTCAAATGACTTGAGGGTCTAAGGAGGAGTGTCACTGTCCGATTACAGTCTGAGGGGGAAAGAATTTTTGACCTAGGTGCCATACGGAAAAAGTACTCTATACGTTGTCAAATTTCGCGCTCAAAAACTCCCTATATGGTGTTTCAACATAAATTGGTTTTCAACCTAGTCAAGGACTTATTCAAATGAATTGACAGTATAGGGAGGAGTGTCACTATCTGAGTACAGTCTGAGCGGGAAAGAATTTTTGACCCAGGTGCTATACGAAAAAAGTACTCTATACGTTGTCAAATTTCGCGGTCAAAAATTGGCTATATAGTGTTTCAACATAAATCGCTTTTCAACATAGTCAAGGACTTATTCAAATGAATTGAGGGTCTAGGGGGAGTGTCACTACCCAAGTACAGTCTGAGGGGGAAAAATTTTTGTTCTAGGTGGTATACGAAAGAAGTACTTGATACGTTGTCAAATTTCGCGCTCAAAAACTCGCTATATAGTGTTTCAACATAAATCGCTTTTCAACCTAGTCAAGGACTTATTCAAATGACTTGAGGGTCTTAGGAGGAGTGTCACTGTCCGAGTACAGTCTGTGGGGGAAAGAATTTTTGACCTAGGTGGTATACGAAAAAAGTACTTGATACGTTGTCAAATTTCGCGCTCAAAAACACGCCATATAGTGTTTCAACATAAATCGCTTTTCAACCTAGTCAAGAACTTATTCAAATGACTTGAGGGTCTAAGGAGGAGTGTCACTGTCCGATTACAGTGTGAGGGGGAAAGAATTTTTGGCCTAGGTGCTATACGAAAAAAGTACTCTATACGTTGTCAAATTTCGCGGTCAAAAATTGGCTATATAGTGTTTCAACATAAATCGCTTTTCAACCTAGTCAAGGACTTATTCAAATGAATTGAGGGTCTAGGGGGGAGTGTCACTACCCGAGTACAGTCTGAGGGGGAAAGAATTTTTGTTCTAGGTGGTATACGAAAGAAGTACTTGATACGTTGTCAAATTTCGCGCTCAAAAACTCGCTATATAGTGTTTCAACATAAATCGCTTTTCAACATAGTCAAGGACTTATTCAAATGACTTGAGGGTCTAAGGAGGAGTGTCACTGTCCGAGTACAGTCTGAGGGGGAAAGAATTTTTGACCTAGGTGCTATACGAAAAAATTACTCTATACGTTGTCAAAGTTCGCGCTCAAAAATTCCCTATATTGTGTTTCAACATAAATTGGTTTTCAACCTGGTCAAGGACTTATTCAAATGAATTGAGGGTATAGGGAGGAGTGTCACTATCTGAGTACAGTCTGAGGGGGAAAGAATTTCTGACCTAGGTGCTATACGAAAAAAGTACTTTATACGTTGTCAAATTTCGCGGTCAAAAACTCGCTTTATAGTGTTTCAACAAAAATCGCTTTTCAAACTAGTCAAGGACTTATTCAAATGAATTGAGGGTCTAGGGAGGAGTGTCACTACCCAAGTACAGTCTGAGGGGGAAAGAATTTTCGACCTAGGTGGCATAGGAAAAAAAGTACTTGATACGTTGTCAAATTTCGCGCTCAAAAACTGGCTAAATAGTGTTTCAACATAAATCGCTTTTCAACCTGGTCAAGGACTTATTCAAATGAAATGACGGTCTAGGGAGGAGTGTCACTACCCGAGTACAGTCTGAGGGGAAAAGAATTTTTGACCTAGGTGGTATACGAAAAAAGTACTGGATACGTTGTCAAATTTCGCGCTCAAAACTCGCTATTTAATATTTCAACATAAATCGCTTTTCAACCTAGTCAAGGACTTTTTCAAATGAATTGAGGGTCTAGGGAGGAGTGTCACTGTCCGAGTACAGTCTGAGGGGGAAAGAATTTTTGAGCCAGGTGGTATACAAAAAAAGTACTTGATACGTTGTCAAATTTCGCTCTCTATAACTCGCTATATAGTGTTTCAACATAAATCGCTCTTGAACCTAGTCAAGGACTTATTCAAATGAATTGAGGGTCTCGGGAGGAGTGTCAATGTCCCACTAAATTCCGAGGGGTAAAGATTTTTTGACCTAGGTTGTATACGAAAAAAGTACTTGATAGGTTGTCAAATTTCGCGCTCAAAAACTCGCTTTATAGTGTTTCAACATAAATCGCTTTTCAACCTAGTCAAGGACTTATTCAAATGAATTGAGGGTCTAGGGAGGAGTGTCACTACCCGAGTACAGTCTGAGGGGGAAAGAAATTTCGACCTAGGTGGTATAGGAAATAGTACTTGATACGTTGTCAAATTTCGCGCTCAAAAACTGGCTTTATAGTGTTTCAACATAAATCGCTTTTCAACCTAGTCAAGGACTTATTCAAATGAATTGAGGGTCTAGGGAGGAGTGTCACTACCCGAGTAAAGTATGATGGGGAAAGAATTTTCGACCTAGGTGGTAGAGGAAAAAAGTACTTGATACGTTGTCAAATTTCGCGCTCAAAACTCGCTATTTAAAATTTCAACATAAATCGCTTTTCAACCTAGTCAAGGACTTTTTCAAATGAATTGAGGGTCTAGGGAGGAGTGTCACTGTTCAAGTACAGCCTGAGGGGAAAAGAATTTTTGACCTAGGTGGTATACGAAAAAAGTACTTGATACGGTGTCAAATTTCGCTCTCAAACTCGCTATATAGTGTTTCAACAGAAATCGCTCTTGAACCTAGTCAAGGACTTATTCAAATGATTTGAGGGTCTAGGGAGGAGTGTCACTCTCCGAGTAAAGTCTGAGGGGGAAAAAATGTTTGACCTAGGTGGTACACGAAAAAAGTACTTGATACGTTGTCAAGTTTCGCGCTCAAAACTCGCTATTTATTATTTGAACATAAATCGCTTTTCAACCTAGTTAAGGACTTTTTCAAATGAATTGAGGGTCTAGGGAGGAGTGTCAATGTCCGAATACAATCCGAAGGGGAAAGAATCTTCGACCTAGGTTGTATAGGAAAAAAGTACTTGATACGTTGTCAAATTTCGCGCTCAAAAACTGGCTATATAGTGTTTCAACATAAATCGCTTTTCAACCTAGTCAAGGACTTTTTCAAATGAATTGAGGGTCTAGGGAGGAGTGTCACTGTCCGAGTACAGTCTGAGGGGGAAAGAATTTTTGAGCCAGGTGGTATACAAAAAAAGTACTTGATACGTTGTCAAATTTCGCTCTCTATAACTCGCTATATAGTGTTTCAACATAAATCGCTCTTGAACCTAGTCAAGGACTTATTCAAATGAATTGAGGGTCTCGGGAGGAGTGTCAATGTCCCACTACATTCCGAGGGGTAAAGATTTTTTGACCTAGGTTGTATACGAAAAAAGTACTTGATAGGTTGTCAAATTTCGCGCTCAAAAACTCGCTTTATAGTGTTTCAACATAAATCGCTTTTCAACCTAGTCAAGGACTTATTCAAATGAATTGAGGGTCTAGGGAGGAGTGTCACTACCCGAGTAACGTATGAGGGGGAAAGAATTTTCGACCTAGGTGGTATAGGAAAAAAGTACTTGATACGTTGTCAAATTTCGCGCTCGAAACTCGCTATTTAAAATTTCAACATAAATCGCTTTTCAACCTAGTCAAGGACTTTTTCAAATGAATTGAGGGTCTAGGGAGGAGTGTCACTGTTCAAGTACAGCCTGAGGGGAAAAGAATTTTTGACCCAGGTGGTATAAGAAAAAAGTACTTGATACGGTGTCAAATTTCGCTCTCAAAAACTCGCTTTATAGTGTTTCAACATAAATCGCTTTTCAACCTAGTCAAGGACTTATTCAAATGAATTGAGGGTCTAGGGAGGAGTGTCACTACCCGAGTAACGTATGAGGGGGAAAGAATTTTCGACCTAGGTGGTATAGGAAAAAAGTACTTGATACGTTGTCAAATTTCGCGCTCGAAACTCGCTATTTAAAATTTCAACATAAATCGCTTTTCAACCTAGTCAAGGACTTTTTCAAATGAATTGAGGGTCTAGGGAGGAGTGTCACTGTTCAAGTACAGCCTGAGGGGAAAAGAATTTTTGACCCAGGTGTTATAAGAAAAAAGTACTTGATACGGTGTCAAATTTCGCTCTCAAACTCGCTATATAGTGTTTCAACAGAAATCGCTCTTGAACCTAGTCAAGGACTTATTCAAATGATTTGAGGGTCTAAGGAAGGAGTGTCACTGTCCGAGTAAAGTCTGAGGGGGAAAGAATGTTTGACCTAGGTGGTACACGAAAAAAGTACTTGATACGTTGTCAAGTTTCGCGCTCAAAACTCGCTATTTATTATTTGAACATAAATCGCTTCTCAACCTAGTTAAGGACTTTTTCAAATGAATTGAGGGTCTAGGGAGGAGTGTCAATGTCCGAATACAATCCGAAGGGGAAAGAATCTTCGACCTAGGTTGTATAGGAAAAAAGTACTTGATACGTTGTCAAATTTCGCGCTCAAAAACTGGCTATATAGTGTTTCAACATAAATCGCTTTTCAACCTAGTCAAGGACTTATTCAAATGAATTGAGGGTCTAGGGAGGAGTGTCAATGTCCGAATACAATCCGAGGGGGAAAGAATTTCTGACCTAGGTGCTATACGAAAAAAGTACTCTATACGTTGTCAAATTTCGCGGTCAAAAACTCGCTTTATAGTGTTTCAACAAAAATCGCTTTTCAAACTGGTCAAGGACTTATTCAAATGAATTGAGGGCCTAGGGAGGAGTGTCACTACCCAATTAAAGTCTGAGGGGGAAAGAATTTTTGACCTAGGTGGTATACGAAAAAAGTACTTGATACGTTGTCAAATTTCGCTCTCAAACTCGCTATATAGTGTTTCAACAGAAATCGACTTTGAACCTAGTCAAGGACTTATTCAAATGAATTCAGGGTCTAGGGAGGAGTGTCACTGTCCGAGTAAACCTGAGGGGGAAAGAATGTTTGACCTAGGTGGTATACAAAAAAAGTACTTGATACGTTGTCAAGTTTCGCGCTCAAAACTCGCTATTTAATATTTCAACATAAATCGCTTTTCAACCTAGTTAAGGACTTTTTCAAATGAATTGAGGGTCTAGGGAGGAGTGTCACTATCTGAGTACAGTCTGAGGGGGAAAGATTTCCTGACCGAGCTGTTTATACGAAAAAAGTACTTCATAAGTTGTCAAATTTCGCCCTCAAAAACTAGGCTTGTAATTTAAGTGATGTTCAATTTAGTCCTGTTTTAGTTTGGATTCTTCTCGAGATGCCAATCACCATTCAGCGAAAATCAGCACGTGCTTTGGAGCAGGCAAAAAAATTAACGATATCTGTCTCAGTTCGGATCAGACTTTCATTTTTTTCTTCGAAGTTGACCGCTCCTATATGTTATTCGCGGCTAACGATAAGGATTGGCCAGTAATGCTTAACACGGAGAAAGTTAGTCTACAGAGAAATAGCATTGTAGAGTTCCCTCAGATTGGAAGCGGAAAGTTTGTAACTTACGGTCCGCATGAGTTGATGCTTAAAGTGGGCGGGTACATGACGGAGAAAATTGATGATCCCGATTTCGATGTCAAGGACCTTGACATAACCAAAGTTATACAGGATGTAATTTCTGAAAAGGCTCCGACAAGGCAGATGATAAACATAATGCTGTTGATGACTCGTTCTCTGAATCGGAGTCTGATGAACCTGTAGGTAAATCCTCCCAGGCTGCTCCCTCTCGAAAGCGCCGACGACAAGAAAGTGGTGATACTGAAAATGCAGATGGTGAGGACAAATGCAGCAAATGTGAGCGGTCAGATGGTGAGAAGGCTGCGCTTAAACAGCTGGCTTACGAGAAGTTGTTGCATTTAGCCTCCAGGTTGGAACAAAGACTTGATAGGTCTAATCAGATCCAAAAAGAAAATCTTTTTCTTGTGCGAAAGGTCATGAAGGAAGTAACGGAGGCAAAGGATACTGCTCAGGCCAGGTTGATGTAGTAGATGATGAAGAAAGGGAGCATTTGTTCTTCGAAGGCAAATGTCTGACCAACAAAGGTGGCGATACTGCAGAAGAAAAAGTGAAACGAGTTGCTAGGACACTTTGGACCAAGGAAGAGTTGGCAAAGCATGTCATTGATCCGCATAAGCAGCTTAAACCTGAACAGACCGGGAGAACTAGAATTGATAAAGCCAGAGAGATGGAATTCAAGAAAGCTGTTAAAGTGGTCCTGGGGAAGGAATATTCGAAGAAAGTTTACCGACGAACGGTCAGACTTGTAAATGTCATGGGAAACGGGTATAAGAACAAGGGATTCAAAGAGAACAGTGATTCAGATGAATAAGTTACCCCATAACAGTGGTTGGGGTGTTAAGTCTTTGCCAAGTACTTAGTTTTGAAGACATCTGGTGCAAAGTGACTATTAAAGGTGTAAAACAACACTCTTTCGGATGCTCAATTCAAAAACGTATAAAGCAACGTATAAGCTCATAAAACAACGTATTATAGTCAGTCTATAACTCATCGATGATAGCAACGTATTAAGATTGTAACGTTCATAGCAACAAGTGGTTTTTAGACGGCAAGGTTTTTTTTGATGCTCTTTTACTGGTTTTTTGTCTGATGTCATTGACGTCAGAATCAGTACATAATCGATCAACAATCGTCTAGAGAACCTAAAAATATTAAGCCGAAAACCGCCTTATTCGATACATATCATGGTATTATTTACTTAAAATTAGGTTATACGAACTTTTCCGGAACTTTTTGTGTATATTAGACGCAATTCTATACGTAATTTAAATACTCGATTCTGATTGGTTAATATTCTCTCGCTTAGATTTATTTAGTTACTAACATCCTCCGGCCCAGAAGAAGATGCTGGGAGAATTGGTACTAATTTTACAAGCGGGCGAACGAGCGATCCGGAGGACGTGCGCAATACGGCGGAGCGTGTGACGCTGTCGGAACCGTAACGAAGTTCAGTGATCCGAGCAGTGGGGTAGTAACCCCTTGGGTTGGTCTCTTCAACTACCCAAACCAAATCACCGGTCTTAAGGTGATGCTCGGCAGGCGTCTGCCACTTGGAACGTCGGTTCAGCGCCGGTACGTATTCTTTGATCCAACGAGACCAAATAGCGTTAGCGTAAGACTTCGCGCGGGCGTAACGTTTACGGTGATCAAACTCATCTACGCCAACGATGGACGGGAGACTACGTGCTTGGTTACCGAGGAGAAAGTGATTAGGTGTTAATGCTCCTAGGTCGGACGGGTCGGCGCTTACGGGCGTTAGCGGACGTGAATTAAGTGCATGTTCGACCAGACAAAAAGTGGTACTTAAAACCTCATCCGTGAGGCGACGTGTTCCAAGGATTGTGTAAAGTACGCGCTTGAAACTACGTACTAGCCTCTCCCAGATGCCACCCTGGTGTGGCGCACTGGGCGGGTTGAACCTCCACTTGATGCCTTTGTGGGCAAGTTCCACAGCGATGTTGATGGTGTTCCACTTTTCGATGTTCTCGCGTAGTTCTTTTTCCGCGCCAACAAAGTTAGTGCCATTGTCTGACCAAATAATGGCTGGTGTACCCCGACGGGAGACGAACCGCTCCACTCCCATTACACACGAACTGGCGTCCATGGACGGAACGATTTCAACATGAACGGCACGAGTAGTTAAGCATGTGAAGAGGAAACCCCACCACTTCTCGGTAGTCCTACGTACAGTAACGTAAAACGGGCCGAAGTAGTCGACCCCGGTGTTCGTGAAGGGAGGAGACTGGTATGCGAGTCTTTCTACTGGGAGGTCAGCCATGATGGGTTGAATAGTGGCAGCGCGGAACATCCTGCACGTAAGGCAGTTAGATTTAATGGAACGTAGTGAGGAACGTAATTTAAGGATAGTATAACGTTCTTGTACTTTTGCCCGCAGGTAATCAATACCTTGATGATGATGTTTGACGTGCGTGTGCCTGAGGAACAACTTTACAAATGCACGGAGGCAAAGGATACTGCTCAGGACAGGTTGATGTAGTAGATGATGAAGAAAGGGAGCATTTGTTCTTCGAAGGCAAATGTCTGACCAACAAAGGTGGCGATACTGCAGAAGAAAAAGTGAAACGAGTTGCTAGGACACTTTGGACCAAGGAAGAGTTGGCAAAGCATGTCATTGATCCGCATAAGCAGCTTAAACCTGAACAGACCGGGAGAACTAGAATTGATGAAGCCAGAGAGATCGAATTCAAGAAAGCTGTTAAAGTGGTCCTGGGGAAGGAATATTCGAAGAAAGTTTACCGACGAACGGTCAGACTTGTAAATGTCATGGGAAACGGGTATAAGAACAAGGGATTCAAAGAGAACAGTGATTCAGATGAATAAGTTACCCCATAACAGTGGTTGGGGTGTTAAGTCTTTGCCAAGTACTTAGTTTTGAAGACATCTGGTGCAAAGTGACTAATAGCTTTAGCATTTCGCCATTTGTGTGAAACCAACTTCGCTCGTTTCGTTTTGTCGTTTGTTAATTGTTCAGTTTGTTGCTTCATAATATAACTTTTATCGTGCAAACATGAATTTGGTGTCTTGCTTTTTGACTGTTTGTACCGATGGTTTCTGATTTTTTTTTGTCTCTCTTTTCAATTTATTGATGCTAAGTCAGCAAGTCATGCTTCATTTTTCCGATACTTTTAATAGTAAACACTTTCACAATAAATTCTGATACAAAGATTTTTGGAACTTCCTGCTAGTAATAAATTGCATGCGTTTTACAAATTTTAGCGCCGTGTTGTTTTATGATCTTGACAAAGATGATTGATTAAGATTTTGCCTCTTCAGTTTTAATGGATCAACCGATATCACTAATTGAAATAAAGTCAGTCGAGGCTGGAATATTGATGTCCAGCAAACAAATATCTGAGTTGACGGATGAATTTCTTGAAATTGAGAGGCGCTTAGAAGATTCTTGCGCAACTGAACTTGAGCTGCATAATACTTTGCTTTTGGCTGCTGAAAAATTGAGGGCAAAGGTTAAATTCTAAACCTAATCTTTCTTATTCTGAATTTTTGAGCAGACACATTAAAAACATAAAATCTTATTTAGAATAAAAAGAGGAGTCAATTTAGTAAGAGACCAAAAAATGCGGAATTCTTCTACAAAGGTCGTGATCTTCTGGATTTTGATGGTGATGATGGAGACTTTCGCGGTTTTGGTCTAGTGTTGTGAGAAAAATTTTGAGCGAAGAAGAGAGATCAAAATTTTGTTTCTCGCCCCGAAGGAAATTCAAATCCACGCGACAACGTGCACCCAGAGAAGCCGAAAGGGCCTTCAAAGGTATCAAATTTTTCTTCTTTTGGCTTCAAAGTTTTTTTACTAAGTTTTTTCTGTGCTTTTGACAGTTGCTGTCCAGCTGTTCTGTGGTGAATCAATTTACGCTTTTAATCGAGCCAAGCTGGGGGCAAACCAGGTGGGCATCAAAGAGCAATTCGAGAAACGTCGCAGTGGCATTAAAAATCAGAAGGCCGTTGAAAATTGACCAAACAAGTCTTGGACGGATTACTGTACTGACTTCTTCGTTATTTCTTCTTTGAGTCTGATGCCTATAGTTTAAGATATGCTTTTCTTGTTAGAGTTTGAATCTTGTTTGCAATAGATTCTGAGAATGCTTCATTACAGTAGTTGGAGCTCTGAGGTTAATATACAAGCCTAACATGTATTCGTTTTTGTTCTTAATATGTTTGCTCGAATTAATAGTTGTTTTAAATTACAATATGCAAATAATCATTTTGTTTGCTCAAAACAGTTTTTGGCATCTGATCTTTTTATGACATGGACAATCCGCTAAATTTGTTTTTCAATGATACCTATACCTAATTTGGATTCTGACTTTCAGTCATGAATATGAATTCTAAGACTTTGAAAAGAGTAAAGCTTGACTGAAAACATTGGCCGTAATTGACGGTAATCTCACACGGCGCTATGAGGACAATGAGCAGTTGTGCACGCACAGAATTGATACACACAAGGAGGGGAACGAAAGACGAGGAAGACGTGAAATTGTTTCTTGAGGAGGAGTATAAATCTTCAATGAAGGTTGTATCGTTTCAAGTCGCTAATTACATCCCATCAGAAACATTTTCGCAAATAGGACGCTTTTTAAATTTAGACTTTGAAAAAAACAACCTAATTCCAGGAGTATCACGTTTCTTAAGTGAGTTGCCAGATGAAGAACATATTGCTGTTTTCAATGATTTTTCCCTGCTAACAACAACTAGGAACATAAAAACTATTTTCTGATGTTGGGACCAGTGTCTTTCGTAAATTCGTCCTTCAAACCGAATGCTAAATATGTTATTATATTGTCCGGTGTATGGCAATACGGGACATTGAAAAGGGGGAGGAACTTACTGTAAAATATGATATCAATTTTTTGGCAATTTTAATAAAGACTGTTTGTGCAAAAACACTTCTGAGCACGGAAATCCACTTGAAAATCGTCTGCCATCACGTAAAAGAAAGCTATTTGGCGGAACAGTTAATAGAAAACTGGTTAAGACAGCGGAAAACAAAGAAAATTGCAATAAAAAAGGTGAGCCAGTAGATCTGTTCTATAGGTTCTCTAAAGGCAAAATATTAGCAAAGGGATCTGTTGATACAGAAGATGAAGAGGAGACAACTGAGATTATTTCTGAAATATCCTATGACGAACTCTATGGTTCATTGCAAAGCTCCAGAGCCTCAAGTGTTAGCAATTTCTTGCGTAGTTATGAGAACAGCTTCGATTTTTCTCCTCAACAACATCAAATTGTGGATCAGCCCGCAATGTGTTCAACGCCTCTTCGTCAACCTGCTGTAGACCTTCAAGTTTTTGAGACAGTAGAAAGCAATGCTGATGATGTTAACGAGATTGGTGACCAAGAATTAGGTCCGGAGTTTTGGAGCAATGAGCTAAAACTTTTTGATGGATCTGATTTTTCAACAACCGAGTTTGTTGACGCCTTTCATTCTTTAGCTGACAAGCATATTTTGTCTGGCATTGCCAGAAAAGATTTTTTGAAGCTGTTTTCAAAAGTTTTGCCATCTCCGAATAACGTTCTATCTGCTTGGCCGCTCCCTATTTGCCCGTCCGTAGCATGTTTCAAAGACAACTCAGGCGACCTTTTGACTATAAGTCTCCATGAGCAGCTTAAGTTAGTGATTTCTCGTAATCAGCGTTTAATTAAGCAGTCTTGGGAATCCGGTTGTTTATGGCAAACAGGAGATGTTGTGATAGGTGATAGAGAAATTCTTCTGAATGTAAATATAGATGGTGTTGCGCTTTTCAAATCTAGAAATTTGTCTGTTCGGCCAGTTTGGGTGGAGATATTCAATTTGCCTCCTAAAATACGAGGCAGTTTTGGTAACCACGTTTTATTGTGCTTATGGCGAGGTGTTGGCAAACCAGATTGGAATTTTCTGCTCAAAAAAATATCAATTGAGTTGGAACTTTCTCTTCAACAAATGTTTTTTTAGACGGTGTAGGTGAGTGCTCACTGAAGTTTTTGTTTCTTATTTGTGATATGCCAGCCAAGGCTGCTGTCTGCTTGTTGCAGCAGTTTAATGGATACTATGGCTGCCCCTATTGTTACATGGAAGGTTTGTATTGTAATCACAGGATGCTCTATCCAGTCAGAGAAAATTTTAAAATGCGGAAAGATTCGGAATATTTTCAAAATGCGAGATCCAAATCATTTGGCGTTAAAGGTGTATCTCCTATTAGTAAGTTTTTTGGTATTCCCTGGGATGTACCTATTGACCCAATGCACCAAGTTTTTCTAGGTTTTGCAAAAGTTCTCACACAAGCTGTTCTATCGAAAATAGTTAAAAATGATAAACATAATTTTAATCATTCCCTGACAAAAAAATGGTTCCCTATGAAAATTTGCATAAGCCTAAAAGTGTAACTGAATTAAGCTTCTGGAAAGCAGCGGACTATCGGCTTTTTCTCTTTCATCTCGGTCCTTTGCTACTTCAACAGTTTTCATTATCTGATTCTGAGCTTGCCGAAATTTTCTGCAGAGTATCATTTGCGATTCGTGTGCTGAGCGAGCAAAGGTTAAATGATAGCATCATTTCTCATGCGGAGAAGCAAATTAAGATCTGTTTAGAAAAATTTTTAAAAGTGCTCTCCAGAATCGCAGTCTTTCCCTTTGCACACTATTCGACATTTGGTCGAACAGGCAAAAAAATAGGACCTCTCTGGATGGTCTCAGCATTTTCTTTTGAATCAGCTAAGCACATGTTAATCCGTACTGTCAAAGGTACTTTAAAAAATCCAGAAAAAATTGTCGAAAAATTTCTATCGAAGCAAAGTATGCAGGACGAGACAAAAAACAGTAAATTGTGCTCTTTATACAAAACTAAGCAGTGAAAATTACCAGTTTGCTATCGAAAACAGTCTTACCGATATAAGAGGCAGGTTTTTCGGTGAGATTTTATATACTTCTTCATCTTTCACATACACTAAAAACAATATTTCGAACTGCGTTGCACAGACTTCTGCAAGTAAGTTTGTTAAGATCGAGTAATTTGCAGACCAAGTAGGCGTCTGTGTTGCAATTGTTAGGTTTTTCAAAAGCAAAAAACTTATAAGCTATTTTGCTGAGTTGGATGATACCTTTTGTTTCCATTACAAAATTGGCAAACCAGGAGAACTGAAAATCATTGATGTTAAGGATCTTAGGTATAAGTGTGTTTTATTGGACGTCGGAAACAATATTTTCTTGGCCAGTGTCATGCGAGAGGGTTTTGAACATAACTAAATTAGCCTTAAAAATTAAATTTTTGTTCAAATTTCATTAACTTTTTTATAGTAATTTAAATTTGAGAATCTGATGACAGTGGTTCAGCTCATATTGTAGCATATTTATTTCGAAAAAACGTGCTCTAGTAATATTAGTAATAGATTTAGCTGGCCACGGTCTTAGAAGTCGGTCGGCCACGGTCTGAGTAGGATTACATGCATTAGCTTCAGTCGTTATTTATATTAGTTTTTGCTTAGAAAATGGTTCCAAAGACTGAAGCTGTGCTAATAATTGGAGACTCCAATATCCGCCATCTTGAAAGAGATATACTGAAAGACAAACTGTTGAGCCAAATACCCCTTAGAGTAGACGGCGTCAGCGGTAGGCGAGCAATGTACTTAACAGCTACCGATGTTGATAGAGCGGCGAAATATCGTTTTGTGGAGGTCATGCTTGGTAGCAACGACCTGGGAAAATTCAGAAATAGAAGTGCCGAGCTACCGATAAATGTAGCATGTAATCTAATTGCATTTTGCCAAGTACTCTCTGAAAAATGTACACGAGTGCGTGCAGTAAAACTTCTTCCGAGATTGGATGTTGCGATGCCCCTCATAATACAAACGAACGAAATACTGCAGCGACACTTGGGACGGAACCTTTTCAAGCAAATTTGCATGTTCAAAAAACAATTCAACAATAAAAGCTGTTATCACCCAGTTCCGCGCGGAAAATTAGACATTCTGCGTTTACTTCTCAAAGCGTGTGAGACATTTGGTTACACTGTGAAAAAATTATTTCCATAAACTTAATCAAAACTACTGCCTTTGCTGGATAACTTCCTCTTTTTTTTTGTTCTTTGCCTTATTTATGATTTTTCGCTGTTCTCTTTGTTATTGACTTTCTTTATTTTGTTATATATAAGTACAGTGTGTCACGTTGTTCATGATTTAGTTGTGCACTTTACCGGTTGATATAAATTTAAGTGCGTTTGTTGAATTTTACTCTCAAGTTTCTAAGTGGCTCACGACAGTGGTCGAGCTTTTGAGGTTAGCTTTCCTGAAAATTCTAATTAGGCGAAAATATTTGTCCCTTAATTAATCCGTAACCTTCGTGCTCTTGTAAAAATTAAGTAAGTCTCTCTTTTTAGGAAATGAATTAAGTCACAAGTGTTTTCGCTCCCTACAGTGGTGCTTGAGCTTCTTAAATTCAGGTGCCTTAGAATATTTTTCTCTGCGCTCGTTTATGCGCCTTTATGTGCTGTCTGCTTTACGTTTTTTCGGTTTTGCTTTGATTGGTACTTTGACTTCTCTGAGCGGAGATTGATGATCAACAGCAAGTGTTCAAAATCCTTCTTTGTTCCTGCTGTCTTCAAATTTTTCCTGATGGTTTTAAGCGTTTTTTATTTTGCTGTCTCGATTCATTCGCTGTGATGGGTGCTTTGAGTTTTCTGAGCCCACACAGTGATGAAATTCAAAAAATAATCATCTTTTTGTTCTTGTGTTCCTTCTTTTCCCACATTTTTGTGTTCCTTTTTTGAGCGCAAACAATTTTTTTTCGCTCTTTTGTTGCTTGTTTTTTGTCCTAATAGTGCTTTTTTTTACTGTGATGCGCTGTGAAGGGAACATTGATTTCCCTGAGCGCACTCAGTAATGATAACGAAATAGTTGAGCGCAAACAGTTTTCGTTGAGCGCAAACATTCTCTTTGAACTTCTGCTCGATGCGATTTTATTCACTCTTTTTTTGCATGTGTTTAGTCGTTTGTGTTGTTAGCTCACAGTGAAGATAAGGAGATAGATTTCTCAATTTCTTTCTTTTCTTCCGGCTCTCCATGTTTTTTAAGTCTTTCGTTGTCTGTCTTTTGTTTTAAAAGTTTTGATTCTTGATGCGCTGTGATGGCAACATTGATTTTCCGAAACTATTTTAATGCTTACGTGTAGTCTTTTGAGTGTTGGTTGTTCCTTTGATGCTCAGTGATAGGAACATTGAGTTTCATGGGCGCACAGAGTGATTATAACAAAATAATGTTCTGAATTTTGTGCTTGTCTTCCTGCTCTCTAGATTTTTTCTCTTTCGTTCTGTCTGTTTTAAAATTTCTGTTGCTTCCCTTGATGCGCTCTGATGGGAACATTGATTTTCCGGAGCACACATAGTAATGATAACGTGATAGTGTTCTGAATCTGTTTTTTCGTTTCATGCTATCCAGAATTGTTTACTCTTTTGGTGCTTGTTTTTAGTCCGAATAGTGTTTTTTGTTACCTCGATGCGCTGTGAAGGGGACATCGAATTCCCTGAGCGCAATCAGTGATGATAACGAAATAATGTTCTGAATTTCGTTCCACTTCTCTTCCTGCTCGCAAGATGTTTTTTACTCTAGTTTTGTGTTTAGTCTTTTTAGTGTTATTAGCTCATAGTGAAGATATCGACTTAGAGTTCTGAATTTCTTCCTTTCTTCCTGCTCTCCATATTTTTTACTCTTTCGTTGTCTGTCTTTTGATTTATAAATTTTGTTTCTTGATGCGCTGTGATGGAAACATTGATTTTCCGGAACTCTATTGTTACTTGTGTTTAGTCTTTTTAGTGTTGGTTGTTCTTGTGATGATCAGTGTTTGAATTTCGTTCTTTTCATCCGGCTCTCCAGATTTTTTACTCTTTCGTTATCTGTCTTTTGTTTCAAGAGTTTTGTTTTAGTGTTTTTGACTCTCGTTCCACTTTTCTTCCTGCACTCCAGATTTTTCTTTTGTTGCTTCTGTCTAGTCTTAATAGTATTGTTTCTTCCCTTGATGTGCTGTGATTGAAACATTAGTTTACTGAGACCACTCGTTGATGACAACGTCTTGAGTGTTCTGACTCTCGTTCTTTTCTTCCTGTCCTCTAGATTTTTTTTACACTTTTGTTGTCTGTTCGAAAGTTCCGTTCGTTGCGTTGATATGCTGTGACTGTAACATTGAGTTTCCTGAGCGCACTCATTGATGATAACTATATAGTTTTCTGACTCTCGTTCTTATTTTCTTCCTGTTGTCTAGACTTTGTTTACTCTTTCGTTGTCTGTCTTTTGTTTTAAAAGTTTTGTTTGTTCCAAAGATGCGCTGTGATGTGTTTTCTGAGTGCACACAGTTATGATTACGAGACAGTGTTCTGACTCTCGTTTCACTTTTCTTCGTGCATTCAAGATTAATTTTTCCTTTGTTGCTTGTGTCTAATGGTAATAGTGTTGCTGGTTCCATTGATATGCTGTGATTGTAACATTCCTGAGTTTGCTGAGTTTCCTGAGTTCACTCATTGATAATAACCAATTATTGTCCTGATTCCCTTTCTTCTTTTCTTCCTGTTCTCCAGATTTGTTAACTGTTTAGTTGTCTCTCTTTTGTTTCAAAAGTTTTGTTTGTTCCACTGATCAGATGTGCTGGTAAGATTAAGTTTTCTGAACGCACTTAATGATGATATTAAAAAATTGTTCTGACTCTCGTTCCACTTTTCTTCATGCTCTCAAGATTTTTTTACACTTTCGTTGCTTGTATTTTGTCTTACTGTTGTTTTTCGTTCCAAAAATGCGCTGCGATGGGAACCCTGAGTTTTCTGAGTGCACACACTTATGACTACAAGAAAGTGTTCTGACTTTCGTTTCACTTTTCTTCCTGCTCTCAAGTTTTTTTCTATTTTGTTGCTTGTGTTTAGTCTTATTAGTGTTGTTTGTTCCACTGATGCGCTGTGATGTGAACATTCAATTTTCTGAGCGTACACAGTGATGATAAAGAAATAGTGTTCTGACTGTCGTTCTTCTTTTCTTCCTGCTCTAGATTTTTTTTAACTCTTTCCTTGTCTGTCGTTTAGTTTAAAAGTTCTGTTTGTTCCAAAGATGCGCTGTGTTGTGAACATTTAGTTTTCTGAGTGCACACAGCTATGATTATGAGAAAGTGGTCTGACTCTCGTTTCACTATTCTTGCTGCATTTATTTTGCCTTTATTGCTTGTCTAGTCTTAATAGTGTTGTTTGTTCCATTGATATGCTGTGATTGTAACATTGCGCTTACTGAGCGCACTCATTGATCATAACCAAATATTGTTATGACTCTCGTTCCTCTTTTCTTGCTGCTCTCTAGATTTTTTTTTACTTTTTTGTTGTCTGTCTTTTTTTTATAAGTTTTGGTTATTCCATTGATCAGATGTGCTGGGAACATTGAGTTTTCTGAGCGCACAGTGATGATAATAAGAAATAGTATTGACTCTCGTTCCACTTTTTCTTCTGCTCTCAAGATTTTTTTACTCTTTTGTTGCTTGTGTTTGGTCTTATATTGTTTATTGTTTCAAAGATGCGCTATGATGGGAACCTTGAGTTTTCTGAGTGTACACACTTATGACTAGAAGAAAGTGTTCTGACTTTCGTTTCACTTTTCTTCCTGCTTTCAAGTTTTTTTTGTTGCTTGTGTTTAGTCTTATTAGTGTTGTTTGTTCCACTGATGCGTTGTGATGTGAACATTCAGTTTTCTGAGCGTACACAGTGATGATAAAGAAATAGTGTTTTGACTGTCGTTCTTCTTTTCTTCCTGTTCTCTAGATTTTTTTTTACTCTTTCCTTGTCTGTCTTTTAGTTTAAAAGTTCTGTTTGTTCCAAACATGCGCTGTGATGTGAACATTAAGTTTTCTGAGCGTACACAGTGATGATAAAGAAATAGTGTTCTGAATGTCGTTCTTCTTTTCTTCCTGTTCTCTAGATTTTTCTTAACTCTTTCCTTGTCTGTCTTTTAGTTTAAAAGTTCTGTTTGTTCCAAAGATGCGCTGTGATGTGAACATTTAGTTTTCTGAGTGCACACAGTTATGATAATGAGAAAGTGTTCTGACTCTCGTTTCACTATTCTTGCTGCATTTATTTTGCCTTTATTGCTTGTCTAGTCTTAATAGTGTTGTTTGTTCCATTGATATGCTGTGATTGTAACATTGCGTTTCCTGAGCGCACTCATTGATCATAACCAAATATTGTTATGACTCTCGTTCCTCTTTTCTTGCTGTTCTCTAGATTTTTTTTACTTTTTTGTTGTCTGTCTTTTTTTATATAAGTTTTGGTTATTCCACTGATCAGATGTGCTGGGAACATTGAGTTTTCTGAGCGCACAGTGATGATAATAAGAAATAGTATTGACTCTCGTTCCACTTTTCCTTCTGCTCTCAAGATTTTTATACTCTTTTGTTGCTTGTGTTTGATCTTATATTGTTTTTCGTTTCAAAGATGCACTATGATGGGAACCTTAAGTTTTCTGAGTGCACACACTTATGACTACAGGAAAGTGTTCTGGCTTTCGTTTCACTTTTCTTCCTGATCTCAACTTTTTTCTATTTTGTTGCTTGTGTTTAATCTTATTAGTGTTGTTTGATCCACTGATGCGCTATGAAGTGAACATTAAGTTTTCTGAGCGCACACAGTGATGACAAAGAAATAGTGTTCTGACTGTCGTTCTTCTTTTCTTCCTGTTCTCTAGATTTTTTTACTATTTCATTGTCTGTCTTTTAGTTTAAAAGTCTTGTTTGTTCCAAAGATGCGCTATGATGTGAAAATTTAGTTTTCTGATTGCACACACTTATGACTGCAAGAATGTGTTCTAACTTTCGTTTCACTTTTCTTCCTGGTCAAGTTTTTCATTTTGTTGCTTGTGTTTAGTCTTATTAGTGTTGTTTGTTCCACTGATCCGCTGTGATTTGAACATTCAGTTTTCTGAGCGCACACACTGACGATAACGTGTTCTCTTTCTCTCTCACACTCTCTCTTCTCTTACTCTGTTCTCTCTCTCTCTCCGTTTTTCTGTATGCCTAGTGTCAGATCTTTTCTTTTGATCTTGGTCTCTAGGTTTGCCTCTAAGTCGCTCGCTCTCTAGGTTTGCCTTTAGGTCGCTCGCACGTTTTTTTTTCGTTTGCTCCGACTGGCTTGCGCTCGATTTTTAGGTTGACTTCTCTGTCCCATTCTTTTTCTCTTGTTGCCTTCTGGGCATTTGCTCCTTCGCTTTCTTTCTTGCCTCATGGCAAGGCTTTTTCTTTCTAGGATTGCCCTCTGGGCAAATTCGTCTCTCGCTCGCGCGCTTCCACGCCCGTTCGTTTCCGTTTCGCTCGGTCTGCGTTCGCCCGTGTTTTCATTCTCACGCTTTCACGCCGCTTCGTTTCTGTTTCGCTCGCTCCTTTTTCGTTCGCTCGCTTTCTCGCTCGTTCCTTTCTGTTTCGCTCGCTTTGCGCTCGTTCGGTTTTCGTTCGGTCGCTTTGACGGTCGCTCGTTTCTGTTTCGGCCGCTTTGCGCTCGCTCGTTTGTTGCTCCTTTTGTTTCGCTTGAACCCCCCACCCCTCTCTGTGCCCCCTTTCTTGTGCATTTAGATGTTTATTTATGTGTTTGTCTGTTTCTTTCTTCAGCGCGATAACCCACCGCCCTTGTTTGTGACCCCTTCGCGCAGCGCGATAACCCCCCGCCCTTGTTTGTGACCCCTTCGCGCATTAGTCTTAGCTATTTAGGGTCCTTGTTTTTTTCTTTGGCGGCAAGGTCATGGTGCGCTCCTTCTGGAGCACAGTAATGCACCGTCTGTAGTCGTCAAAGAAGTCAAAAAGGCTCATGGAAAACCTTTCTTTCTTTCTGTCTGCAGTGCTATATCCCCAACCCCTCTCTGTGCCCCTTTTCTGGTGCATTTAGATGTTTATTTATATGTTTGTCTGTTTCTTTCTTCAGCGCGATAACCCCCGCCCTCGTTTGTGACCCCTTCGCGCAGCGCGATAACCCCCCGCCCTTGTTTGTGACCCCTTCGCGCATTAGTATTAGCTATTTAGGGTCTTTGTTTTTTTCTTTGGCGGCGAGGTCAGGGTGCGCTCCTTTTGGAGCACAGTAATGCACCGTCTGTAGTCGTCAAAGAAGTCAAAAAGGCTCATGCAAAAGCTAAGACAAGTTTACTGCTGCAAAAATCTGCACCCTTTCTCCGTTGACCCCCTTTCCCCAGCATTTGAATCGAAAAGCTAGCAAGATTCTTGCAAGCTTTTCGATTCATCTTGCAAGCAATCTTGCAAGATGAATCGAAAAACTTGCAAGAATCTTGCAAGATGAATCGATAAGCTTGCAAGATTCTTGCAAGTGAATCGAAAAACTTGCAAGAATCTTGCAAGAATCTTGGTACCGGTATGCATTCACTTGCAAGATTGCCTTGCAAGATTCTTGCAAGTTTTTTGATTCATCGACCACTAGGGTTGACGTCCACATATTTCGACAGCTGAAAAAAAATCTGATTTGGTCACAAAAATGATTACCCACTTCTGACAATTATTGATTTTTATCAATTTTTGTCTGATCAAATTAGCAAATTAGCCAGTGAGTAAGGCGATGCACAAATTGTGGATTAGTAACAGAAAAAAACTTTAGAAGTGGTGAGAGTGTTCACTGATGTTTTTATTGGGAGTCTGTCTTTAGTCATTTGCAGTTCCGTAGTTCCTGGTCAAATTATCCTACACATTCAGCTATGCCTTTAGTGATGAAGACATCAACTGTTTCCTGCTAGAAGGGTAAGAGAACACCCTAATGTATATTGAGCAGAAGATAAGCTTGATATAGCTTGTCAAGAAGCTCTACTTGTTCAACGTACTATGTGCTAGAGAAATGAAGCCTTGAGGAAAAAGAATGGAAAAGAGAATGGGTTATAATAGCCGCCCTAATTCGAGATTTAGAGATCACTTGGTGTATTGGTTATCATACGGGCCCTTCAAGTATGAAACACTGGTTCTAATCTAATTGGTCTATTTCCATTGCAGTTGCGTATGCTTAGACCCCTAAAATTTCCTTGCGTAAAAGTAAACGCTATAAAACGAAAGATCTAGTCAAAAATAAAATTTCTCGATCTCAAATTTATCACTTCCCGTACATAACTCTAAGTGCGTTTCAGTAATGGGCTAGTATAAATTCATTTCCTAATCCTTATTTAATCATAGACTGATTGATGGCACTTTTTTAATGTCAAATTTGCATTCAGCCTGATTTTACAATGGCCAGACTTGGGCCAACTACAAAAAGAACGCTCTGTACGGGGAGCGAACCCACGATCTCCCGCTCCCTAAACTTTTTTCTCCTTTCTAAGCCAACATGACTTTTGAAGTTTTGGCTTTTGCGCGGTTAATATACAATCGATAGAAGCAAATTTCAAATTTCAAGCAAGAAAGCAAGCAAAATATTTTACAAGGCAGTCTTGAATTCAAAATTGCCCAGTACTTTTTTACACTTGGAATTCGGTATGGGTGTGCTCCTTTGGTTTCCATAACCTCCAGATAGTTATAGAAATAATTTAAATATTCATCTCGCTTTTAATTAAAGAAATTTCTTCAAAAGAGAAAATTTTTTCTTCCTTCAGCTTTGAATTGAAAGCGTTACAAATATTCCGTTTTTGGCACGGTGGATTTTGCAGAATAGGATACCAAAAATCTTTTCTAAGCAATTTTCAGGCAATTATTATGAAATTATATCATTCTGAACTGGTTTGCAGCTTCTCGTTGCCCAGTTTTTAGAATTTTCTGCTAGTCCCAATTTGATCTCAAAATTGTTACAGAAACAGCTTACAGTGATCAATTTATCGAGACATTAAGTTTTGTTCTGTTTTTTATATCTTTTTAGGTTAACTTCTGCTTTTTTGAACAAATTCGTTGCAATTCTGAGGTTTTACATTTTTTAGCACTTTTACTCCAACGAACTACGTTTGAGAAGAATTTCTATATTCAAGTGAACGTTCTTTTATTGTTTATTTTATTTGCTCCGCAATTTCAGAGGAAAACTGCCCTAATTGGTTTTTTGCAGAAAAAGAATTTGTCCATTTTTTGGAGTTTTTGAATGATAGTTTGTTCTGTTTGTCAGTTTTGGATGATGTTGCTTTGTTCTTTGAATTTTTTGCTTCATTTCTCCTCTTTTTTTCCGAATGGTGTATAAATTGAATCAGGTGAGTGTGTTGATAATTGTACATTTATCAAATTCTTTTGGGAACCTGGGCAATAAACATGCAAACTATGCTAGTGCATTATTTAGAAATCCAGAAAACGTATATATTGAAATAATTAGTTCTCAAAGCTTTTCAGAGAAAACAGAAAAGCAAAAAAATCAAAAGTTGTTTGCTTCGATTGATGCACCTATCCTATAAGTCTATTGTTTTGAAATATTTCAAAGATAAAATATCTTTTCAATTTTAGCATTTGAATTCATCGATGAAACGTAATTTCGTATATCACCTTTTTCCAAATGCTTAAAACAGAGTTCCATTTCTGGCATGGCACTTAAAAACTATGGACTTCCACTTAATAAACTCCCTTTCAAAATTTTCTCCTTAAACTTGTTGTTGTACATTCATCAGAATTGAAGATGTCTGTGTTACATTATTTTGTCGAAACCTATTTGCAAGTAAGGCATGGTTTTTAATTTCTTATACAATTTTTATCATTTTTTCCTCCGGATCAATTTGTGGAAACTGCTACCGTTGAATGTAAAAGTTTCAGCTCAATTGAAGTCATAAGATTTGGAAATAATGAATTTTTTTCAATTCATTTCAAGTGACAAAGTTCCAAAATAAATATTCGCGATTCTTTTTGCATAATAAATTTCATTAACGTAATTTGAAAATTTGTACGATAAAAGGTTATCTTCCGCCAGAACAATCCTCTCCATTTTCCCATTAGTTCAATGGTTCTAGAAAAGAGAAAAATAAAGTTTTTAAGGATTCATTTCTAACCATGAAGGCTACTGGAGCTTTACAATAAATTCTGTTTCAATTATCAGGAAAAATAGCTCCTATACTGGTCGTTTTTAAGATTATGGTTCAAGTTTGGGTACCCCAATTTGCATATTCCTGATCTAAAATTTTTTCTCTAAAAGCCTGTTTCATCCGATTATGATAACGCTAGTACAAGCAATAATCTATGGTTTAGCTCTGCTAGCTCTCCTCTTTATAAGCATGTTTTACGAAAAAATTTTAAAACAACTAAAAGGATGCTGGCTCTCTACCAATATTCATAACTCCGCCATTTAACCAAATTAGTTCCCTTAAAAAAGTCTCAAAAACAGAAATCGCCAATTCTAAAACAACAGTTTATGAACTCTGTTAATTTCAGAAAAATGTAGATCAATGGTTTTTCACTCATTTGTCCTTTAGAAAAGCTAATCAAGTGTAGAAAAAAAGTAGCGTTTGCATTTTTTCTTCAAAGTTAAGAAAAACAGATAAAAATCACCCCTTCTTGACTCCAATTGTATCACATAACTTACTTCTTCCTCCTATTTTTTACTGCAAAAGATCTTCTTCATTTCCTGTTTCAAAAACAATTTTGTCCTGCTATCTCTATGTTAAAACATTTTCAAAAAAAATCGGAAATTTGTACAAAATTCCGCCCAAATTTTAAGTTTTAATAGGAAAGGTCTAATTTTTTATATTTGTCTTTTTTCAAATTGTAGGTAAAATATTGATTCTCATTCTAAAAAGAACGATTGTGAGCAACAACCAGCAACTTTTCATAGCCTTTAAAAAACCCTTGATTTTTTTCTTTATTTCATATTTTTTTTCCAAAATATTGTTTTTTTCTTGCAAAGAACATCAGCAGAAACCCAATGTGCAGCCGCATGTTAAACTTCCAGCATTGGGAAAATCCACTGTAACAAAAAAATTTGTTTTCTGTTCCCAATCATTGCCAAAAGCAAACGTATTGATTGAGATACGATTTGAGGAAGATTTTCAAAATTGTGATCAGAGCGCGTACGTAGAAGCAAATTTAGTTTTTTAAGTGCGTTTGAATCACGTTTTCACATCCCATCGTCAACTAAACGGATGATTGTTGGTAGCGAAAAACCCAGCCAGACACAAAAGGCAAACAAAATTGGTGACAAATCTAAGAAAGATCCTTATATAATAAGGGAAATTAGATTAATGGTTAAATTGAGAATAAAAGGAGTCCATGACAGATAAAGAATAAAAATTTCCAGCCTTATTTTCGATTATCTTCTTTCTGCATCATTACAGCTTTAAAAGTTTTTGAAAAATACTAGTTCTTTCTATAATTACTTTAAAAAATCAAAAAAAATGTCTTTGGGAATTTTAAGAAATCGAAGTTTACTTGATTCTGTATTTTTTTCATCAAAACGTTTTGAATTATTGGTCTTCGAGTTGTTGCTCTTCATTTTATTTTATTAATCCTTTATCTTTATGTTGAGTGTTACGATTATGGCCCAAAGTAAGATCCAATTTTAAAAAAATGTAAAAAAACATCCAATTCCTAATGTAAAAAATTCCCAATGGAGTTATTGGATGGACTAAGCGATTAGTTTTGTCGTTGCTCAAAGCGAGCTTTATGCACACAAATTTTTAATGAAACGTTTATCGAGCTTTACTCGATAACAACGCGTAAGCCAGTAACTCTCAAATGATTTTTTTTCAAACGAATACTCAGGTTTCTTTTAAAAGCGTCGCTTTTTAGTTTCGAAATGCAATCAATTGTAAGATGAATGTGAGTGGGAATGCAGCTTTAGTATCTTAAGAGATATGATGCGATTTTTTAAGGAAAAAAACACAGAAACTTATTTCAAGTACTGGAAACAAAGAAATTAGGTTGAAAGCCCAAGAATACAGCTGACAATATACGAATTTGAAAAAAAGACATAAAACAGAATTAAAAAAGATGAGTTGTGCTTAAATTGACACGAACGTGTCAAAAATTAAGCAGTAGTGAATTACGTTAATTTTTGCCACCATTGGTCAAGCCAAACAGGCCTAAATCTGATATTAGGCCAGATCATGGGCGAGACCATTGAACATAACAAACAGACACTAGGCCACACTATTTGCCAGAGCCACATGAACAAGTAGGAGCTTTCAACAGAAATTATAACCTATTCACCTATTCGTTTCACTTTTTTTGTTTGAACGAATATGAAATTTGTTTTTAAATATTTTTTGGCCAATAAATGGTGAGTTTAAGGCCCTTGTGGATTTCAGATACACAATTGACGAAGTACTTTAATCATCTATATATATATATATATATATATATATATATATATATATATATATAGGCGTTGGTTAACAGTGATCGTCTGTTACATTGAAAAACAGTCAATTTAGCACGAATTTATACATTTTGAAGAAGACCGGCTCTTCTTTTGTTTGGACCTCAGGACATTGGATATTGGTTTTGGCCAGAACAAACAGACCAAAATCTGGGTATGGGCTGGACCGAACATACCGAAAAGTAGTTTCTGGCCAGACCAAACAAGCCGAAATGTGGGTGCTGATTAGATTTCTATAGACCAGACGGAAGGAGCAACCAAAAATTTTTCCAGACCATTGCGTTGGCTCGCACTGTAAACCCGTTCTCGGGTTAAATTAAAACAATGAATTCTTTAAAACAGTGATTTCTTTTGCTCACATACCTAATAATACATTCAGCAAAAAAATTGGTTTTTAAAAACACAGGTTTCAATCAAAAGCAGCTCTTTCAAATTTTAATTTTTCCATCCGTCATAGAAAGGATTCTTGAGTGGAAATGGAAAAAAATGAAGAAAAAAATATTTTTTTGAGGTAAATATGGCATCATTGGCAACATCGGTTGTCAGTTCTATATAATAATAACGATTTTTAAATCAATTAATTTGGAAAGAAACTGCAGCATAAATTTTCTTATGAACTGAGAAATCGTTAGTACTTTTTAGAGCATACTGTTACATTTAATTGCTTCTAAAAAGTTCTTCCTTTTTTCATTAGAAAATGTACGGTCCTTTAGGATGTTGAAACATTAACACTTCAAATTATTTCGAGTCACTTATAGCCTTGCATGGAAATCAACAAGAAGTTTAGAATTCAAACAAGCTTGATTAATAGTAAACAAACTGTCTGAAAAAGCGGATAGAAAACCTTTGAGGCAAAGAAAAATTAGAAAATAGCCATGGATAACATTAAAATGTATGGCTGGCAACCGAATTCAATAAGTGCGTCAATTTTCATTTTTCTTGAAACTTGAAGAAAACTATCTACTTTTAGTATTTCTTTTTCTTTAAAACAACAAATCAACAATTTGGACGGACAATTGGAGTGCAAATCCAAGAGACTTGATACACTGGTCGAATTGATCTACTCGAATCTTCTCCTTTGCCACATTTGAAAACGAACTTTCATGTAAACGAACAACTTAGCCCGAGTATTTCAGTGGGCTTGCATTTGAGCACTCTGAAATTTGCCGGCCTAAACAAATCCATTGGTTCAGCTAATTCGCTTAAAGTTTGCAAACAATAACTTAGTTTTTAAGCTTCAGCAATTCTTTTTAATCTCAAAAATTTTAATCAGCTAAAAAATATAATTGAGCAAAAATTTTGCTCATGAGTTCCAGAGATCCAGCAGTGTCTCTGATACAGTCTTAGAAGATAGTTTCAATGCATTTCAATTTCATTCAAACAGTAACATCAATGCAATACAAGATGTTTTGCATGCAATGATGTGTTCTCAAATATTTAATGCTATATAAAACTTGAGGATATAGCGAATACCATGGAAATAGTAAAAATTTGTGTCAGAAAACTGGCTCAAAGTGTACGAAATTTGTTAGTAATGTATAAATTTCATCGATTTGAGTCAGTACTGTATGAACCTGACGAGTCTATATTTATACCTTAACTCTTGCTAACCGTTAATCAGTCTATGCCAAAACTTGACTGCACTTGAGCCACAAGCCATGGACTTCGTGTTCACACTTTCACAATTAAAGTAAGATTAAAAACGAATTGGAAAGATTTTTTGAACTGCTTGTCTACAAAAAAAAAATCTAAAATGAAAGAAGCCGTACCACAAAACACATTTATTTCAGCAAAAAACCTTAGTAGAATAAAATCTAAATCCATCCAAAAAAGGATAGCTTCAATTGATTTTTCCCATAGTCTTTTTTAAAAAAAAAAACAATTTTTTTTAGTATTTTTGCAAATCAAATGTATATATTGTGCCGTCTAAATCAGGATCACGTTTCAATATAAAAATTGTTTTTCTAAACATTCATTTGTTTTCTGGATCTAAGCTAAACTTGCAAGAGACTTAAAATATATTTGAAAAATTTTTCATATTTTGTTTTAAAAAGAAACAAATTTTTGATTTGGACTTTTTTTATCAACTACTTTGAATAGTTTATTTTTATACTGAAACCTGGGGACGTTTACGTTGTACTATAATTATCTGTTTATGCAGTTATAATATATCCCCAATTAATATGATTTATGCGTAATCTACCACTCTCGAAACATTTTTTTTCCATATTAACTTTTTTAAAGATTTTTTAAAAGATTCACCCTTTTCAAGTTATTCAGTATGTACTATTTTCATAAGAATCAAAACTAGACTCAAACTGCCATAAAAATGCTTTCTCTGTTTTCACTACGATGGTTCACTACAAAGTGAAAGTTTGTCAAAAGAAAAATTGGATCAATAAGATTCAAATTAATCTGGAATGAGGTTACAGAAGAATGACTTAGCATTTATTGGTCTGTATGAGTTACCCCCACACAGATGTCGGCTGCTGTGGCTGCGGAATTTTTTACCTGAAAGGGTGTAGATGACTATAAATGGCCATATGAGAGCAACAATGTAGAATTTTGATCTTCGTTTTAGCCGAATCGTCACTTTAGCCTCATCAAATATATGACCACGCCAGGATCCTTTGTTAATCTCAAACACTGGATTCCCAATTAAACGCCACTGGTCATTGGGAATGTAGAATATCAGAGGCATCTGAATTGAGCTGGAATTGTCATCGCTGTCCAAGTAGTACTCATCCAGAGCTGAATGAAACCCAATAATTTAAATGTGAATATAAAAGCTTATGGATTGACCAAATTTCTGATTTTTTTTCGAAAATTTTAAATGTTTTTTTTAGAATCTCTTGAATCCAAATGGAGTTATTGGATGAACTAAGCGATTAGTTTTTGTCGTTGCTCAAAGCGCGCTTTATACACCCATATCTTTAATGGAGCTATTATCGAGCTTTACTCGCTCACAACGCGTAAGCCAGCAACTCTCACAATATTTTTTTTTCAACTGAATACTCAGCTTTCATTTAAAAGAGTTGCTTTTTAGTTTTGAACTGAAATCAATTGTAAGATGAATGTGAGTGGGAATGTAGCTTAGTACCTTATGAGATATGATGCGATGTTAAAATAACACAGAAGCTAATTTCAAGTACTGAAAACAAAGAAAATAGGTTGAAAGCTCAAGAATACAGCTGACTATATACGAATTTGAAATAAAAAAGACATAAAAGAGAATTAGAAAGAGCTGAGTTGTGCTTAAATTGACACGAAAATGTCCAAAAATTTATTCACCAGTAGTGAATTACGTTAATTTTTGCCACCATTGGTCAAGCCAAACAGGCCTAATGTCAGATTTTAGGCCAGATCATGGGCGAGATCATTCAACATAACAAACAGACAGTAGGCCACACTATTTGCCAAGCTACAGGAACATGTAGGAGCTTCCAACAGAAATTAGAATTCATTCGTTTCACTTTTTGTACGGAATGGAAAAAGAAATTTGTTTTAAAATTTTTTTTGGTCAATAAATGGTCCGTTTATGGCTCTTGTGAATTTCAGATACAAAATTGACGAAGTACTCTAATAATCCAGATATATATAGGCCTTGGTTTCCAGTGATTTTCTGTTATATAGAAAAACAGTCAATTTAGCACGCATTTATATACATTATGCAGAAGACCGGCTCTTCTTTTGGCTGGACCTCAGGGCATTGGATATAGGTATTGGCCAGAACAAACAGACCAAAATGTGGGTATTAACCAGATCAAACATACGGAAAATTAGGTTCTGGCCAGAAGAAATAAACCGAAATGTTGGTAATGACTAGAACGAACAGACCAACAATTTCTATAGACCAGACGGAAGGCGCAACCAAAACTTTTCCAGACTATTGCGTTGGCCTGCACTGCAACCCCCAATCCATGGGTTAAATTAAAACCGTGGATTAAAACAGTGATTTCTTTTATAACAAAGAATTTTTTGCTCTGTTTAAAACAGTCATTTCTTTTGCTCAGATACTTATTATTAGACTCAGCAAAATTCTTTTGTTTCTAAAAAACAAGTTTCAATCAAAAACAGCGCTTTTTAAATTTTAATTTTTCTATCGGTCAAAAAAATTTCTTGAGTGGAAATGAACAAATGAAGAAAAAATTTTTTTTGAGGTAAAATTGGCATTTTTGACAATATCAGTTGTCAGTTCTAAAGAATCGAAACGATTTTTAATTCAATTAATTTTGAAATTATCAAATAAGCAGAAGTTTTTCTACTCACCGATTGTAATTTTTAGAGCATTCTTTTGCATTTAATTGTTTGTTAACAGTTGTTCGTTTTTTTTTATTTGATGTTGTATGGACCCTTAAGATGTCGAAACGTTAACACTTCAAAAATTTCGAGTCACTTAAAGCCTTGCATGGAAATCTACAAGAAGTATAGAATTCAAACAAGCTTGAATAATAGTAAACAAACTGTCTGAAAAAGCGGATAAAAAACCTTTCAGGCAAAGAAAAATTAGAAAATAGCCATGAGGAACATTAAAATGTATGGCTGGCAACCGAATTCAATAAGTGCGTCAAATTTCATCTTTCTTGAAACTTGAAGAAAACTATCTACTTTTAGTATTTCTTTTCTTTAAAACAACAAAGCAATAATTTGGATGGACAATTGGAGTGCAAAACCAAGAGACTTGATACACTGGTCGAATTGATTTACTCGAATCTTCTCCTTTGCCACATTTGAAAACAAAATTTCATGTAAACGAACAACTTAGCCCGAGTACTTCAGTGGACTTGCATTTGAGCACTCTGAAATTTGCCGGCCTAAAAAAATCCATTGGTCCAGCTAATTCGCTTAAAGTTTGCAAATAATAATTTAGTTTTTAAGCTTCAGCAATTCTTTTTAATCTCATAAATTTTATTCAGCTGAAAACAGTAATTGAGCAAAAATTTTGCTAATGAGTTCCAGAGATCCAGCAGTGTCTCTGATACAGTCTTAGAAGATAGTTTCAATGCATTTCAATTTCATTCAAACAGTAACATCAATGCAATACAAGATGTTTTGCATGCAATGATGTGTTCTCAAATATTTAATGCTATATAAAACTTGAGAATATAGCGAATACCATGGAAATAGTAAAAAAAATTGAGTCAGAAAACTGGCTCAAAGTGTACGAAATTTGTTAGTAATGTATAAATTTCATCGACTTGAGTCAGTACTGTATGAACCTGACGAGTCTTGATTTATACCTTAATTCTTGCTAACCGTTAATCAGTCTTTGCCAAAACTTGACTGGACTTGAGCCACAAGCCATGGACTTCGTGTTCACACTTTCACAATTTCGTTAGAGTAAAAACTAATTAGAAATATTTTTTGAATTTCCTGTCTGCAAAAAATCTAAAATGAAAGAAGCAGTTCCACAAAACACATTTACTTCAACAAAAAACCCTAGTAGAGGGCGAAAATTTTTCGGCGACCAAAAATATTCTTTGGCCATCATCCGTTCACATTATTGTACAAAGAAAAAAAATAATTTTTGGAGAAAATGTGCGATCATTTTATTCTTTCATCCAGCTTTTTGTAGATAGCTTCGTAAAATTTATTAAGTGAAAAATATTTCAAAGACCATTCCCGTTATTGTTGAAAGCATAAATCATGCATTAGTTTTTACTTTTTTCGATTCTCTTAAATATTGTTAGTTACGTGTTATCGTAAAACTAAGAAACTGGCCTAGAATTGACTTAAGACTTATTAAGTCTTACCCAAGTCTTAACTATGACTTGACAAGTCTTCGTTAAAACATGAGAAATAAGATTATTATGTTAATAACAATACTGATTAATTTATTTTAACATTTTAAAGCATGTAGATATCTAACCTTAGGTGTATATTCTGAGTAATTTAATTGTTTGAACAAAAAAAAATAGTGGCAATTCTGAAGACCAAAAACAAGACGTGATATTTCACAAGCTTTTCAAGTCAACTTTCTCAGCTTATAGCAATTGTGCTTTTGGTTGGTCAATTTTTTCGTATTTCATCTTTTTTCAGGTGGTTTTCTGCAAGAATCTTATAAGATCATTTTTTCTCGATGGATCTTACAAGATAAAGTTTTTCTTGCAAGATCTTGCAAGATAACGTTTCGGCCTCTACTAGGGCAGAAAGAGATTGCTGGCACGTAACCAAGAATAGGTGCAGAAAATCGGAGATTTGCAAACCAATGCCGGCTCGGCTGGGCAACGAATCCTGAAATTCAACGAACTCAAAACTGCCGAATTGTCACTCTAAGCCTCGAAGTCCAAATCGAAAACATTTAAAAATTCGATGCTGTTTTTTATTCCCTACTAATTTCACAAGCTAAATAAATCTATCTAATTTTGTAACGGCGCAAAACTCAGACAATAATGGCAAAATTAGGTCACATCATGTGCTCATTATATGCCAAAATCTGTCAAAGTTTAGTTTTTCATTCCAGGTTGAGATCTCAGATCAAGGCTAGATCTGTATGCCAGACTCAATCCAGAGTTTTTTCCACATTTCATTGCGTTATCGAAATTGCCTGCGATCAGACTATGGTGTGCTTTGGTGAACTTCGACCAGACCATGCTGCGCCAAAATTGTCTCTAATCAGACTCAGCGATGGGACTCAGGTGCACTCTAATTGGTTTTTTATCGCTAGTTTTGGAAGCAGCCGGCAGTGTCTTGTATTTTTGAGAGCAGAGTATCACTGTTCTGTCGCAGATGGTCTGATCAGATGTTGCTTTTGTGTGGCGCCGCAAGCTTTCAGTTTTAAAATGAATAACCATCCAGGCTAAGCTTCAACCTCCACCCTCTCTCCGAATGGATAATCTAAAGACGCGCTCGGATTCTAAAGTGCTACCCAAATCAAATGGCCGAGAAAAGAGATGGTACACCAGGCTGAGGTCCCAGACAGAAGCAAGCATGTCCAGACCGTCCCAGACGGAAAGTGCCTATGTCCAGACCGTCCCAGACGGAAGGTGCCTATGTCCAGACCGTCCCAGACGGAAGGTGCCTATGTCCAGACTTTCTTGCGTAAAACAGAGTTTCGTGCGTTCATGTCCAGACTTCCGTGCGTTCACCAGACTATCGTACGTTCATGCTCAGACTTTCGTACGTTCAACCGATTTCCGTGCGTTCATGCTCAGACTTTCGTGCGTTCATGTCCAGACTTTTGTTCGTTCAACAGACTTTCGTGCGTCCATGTTCAGACTTTCGTTTTTCTTTTAATGTTTCCAGACTATGTAATTTTGAACGCACGATGCCCCTCTCTTCAGTCTCGACATATTTGCTTCCATCTGGGACTTCAACCTGGGGTTGCATCAAAATGTGGACAATTATGGCCTCATTAATGTCTCATAATAGGGTTAGGTCCCCAGCTTGAGGTGCAGACCCAAATTGCTTTATGATCAGAACCAATCGAGCGCACACGCGTGTGTTCCTAGATCGAAATTACAGGGTCTGGACGGAAGTTTGAGCGCACTATAGTCTGGACCATGGTCTGGAGTTGGTCTGGTCAGAAGTCAGTTTGGTCTGAAAAATCTGGTCATAGGCGTATTCGAGCGCACTTGAGTCTGATCAGAAACAGTTCGAGCGCAATTGGGTCTGATCGGAAGCGCATTGGAGTGCACTTCAGTCTGATCATAAATGGTTCGAGCGCAATTGGGTCTGATCAGAAATGTTTTCGAACGCAATTGGGTCTGATCAGGGACCACTTCGATCGCCTTAATTTTTTCAGTCCGATAGCTCTGATCAGAGAAAGGAGTCCAGCTGATATCAAAGGCCAGTCCCCTTCAGAGGAAATTTTGATCAACTGGAGACCACGATTTTTCTTATGGAAAGCTGTCGAAACTCATCCATCGAGTCAAAAATATACACTAAACGGTACACTAAAAAAAATTGTTCTCAAAAGTTGGGTTTTGTTTTCTTCAGCAATACTTTTATAAGTGATACTTCGTTAGATGAATTAAATACTGCAAACGTCAGTTTTTATGAAAAGAAAATATTATAGCAAATTAAGAGATTTACTCAAAAGTAAAATCTTTCCCTGATCAGATTGTTTGGGGCACACTTGAGTCTGATCAAACCCGGTTTCGAGCGCGCTTCAGTCGCATCATAAACGAGCAACTGGGTCTGACCATAAATGCTTCGAGCGCACTTGAGTCTGATCACAGACTGTTTAAGGTTTGGGCAATGGTCTGAATTTGAGTCTGGACCATGGTCTGAAAATGGTCTGATCAGAACGCCTTCGTTCTGAAAAGTCTGATCAGAAACCCTTTTTGTCTGGAAAGTGATCTGATCAGAGGGCAAAATCTGAAAGAGAAGCTCTTATTGGTTATTGGACAAAAAAGTGGTCAAACATGGAGTGATCAGATGGAATAGACTGGAGAAGGCGGAAACCTCAACTCGCGATATTTAAAAGTTTGCGCATAAAAGTTGAGAGAATTGTATGAAACCTCACCCAAAGTGTAATCGTGCTCGTGAAGCAAAAACTGTCGAAGCTGCACTTGGCATAACTGCTCGTCCTCTGGGAAATCTGTGACGTCAAACTGACAGGACAATTTGAAGGTAGCCAGAGAAGCCCAAGCGAACACAAACCCATTCGAGTACACAGCCTGGCGGGTGAATGCGTCATAGACCAGCTCTATTGCGTCATAAACAACTGTAACGAGTTAAAATTATATCCCGGGTCGAGGCGTTACCGCCATTCGAAACAAAATTATGTAAGATAAGCGGTAAATGCGGAAAATTTTGTAAGATAAGAGTAGTGGATAAAACAAGGAAACCAGCTATCCACTAAACTTGTCTCATTCCCCTAAACGCTTCCCGCGTATAGTGAAATGAGACAAGCTGTGTGTCTAACTAGTTTCCTTGTTTTATCCACCACTACATATTCACCCTATACGCTTTCCACGTATAGTGAAATGGGACAAATCACATTTCTAACTAGTATCCCTGTTTATCTACTACACTATATTCACTTCTTATACATTCAAAAACTATCAATTCTTGTACCACTTAGTGCAATCCACTAAGTGAGACCGTGTAAAAAGCATGCAAAACCAAATTGCGAAAATCTTTGAAGCCACATCGTTGATAACTTGAAAAAAAACCAGCTTTACTCTACACTTTTATATTAAATCTGTCAGCATATTCCTTGAACCTATTTTTAGTACGTGTATATCTATATCTATGAATATAAACACATAATGTACACCTAAATTGTTTAAATCTAAATACACTAATATGTTGATTTACATTACACATTCAACAAGTTATATATAGATTTGGATCATTATAATGTATATTCATATGATTTATATAATCGCTATTCTTAAAGTAACCCTTACAGATATAACATTCAGATAATCTATCTAAACATTTATTACAACTTTTTCTCCATGATTTATCTTTACAACTATTACATTTTACTGATTTAGACATTTTTTGATTTTTATAATTTCAAAAATGAATTTTTTCCCTTAAAAAAAGATGTCTAAAAGCTGAAAACGTTAACTTCTGTTTTATTTGTGATTTATACTTTGAATCAAGGAAACGGTTTATCAAACACAATTTAAGTGATAAACATTTAAACAGAGCGAGAAAGGAATTTGAAGATGAGCTGGAAGATAACAATGAGGATGAAACTATGGAGAGGGTGTATATGATCCATATGAAGATGATTATGTTCTCAGTCCTAAAACTAAACCCACAGACAATACTAGAATTATTTTAAAACCAAAACCATTACAAAAGATAAACCCAAAACTAAAACTAAAGACAATATCTATACTAGAATTAGGTATGAATGTAAAGAATGTCATGAAGAATTTAGAAATAAAATAGCTCTAACTACTCACTCATATAGTCATTATTGCAAGTATCTAGAAAACACAGAGGACTTTGGTATAAGCTCCAGTAAGAACGTGAGAGGATTTTGTAATACATATAAATGTGGGAATTACATTGAAGATCTAGACGAAGCAATTAATTACTCAGTAGATGTAATTAAAAACTGTTAACAGTATAGAAAAGTTAAGAGTTTTAATTAAAAGATTACAGCAGAGTTTGAGTACAAGAAGAGAACCAAAGAAGAATTTAAAATTACAAAAATATTCTTCAATACTGACTATATTTTTTATAATGCTACATTTGAATATGAAGACTTGAAACAATGGCTAAACTTTGAAATAGAGAAACATGAAGGTTTTGGCTACGACTTTGAGTTTCTTGGATTAAGATGTCTTCAATTAAAAATTGAACCAACCAAGGCATCTATTGGTAAGATATAGGTTTACCCCCGATCTCAAAAACTCAAATCAATATAAACCCCGATATCAAATCAATATTAAATATATGTAGTTATAACTATAACTGCTAGCAAATGACTATTACTGCTTGATTACATCCATATAAAGACCGTGCAACTCGTAAAAGTAATTATTTAAATAATCTAATTGTAACACGTCAAAAACATGAAGATGACTTTGCTTATATAACCAGAACACAGAAATTCTACAATATTAATATATGGGTATGCAGACTTGTGGTGGGGGCAAAGTAGAATTGTTTAAATCAGTCGATGGCTTCAATAAATACAGAAAAGATGTAAGAATATTAGTTTGGAGAAATGGGCTAACAGAACACTGTGCTCTAATTAAAACAATGGAGACCTTGTTAGATCGACCAAAGAAAAATAACACTTTCATTGTGATAGATGTATATATTGGTTTGATTCACAAATTAAATACGCCAAACAAGAATGTAGCCAAACTTTCAAACCCGAGATTGTTTGTTCTAGGAAGAAGAAAATTACTTTTATGAATTAACATAAACGCCAAAAAAAAAATATTATAACTGCTGATATAGAATATTGTGTTGTCAACATCACCACTAATAGTAACAAATATGTAATAGCTTAACACATACCAATAAGTATGGGTCATAAGTGGCAAAGCACTGTCAAAGACGTTGGGGAACCAAGGGCAGAGCTCCGTTGGCAGATAGACGAAGTTAAAAATTTCCAATGATATATTGGTCTGGACTGTATCAAAAGATTTGCTAGAGAGCTACTAGAAGTAGAAACTGAAAATAGAATCAAACACAATAAAAAGTTGATATTTAATAAAGAAGATAAAATATATGATGAAGCCAATAACACTTGTCATATATGTGGTAAAACATGTATTAATATGGTAAGACATCATTGTCATGAAACTGGTGAATATAGAGGATCAGCATGTCAAATATGTAATCTAAGAAGCAAACAACAAAAATTCATTCCTGTTATGTTCCATAATGTTAGTGCCAATGACTTCAATCTATTTTAAGGTGAGCTCTTTAAACAGAAAAATGACAAAAAAGTAGATAACATACTATAAGCTGCCGGTAAATCTATGATGTTTAGCATTGGTTGTCTTGAATTTTTAGATAGTTATAACTTCTTAGCAATGCCTCCAAATCAAATGGCAAAGATAAACGGGTGTAAAACGAAAACATTCTATCCATATGAATACTTCGGTTCGGATGACTTGCGATGGGACTCAAGCCTTGGTTCCCCAACCACGACAAAGTCATATGACAATCTTATAGTTAATCTGAACATAGAAGACTTCAAATCCTCTCTCTCTGATAATTTAAAAACACAAGTAGAAGTAGATGTATTTAATAAAGACAACAGTCATAAAACTGATAAAGATCTAACTATAGAGTTTTTACAAAATGATGTTAAAATATTACACTATTGCATGAATGAATATGTTAATCTAAGTATGAAAGAATTTGGTCTCAATCCTCTACACTATGTAAGTCTTCCTGGTTATCGTCTTGATTGTTGGTTAATGTCAAGTGGTGTTACATTAGATAATTTGTGAGATAAACAAATGCTAGATGATTTTGTTGAAGCGAAGAGGGTGGTATATGTGGTATAAAGGGTGATAGTTATGTTAAAAGTAATGAAAGTAACAGACAGATACCAGAGCATGACCGGAAGTTCATCTGGTATATAGACGCAAACAGCCTATACGGCTATGCAATGATGCAAAAGGTACCTTATAAGGACTTTGAGTATCAGGGAACCTGCTTCGCAGATATTACTATAACTAACTTGAGACGAAATATTAAATACCCCAGATGATAGTGATCATGGTTATTATATAGTCTGGGATATTGAGTATACTAATGATTGTGAAAATAGAACAGAGCAACTAAAATTATTGCCCAATAACAGAAAGATAAACGATAGTGAATTAGGCTTTAGAGAAAGAGAGAAAAGTAGAGCGAGAACAGAGTAAAAAATCCTAGATCAAATCAACAAAACAGAATGTATGGTTCATTATAAGATGTTAAATTTCAATGTTAAGATGAGAGTAAAAGTAACTAAAATACATAGAGTAACTAAATTTAAACAAGAATTTATATGTAGAGATTATATACAAAACAATACAAATAAAAGAGCAACAGCTAAAACTGAAGCAGAAAAGGATGTAAGGAAATTAATGAACAACTTCCTCTATGGAAGGATGTGCATGAATCCGCTACACTTCCTTCAAAGTAAGTTCAAACACAATGAAGAAATGTTAATGAAAAGTATAACTAAACCAACATCTAAGAATATAACTAGATATAAGAATTATATAGCCAAATTGAGTATACAAAAAAAGAAAATGATTCACCAGTATATGTAGGTGATACTGAAATAGAATTAAGTAAATTACACATGTATGATGTATTCTACGACATCCTTCAACCATCTCTTAAAGATCTACAACTCTATTATACGGATACTGACAGTTTTGTGTTAAATTTTACTGAAGTTAATGTCTCTGAACAACATGGATTTAAGCTATTTAGATATAAAAATTAAAACTAATAATAAAGTACCAGGTAAATTCAATCATGGATTATTAAGCCATGGAAGATTTTGTAACCATATCACTTCAGACATATAGCTTTAAAGATTACCCTAATAGAAATAAAGAAAAAGGAATAAAGCATTTTAGCAATGCTAAACATGGGGAGTATTAAAATGCACTAATTTATAACACCGAGAGAACTGTAGATAAATGTTAGAAAACAAAAAATTGATGAGAACATGACAACATCAAGTAAGATTAGTCTAAACACATTTGATGATAAAAGATTTTATGTAAATAATATTAAAAGCTATCCCCATGATGAGAATCCAGAACTATTCAAAAGAAATCTAGTAAAATAAAATAATTCTACATCATTGAACAATTACTAGATATAAAGTTAGATAATAGAGATAATAAAGACATACTTATAAGTAATTTTAAGGAATTAACTATTAATGATGATAGAAAGTTATTCTTTGCTGCTATTAAACTATATAATGATTTAAACTAATTTTAATCTTAACAAAAAAATGACCGAGCTAGATAAAGTTATAGAATTAAACGATCTAGAAAAACAAAACAGAAGAAATAGATTAGAAGATTAATTAATACAACAAGAATATTAAGATGAAATAGAAGATTTATTTGATCCCTTAAAACTTTAAATACTAATAGTGAAATACTACAAACACAAAAAAACACAAACAATGGAGGCTATCGGTGAAAACGCTTCTAGGATCGGTGAAACCGCTTTGCGGATTGGTGAAACCACTTCTCAGAAAGAAGACAACACAAATTCCATGAAAGCTTTGAAGTTCTCCCCTGCCCAACAAAGCGGGTTCTCTGTTAGAGTGCCTATCACATTACCGGATCAAGAAGTTGTTTAAACTAAGTAATGTGATGCTTGATATTATTGCAGATATGAGAAAACGATCAAATAGTCAGTTACGATTACCCCCGTTGATGTACATGAAAACAATTTTAGAATTAATAATGTGCGTATTAATATAACACTAAATGGTATAAAACTAAGAAATAACAACTATGACTTCTCTAAAAGCTTCCTTATGTTTATGACTAATAAAAATGTAACCGGAAAAGACATAACAGGCAGGAAAAGAAAAAACCAATTTCTAAGGGATATCGGATATAGACAAGGAGGAGATACTAAAAGTAATAGATCAAAAGTTATAAGAGGATTATCAACTAGTATTCTCTCACCAAGAAGAGATTCTAGTAGCAAAGATACTGTTTATGATACTAACGAAAAAAAGATGTAGGAGCTAGTGGTCTTGGTAAGGCTGACCAACAAAGGGGCTCTGCCCTTGGTTCCACACCATGTTGACTCGAACAATCGGGGAACCCGCTTCGCAAATCTCCTACGGAGTTTGACTCATCAACGAAAAAGCTTGACTAATCAACGAAATAGCTTGGCTAATCAATGAAGCTGCCATGTAAATGGTTTAATCTGCAAAGCAGGTTCCCTGATAGACAGATTAGAATTACTTATACTAGAAACAAATGCTGGTTATGATGGATTATATGATGAAAAGTTAGATTTATCTAAAGAACTATTATCAATGAATATTATTAATATGGAACAATTAGATAGTTTTGTTTTTAATTCTGTTAATTAAGCAAGCTCACAGCTACGTTGATGAGCGAATTTCCTGCAAAGCAGATAGGTATGCCTACAACTACGTTGATGAGCATGCTCTCAAATACATTGATGAAGGAAGTTCCCGCTTCTCGGATAGGTGAAACCATGACTACGCCAATCAGTGAATTTGCAAAACAACTTCGTTGAACCGCTTCGCAGAAGAGCAAAGCTATGACTATGTTCATAATGAAACAACAAGGCACAATTGAAACTAAACAAAAACTTTCGGGGGATCCGCTTCACGGATTAGCTAAAGAAGTATTAAGTCGCCAAATAACAAAGTTTAGAAAAGAACCCGGGTTGACCAAACTTACCAACCATAAAAAGTTCCATAATGGTCCCATAAAGTTCCATAAAAAAATTTTTTCTATGAACTTGCTATGGTTTGTAAGTTTCCATAATGGTCCATTTTATGGTTTGTAAGTTTCCATAAAAAGAATGATGGTCGTGTTATGGTTGGCAATATATCATTATGGAACTCTATGGTTGTCAAGTTACCATTAAGTAACTTTTTATGGTTAGCAATTTACCATTATGGAACTTTCTATGGTTTGTAAGTTTACCATTATGGAACTTACCATGGTTTGTAAGTTTACCATTATGGAACTTTCTATGGTTTGTAAGTTTACCATTATGGAACAGTCTATGGTTGATAAGTAACCATTACCTAAACACTTAGAATTGACATGTGGCTTTCATCTGAAGCTTAGTTCTAAAATGAATAAAAGCTGTCGTTTGGAGCAAACCGAAAGACAATATTAATGCAAGACTGTTTTTTTTCTAATTTAAATCTACCAGTTTGTCTTCTCAATGGGCGAACAAATATAAATCAGATGCAAACTTTATTATCTTGAAAAACTACAGCATAAAAAGTTCGGAAAACAAACAAACTTTTGTAGGAATTAAATCTCGAAAATGATCAATCATGTTCAAACACGTCTAACAATGGGGTGAGGAAAGTTTTTGAGTTATACAAAATTTTGACCATTTTTCCGGAAATAAGGAATAATACCATCATATAAAGATTAAACCAGGTCAGCTGATTTGATAGACAAATCATCTCTAAAAAAATCCAATAATAATTATAAGATGATATTTGTTAGTAACTAAATAAATCTAAGCGAGATTATTAACCAATCAGAATCGAGTATTTAAATTACGTATAGAATTGCGTCTAATATACATAAAAAGTTCCGGAAAAGTTCGTATAACCTAATTTTAAGTAAATAATACCATGATATGTATCGAATAAGGTGGTTTTAGGCTTAATATTTTTAGGTTCTCTTGACGATTGTTGATCGATTATGAACTGATTCTGACGTCAATGACATCAGACAAAAAACCAGTAAAAGAGCATCAAAAAAACCTTGCCGTCTAAACTCTCACTTGTTGCTATGTACGTTACAATCTTAATACGTAACAATGCTAATACGTTACTTGAATTGAAGATACGAAAGAGTGTTGTTTTATTTACACCTTTAATATAGTGCCGCTCCCGGCTAAGTACATCAAACTACATCTGACTTGGCGAGCGTCGAAGCAGTTGATCAGAAAATATTCAATATTTCATTCTGCCTAACAAAATTATTCCTATTACACACAATGCTAAGTTATTTGAGCTGTTACTTTTCGTCCTCTGACGCTGTAGGGAACTCAAACCCTACTGATAATGTTGAGATTACTACCGCTCATGTGGGTGAAGCAAAAAAGAATTTGTGCTCTGTCGAAACAACATGGGTTCTGGTTAATCGGGATGCTGTTTCCATTTCATGTGCGATTCGAGGGGCCAGGTGCCAGCTTCTCTCAGAACACCGATGTTGAGAAAAAACTGAGCCCAGTCGATGGAGATGCATACAATCAAAATTGAGTGGATGCAAAAAACTGTAAGACAGAAACAAAACACACATAAACTAAACTCGTTATTGCATTAGCTAAATTTTTAAATTTAGACGGCAAACTCCAACCCCTAAAAGGAATGTAATACCTTATTATTAATACCGGATTAGCTCATCGATAAAGATAGTCCGTCACCATTAACCGCACAAACATAATTTTTGAGACGAAAAAACATCGATTTCGAAAAATTTTTAGTTGAATTGTCGAAAATTTGTAAAATGTGATTAGGTCGGATCGTATATCAAAAAATTACCTCTGATATAGAGAAAACCGAGAAAACATTATGCTAAATTCTTCAATTTTGAAAAATTTTGGTCAATTTTGATGCAATTCTGAAAACTTTAGAAAATCAATACCGAATATTGATAAACCGTATATTCAAGCTTAAAACCGTCCATTTTACTGGATTACCATTCCGTAATCAAGAATTTGCAAAAAATTGACCAAAATTTGAAAAAATTGGACCAATGCATCAAATTTTGACAAATTTGTCAAAAAAAAAATTCCAGCAAGAAGGTTCGTTAATTGAGTGAAACTTATTACACAGAAAAAATTGTGAAATTTTTCACAACCTCCGGCCTACAAAAAACTATCGAATTCCCATAATTTTTCTCGTCGCTCTTTTATATACCGTTTATCGTCCGCGTTCTTTTCGTTCTTTATCTTTCCAATTCTCCGTGTTCCGTTTTTTTCCAATAACGTCGCTCTCCCAAAACTTCGCTTTTCGTTTTCTTCGCTACTTTTCCGATTTTCGATGTAGTATGTCATATGTGATGAAGTATGTTGTTGTTTTTACTGTAGTATGTTGAGTATGCTAGTATGCTGGTTTGTTGTTTAGGTCTTATAGCTTTCTAGGGTGTGACTTAAGTTTATTCTCTAGTTACGGCTGGATTGCCCTTTGACTTTTCAACTTTACTAATTTACTAGCCTTCCTGCTGTAGTATATTATTTTTTGCTGCTCTATGTTTGCGTGTATCTGTATGATTGTTAGTTGGTTTGGGTTTTCGCCTTCTGGGGTGTGACTTAAGTTTATTCCGGAGTTACGGCTAGATTGTTTCTTGAACTTTTCCAGCTTTCATAGACTACAGAAGCACTGCGTGTTACTTAACTTTTGCTGTAGTTTGTTTAATATTGTTGGTATGCTGATCGGTTGTTTAGGTTTGAATATTGCTAGGGTGTGACTTAAGTTTATTCTAGAGTTACGGCTAGTCAATTTCTTGCTCTTTTCTTCCATTTAGTATACTACTGCTTTGCCGTAAATTAGTTCGTTATTTGTATATATTAAGCCCCATAATGATTTGTGCTAGTTTGTCTCTTGCAGTAGCATCTCTCCTCCTTCCTAGGGTGTGACTTAAGTTTGTTCTAGAGTTACGGCTAGTTTATTTGGTTGAGTTTGTTGCTGCGGTCTGCAAGCATAGTGGTTCCCGACCTCCCCGCTCGCTGCGTAATCGTCTCCCGCCCGTTCCTTTCCGTATTTCTTTATCGCTGCGTGCTACTCGCTCAACGCCTCCGTTCTGTCCGTCTCGATTCCCGTTTCTTCGTGCGTCGCTCGTTCAGCGTCTCCGTCCCGTCCACTGCGTCGCCCGTTTACTACCCGCGTTTTCGCCAGTTCCGTTCCGTTCCCTGTTGCGTTGCGCGCCATTCGCCCGTCCTTCCCGCCCCGTCCGCTTCGTTTCCCGTTTCGGCGTGCTTCGTCCACCCAGTCCTCTTTCCCCGGTTGCCTGTGTTCCTGTTTAGTCCCTCGTTGCTTTCAAGCACGTTAGACGCACTCTATAATTTCTTACTCACTTTCGCCGGGTAATTCATTACTCGGTAACTTCTTTTCTGCCCTTCGACGTCTTGATTATCAAGTCATCGTCATTTGGGTTCGGTATAAACCTCATTCCACGTGTTTGGTTGAAAGTTACTCTACATTGAAAAATTAGCCATTTCAATATCATGGCCGAACAGCAAGAAAAATTGAAAAAGCTCTTTAATGAAAGATCTAATCTAGAATCTGAGTTATGTAACATCCATAAGGACATCACAGATGCCATAGATCGTCAAGACAGGAGAGTTAAAGTTGAACGCTTGGTTTCTAAGTTGAAGGATGTTTTCAGTAAACTAGTGCAGAAGAATGAAGAACTATTTGACTTAGCCAGTAAAGCGGAGAACCCAGATTAAATTTACCCTGTCCTTGAGCAATGGTTGGATGATGTAACCAAGAACAATGATAAATTCTTGCTTGCCGCTAGAAGTTATATTGACTCAGTTGCTGACCGAGACACCGTATGTGAGGGCGTTAATCCTCAAGGGCAATCCAAGAGAAGTTCACGCCGAACAACATCACCAATGTCTAGCCAGCGTAAACATGAATTTCTAATGGCAAAACTAAAACGCGAAGAGGCCGAGAAACAAGAACAAGCTGCCTTGCGCCTCGCTAAGCAAAAACACGAAATTGCCATGAGGAAAAAGGAGCTTGAAATACAAATGGAGCAGATGGCACTTCAAGAATTAGAGGAAGACCACCGCCAGCGTGTTGCAGCAGCTAAATTAGATGAGGCTGATTTAATGGATAATCATTCATTGTTTAGTCACCACTCAAGTGAACTGAATTTGTTTAAAGATAGGGGATCAGATAGAAGTCAGAGACTTGTTCAGGATTGAGTAAATTCTTTTCCAGCAGGTAATTCATTGACTGCAGCAAGTGAGTTAATTTTTTCTCGTCCTGGTTCAGCAACCGCTGACCCTCCTTTTCAAGATACTGCCACTAATCCTCCAGAAAACACAAATAATGTTGCCGGTAACTTGAATCACCTTGAAATGCTTTCTCAGTACACACGGCCAGGAGTTGCGATTTCTGTTGCTCAGCAGGAAGCGTTGTATCGGGAATACCTCCAGGCTCAACTGCAGCAACCACTCACTGATCAGATAGTCGAGCAGGCACATAGACCCTCAGGCAGTGGTAAGGTGAACCAAGTATCAGTCGACGTACAAAATGTTGCACTTCCACCACCTCAACCACCTATGCAACCTCCCCGGCCACCAACACCCGTTATGGCACCAACGAACTCCATTTTTGTACCTGATCTTTCAACCAACCCACAAGTAAATCAATTCTTGGGTCCAAAAAGCTCCAGTGTGCCTTGTCAATTACATATGTCGATGCCTCATTTTCCGCAACAACAGAATCCACCTCAAAGTAATATTCCACACCAAACACATGTCCCTATTGCCCATTCCTCGCATAATGTACCCCCACTTCTGAACCCACTCGTGAACCCGCTTCCTGTATTCCCGCCTCAACAATTATATAATCTTCAGCCTCCCATGGTTCCGTCGCCCATTCCAGCGAGCGCAACAGCATACTTACCCGTCCCCAACATTCCACAACAAAACATTGTCCATTCACCTCAAGCCCGCCTGTTACCATGCCCTACCGCACCCAAACTTCCCCTTAACCGTAACCCCGATTTAAATTTGTGGCGTTTCCCTCAGAATATTCTCCCAAATGTAAACCAGGCGAAAAATAATGCAACCGTCTATAACAACGTTCAATCTAACCTACCCCCAAGCACAGCTAACCCCACCATCAGCCATCCCATCTTGCAATTGAATGCACTACAAAATCCTAATAGCAACCACGCAGCAAACTGTAGCATCCCTGTTAACCCCTTTAGTACAACTACTAACGTCGCGCCACCTTTCGTCACGCCGGTTATACATCCAACATACGGGCATACTGCTCCGATACCATTGTGCTGGGGTGGTCCACCGCATCCCACGCCTCCAGCGCCAGCATCTGAAAATGCAAGCTTGATTAAGGCATTCACTGACGCCTTATCTAGCAAGAGGAATGACCCACTACCCGAATGGAAATTGTCACAATACAGTGGGGATCCTCTACAGTGGCACGAATGGTATGGTCAGTTTAAAAGCGCAATTGACTCTCAGTCCTTAACTGATGATGTAAAATTGACATACCTTAAGACCCTCGTAACAAGTAAAGCTAAAACAGCTATAGTTGAGTTCGCAATGTACAAAGACGCACTGAGGACCTTAGAACGTAAATTTGGCCAACCACAGGCGGTCGTAAGTGCACATTTGGACAAACTCAACAGCTTTCCACCATTGAAGATGCACAATAGCGATAACATCATTAACTACTCGGGGTGCATTTCAAGTCTCGTCGGGGTATTTAAATCGCTGTCATATGATTCGGATTTAAAGAGTGCTGCGCTTCTCAACACTGCCGTACAGAAGCTACCACCCAATATGAAGGAGTCATGGTCACTCTTCACGGTCAAAAAGCATTGGGTGAAACCTACTCTTCTTGATTTCAACGATTGGTTAAAAGAGAAGGCCGAAGCGCACGATTTAATGAAGAATACCGCAACTATTGCAAGGACTGAAGACACCATCAATTCAGTAACAAGATCAAAAGTTGCTTCGAAGGCATTTGCTGCAAATACGCAACACAAAAGTAACCTTAAGCCACAACAGAGATCTCCGTTAACATCAATCTCTAGTTGCATTGTATGCAAAGGCAGCCACTGGTTGTGGGAATGCCGTGTCTTTAAGGAAAAGACCCCCACGCAGAGAGCCAAGGTCGTGGCTGAGGCAAAGCTCTGTTTCTCTTGTTTGCGTGATAAACACATGTTTAGGCAATGCCCAAGTCCCCGTAAATGTAGAAAAGATGGTTGCAACAGCTCCCATAACACCTTACTTCATGGAGCTGAAAGGGTTTTTCCAGCTAAACCCTCAACAAACAACAACATCGATACTTCGAAGTCGAACGAAGGTACGAGTAGGCCTTCTACCGGTCAACAGCAACCAAGCAAAACAACCACTTTGTCTTCCGTGACGGATGTCAAAGGCCTCCTTCAGGTCACGAAACTGAAACTTACTAATTCTTCTGGTACCAATACTACGGCGCTGGTTTTATGCGATACCGCTTGCAGTAACTCTTGGGTGTCCGATAGTCTCGCAGCTAGACTAGGTTTGCAGGGTACCGCATTAAAACTTACCGTCAAGGGTATAAACACGGAAGAACTCATAGACACAAAGGTGGTTCAATTGACTGTGACACCTCATAAAGACCAAGACTTCGAAGCATTCACTGTGCGTCCCTACGTGAGGGAAACATTAAACGTAGGTTCCGACATCATTGACGTCAAGTCCATGCAAGAAATTTACCCACATTTGGCAGTTCTAGATCCAGTAAAATATAGCTATGGAGAAATTGAGATGATACTTGGACAGGATGTCTACCATGCCATCCGCCCGTTAGAGTATTATTCAGCCGACGAAAAGTGCTCACCGTTCGCTGTCCGCTTGCCCATAGGTTGGGTTTTAAGTGGCCCACTCCCTTCAAGTTCAAGTTTAGTCTCGGTGTGTTTCAAAGCCAATATTGAACAGGATTTTGAATTAGCTTGTCAGGTTAAATCTTGGTACGATATGGAATCGTACGGCGCGTTCAAGCAAGTTGACCCACGATCCGCAGCGGATGCTCGCGCGTAGGAAATACTTGAAACAACAACCTTCCATAACGGCCAAAGATACGATGTCGGTATGTTATGGGCTGATGACAACATCCAGCTCCCGAATAACTACTTTTCGTCACTGGTACAGCACAAGTCTCTCGAAAAGCGGCTCTCGAGAGATACATCATTGAAAGAAACTTATGCTAATACCATCCGTGAAGAATTGGAAAAAGGTTACTTGAAAACAGTCCCTGATGCTCACAAGGTAGAGCAGCGGTCGGATAGAGAGTGGTACCTACCACATCATCCCGTGATCAATCCGAACAAACCGGGGAAAGTGCGTAGGGTATTAAATGGTGCAGCAAAGTTCCACGGTACTTCTTTGAATAATTCTTTGCTCACTGGCCCCGACCTGCTCCAAAACCTAATCCATGTACTACTTAGGTTGCGTCAACATCAATTTGCCGTTTCCGCAGACATCGAGGGTATGTTCCTCCAAGTGGGTGTCCCTGATTGGGACCAGCCATCACTGCGTTTTTTGTGGCGGGATGACCCCACAACAAATGTTGTAGTGTATCAATACACGCGCCATATATTCGGGGCTAAAGACTCGCCCACATGCGCTAACTATGCACTGAAACGCACGGCCCGAGACAATGTTAATCAGTACCCGGAAGCAACCAAAGCCGTCCTAGAAAACTTCTACATGGACGATTACTTGGATTCGGTGGAGTCACCTGAGAGGGCTCTCAAAAGATCGAAGGAGTTGGTACATCTTCTCCATCTAGGTGGGTTCAAGCTTACTAAGTTTGTAAGCAATGTACCAAATCTGGCTGATCGAATTGATGGGTCAACTCAGTCTACCAAACCAAAAGTAATTGACTCATCTAAGGAGGATTCTTCGCACGTGCTTGGGTTGAAATGGGATCACAACAATGATACTCTAGTTGTGAGTCGGGGTACCTCCAGTACAGTAACTAAGTCTTTAACACAACGCTTGGTATTGAGCCTAGTGTCTAAGGTGTTTGATCCCATCGGCCTAGTGGCACCATTTACTGTTGGTGCCCGATTGTTACTGAAGGACATCTGGCGTGTCAGCGGGCAACACTGGGATGAAGAATTACCAAAAGACACTGTTGAAAGGTTCCTCGAATGGAGTGTAGAACTACCCAAGCTTGCAGAAATCACTATACCAAGGAGCTACTTTTCCGGAAACTTTGAACACCTGGAACTACACATGTTTGGCGATAGTTCACAAGAAGTTTTCAGTGCCGTTGCATTTCTCCGAGCTCGAGTAACTACTTCGAGTGGGTCCCAAACGGAGCTTGCGTTTGTCCTGGGTAAAGCTCGCGTAGCACCTATGAAGGTCATGACTGTTCCAAAGCTGGAATTACAGGCAGCGCTACTGGCCGCTCGATTGAAACAAGATATATGTCGAGCTCTCACAGTAAAAGTCAACAGGGTTTTCATGTGGACCGACAGCACTACTGTCTTGCAATGGCTTAACTCTGCAACCAAGCACCCAATATTTATTGCAAACCGTGTTTGCGAAATCTTAGAACACACTAGCGTTGACGAATGGAACCACGTTGCCTCAAGCGATAATCCGGCAGATGCCGGCACTCGTGGTATGTCTGCTGAGATTTTGCAATCAAGTAGCTGGGTGAGAGGTCCAGATTTCCTAAGAACTAAGCAATTCCCGTTCGAACAAAGCACTGAAGTAGTTAATAACATCAAACTTGGTATAGTAACTAAGGAAACTGACGAAACCAATACATCATTGGCCGTATCTGTAACCAAGTCAACTAAGGAACCGCCCCCGCAACTAAATCCCTTCGATAAGTACAGTTCTTATCAGAAGTTGCTACGGATAACAGCGTACGCACTCCGCTTGTTACGAATGTTACCGTAATGCCGATGGTAGCATCATAGAACCCACGGAGCTTGACGAAGCCGAGCGTCATCTCCAGTATCTTGTGCAAGGGGAGTCATTCAATGCAGAGAGAAAAATTCTCCTCGAAAACAAACCCGTTAAACGGAGTAGCCGCATTGCTCCGTTATCTCCCTTCATTGGGCCAAATCGTCTAATCCGATCGGCCGGCCGCATCAAACGGTTGGTCGAAGTTGACTTTGATGTAAAACATCCTATCGTTCTTGACGCACGCCATGCATTTGTAAAGTTGTTCCTCAGGCACGCCCACGTTAAACATCATCATCAAGGTATTGACTACCTGAGGGCTAAAATGCAAGAACGTTATACCATCCTTAAGTTACGATCCTCACTGCGTTCAATTAAATCCAACTGCGTCACGTGCAGAATGTTCCGCGCTGCCACTATTCAACCCATTATGACTGACCTCCCAGTAGAAAGACTCGCATACCAGTCTCCTCCCTTCACGAACACCGGGGTCGACTACTTCGGCCCGTTTTACGTTACTGTACGTAGGACTACCGAGAAGAGGTGGGGTTTCCTCTTCACATGCTTAACTACTCGTGCCGTTCATGTTGAAATCGTTCCGTCCATGGACGCCAGTTCGTGTGTAATGGGAGTGGAGCGGTTCGTCTCCCGTCGGGGTACACCAGCAATTATTTGGTCAGACAATGGCACTAACTTTGTTGGCGCGGAAAAAGAACTACGCGAGAACATCGAAAAGTGGAACACCATCAACATCGCTGTGCAACTTGCCCACAAAGGCATCAAGTGGAGGTTCAACCAGCCCAGTGCGCCACACCAGGGTGGCATCTGGGAGAGGCTGGTACGTAGTTTCAAGCGCGTACTTTACACAATCCTTGGGACACGTCGCCTCACAGATGAGGTTTTAAATACCACTTTTTGTCTGGTCGAACATGCACTTAATTCACGTCCGCTAACGCCCGTAAGCGCCAACCCGTCCGACCTAGGCGCCTTAACTCCTAATCACTTTCTCCTCGGTAACCAAGCACGTAGTCTTCCTTCCATCATGGGCGTAGATGAGTTTGATCACCGTAAACGTTACGCCCGCGCGCAGTCCTACGCTAACGCTATTTGGTCTCGTTGGATCAAAGAATATGTACCGGCGCTGAACCGACGTTCCAAGTGGCAGACGCCTGCCGACCATCACCTTAAGACCGGTGACTTGGTTTGGGTAGTTGAAGAGACCAACCCGAGGGGTTACTACCCCACTGCTCGGATCACTGAACTCCGTTACGGTTCTGACAGCGTCGCACGCTCCGCCGTATTGCGCACGTCCTCCGGATCGCTCGTTCGCCCGCTTGTAAAATTAGTACCCATTCTCCCCACATCTTCTTCTGGGCCGGAGGATGTTAGTAACTAAATAAATATAAGCGAGAATATTAACCAATCTGAATCGAGTATTTAAATTACGTATAGAATTGCGTCTAATATACATAAAAAGTTCCGGAAAAGTTCGTATAACCTAATTTTAAGTAAATAATACCATGATATGTATCGAATAAGGCGGTTTTAGGCTTAATATTTTTAGGTTCTCTAGACGATTGTTGATCGATTATGAACTGATTCTGAGGTCAATGACATCAGACAAAAAACCAGTAAAAGAGCATCAAAAAAACCTTGCCGTCTAAACTCTCACTTGTTACTATCTTACGTTACAATCTTAATACGTAACAATGCTAATACGTTACTTGAATTGAAGATACGAAAGAGTGTTGTTTTAGTTATACCTTTAATAATATTAACTGTTATAGATATATTCACAAAATTTGCATGGGCTTTATCCATAAAAATTAAAACCGGTTGATATGTAACTAATGGTTTAAAATAGTATTATATGAAGGCCCACAAGCTCGCTTCGAAGATAGAAAACCAGAAAAGTTATGGGGAGATAGACGTAGTGAGTTTCACAATAAAACATTTAAATAATTACTAAAAGAATATGAAACTGAACTATATTCTACATATAGTGATCTTAAAGCCATGTTTATAGAGAGATTTAATCTGCGAAGCAGTTTCACTGATCTGCGAAGAAGTTCAAGGAAGTTGTTTTGCAAATTCACTGATATAACATTGTTGATAAACCAATGTTCATCAATCGGGATCCGCGAAGCGGCTTCACCGATGGTAATTGGGTAAATATATTAAATGGTGCTGTTGTAACATATAAAAATAATAAACACATAACAATTAATATGATGCTTCTAATAATTGTGCAAAGGTTAGACATATAATACCTACTTCTGCTAAGATTAAACCTAAGCTTAAAAGTGCCCATTTTGTTAGAAATTTGTCAGACATACGTAACATTTTCTCTGAAGGATACATTTCCAATTGGAATAGAGGATTATTTGAGGTTAATGAAGTTTTAGAGCTCAACCGCCAAAATATAGAATGGAAGATATTAATCAGGGGAACCTGCTTCGCTGATGATGGGATGATAGAAGGTAAATACTATGAACATGAATTATAAAAATCTGATTTTTGTTTTTGACTCTAATAATAAAGTTTTGGAATCATTGAATATCGGGGAGCCTGCTTCTCAGATAGACCTCCGGTGAGCTACAAAGTAGATAATTGTTTCTGTAAACAAAAACAAAGATAACAAGAAATAGATTTAACCAGGCTAAACATCAATCAGCAACAACAAACAATCTATCATCAAGTAAAGACCGTCAGTTTTTCCTAGAATATAATGATATTATTGACGTGAAGAATTACATTTGTACACCCTCCCAAAGATGAAAAAGATGTTGTTAATAAAGAGTTTTGTGATAGCAACTTAGCATCCTCCTCTAGTAATATAGACATTTTAAGTAAAAACAAAAGTGATCCAAGAAAAGGTGCCTTTGATAAGGTTACAGCGAAATCCTTACAGCAACGAAATACAAGTTAATGATGAACTAATTGATGAGTTCATTAAATCAGCAATTGACATTATAAATACAGTTATGTTTTGTAAAAAGATTTCCTCTGATACTATTTCTGAATATAATCATTTAAAATTAAAATTTGATAATATAAAGTTGCATCAGAATCTTACTAAAATACAGTCAGATGATATGATTACTACTGGTCTAAGAAAATTTAGAGAAGTTAATGAAAAGACTACTTCTACTGTGGATGAAGCTCTTATAAAGAATAAAAAGACAATAGTGCAATATATAATAGCTATATTATTAGATAGTAAGCTAGTAGACAAAAAAGAACAAGCAAGACTAGAGATGCACTATGACTTTAATCATATGGACATAATGAAAGAGATCGAGAGTTATTTTACTATATAGTTATGACTTTGGCTACCACTCTGACTATGACTGAGACTAAGAATATGACTAAGACTAAGACTATGACTATGACTATGACTATGATTATAACTAAAGCAAAAAAAATTACTATATAAAAATGGAAGAAACTAATCCCATTGCATCTTTATTTACCCTAAAGTCACCTCCTTCTCAGAACAATATATCAATGATAAAATACTGGCTAATAATAAATCTAATAATAATATTAACGCTATAAAAATATAAGAATTCATTATGAAACTGAAACTAATAACTATAATAAGAAACTAATTAGATATAAAAAAATTGTATAACATAACTGAGATAACAGAAAGTCTATTATCATCAATAGCAACAACTACAACTACAACACCAATTGCATTAACAGGTAAACAATCGCCTTATTCTATACCAACTGCTTTTATTACCCCAACTGTTTGTGGTTCATTATCAAATACAATTAATACTAAAATAAGAAAAAAAAACTATAAAGTATTCACAAATGTATATTTTAAGTAAACAGTTCTGCGACAAGTTTAATAATCTATATACTAAATCAATGAATGATAATAAAATGGATATTGATGAATATAATGAATTAGTTAAGGTATATGAAGAATATATGAAGAATAGAAAAAACAAGCTGAGTATTTTCTTTAAATTGAAGTTAATAATTAGTAATTAATTTAATAATAATAATACATATATATATATATATATATATATATATATATATATATATATATAGTGATAATATTATTAGTTTTAATAATTACACTTAATTCTATATATAAACATGATTATAGTTATACCCGTAGCCATAGTTATAGTTATATTTAAACTCTAATACAATTACTTCATCTTCTTTTTGCCTAAGTATAACACTCTTCCTGTTTGTACTACTTTTATACCTTCATCAGTAGTCGCAAATTTAATTCAACCAGATGTGGCTGATAAAGCTGATCTAGGGTTTCTAGTTGCAGCTGCACTTCCTATTTTACTTGCTTTTTCTAATGCTCTTGCTGGATTATTAGCAACTTTCTTTTCAAAGTTAACTGCTGCTTTACCAACACTTTTAAAGAAATCTTTCAATCCCTCTGCTTCTATTGTTGCATCACTGACAAGCATTGAATTATATCTCTTACATAGTGAACCATGGTCAGGGACCCCCTGTAGTAAAATTAGCCTTTAACATTTTAGTTCCCTTAGCAGTAATAAATCCTCTACGTTATTAGTAACACTATAATGTCTACCACCAACTCAATATGAATTAGTTTTAAACTTTTGTAAAAGACTCATTTAGTAAAATTAGCCTTTAACATTATAGTTACCTTAGCAGTAATAAATCCTCTACGTTATTAGTAACAGTATAATGTCTACCACCAACTCAATATGAATTAGTTTTAAACTTTTGTAAAAGACTCATTTTTTATATAAAAAATAATGGAATGTAAAAAGTACAATCATTTTGTTGTTATAAATTAATCTAAAGCCAAACCACTACCTAAGACTATGACTATGACTAAGCTTGAAGCTAAGTGTCTACCTCTAGAGAATAAAAAAATAGATATAATTTATGCCAAGGGTTTTGTTAGGACATCTGGGAAATAAATATAACTAGAGTAATAGATATAACTAGAATAATACTAAAATATTAACTACAACTGATACTAAAGTAATAATAAAGTGTTAACTATAACTATTAGTAAAGTATTATTAAAGTATTAACTATAACTATGACCATATTATTAGATAGAACTATTACTAAACCATTAATTGAAACTAAGATACTATAGACTTCCGGTCATTAATCTCTACGAAATTATAAGACTCTGGCTATCTGCGAAGCCGTTTCACTGATTAGTCTCTACGACACTATATCAACCATCTTACTACCATCACTATTAACACTAATAATCCTCCTAGTTAACAATAATGCATGACATATAATATACACAGCAATACCACGAGCAAATTTAAAGTTCAGCCGTGTTGCTTGTGCTCCTATATGATCTCTCTGATATCTAGTATAAAATATATATGTTCTGTAATTACTTTTAAATGTTCTATGCTTTATATATGGTTTAATACTATCTAGTAACCCATTATAATTTCCATTAAAATTTAGAATCTCCTTAAATAATTATAAAACATTAAACTTTGAACATTATAATAATTAGAACCATAATTAATATTCAATCTATCTTCAGGATAGATTACACTACCAGTCTTACGAAAACTTTTGGTAACATCCATTTCATTGAATATACTAGAATCATTAGTTGGATCATTAACATTGTTATTTTCAAAAATCACCATTATATATATTGGGGTATCTCAAAACCACTCTCTACACCAATATCAAACAAGAATTTAGTAGCATCTGGTACCATCTTGTAAAGTGTTTTGTTTTCCATAAAACTAAAGTCTATATTGTTCTTTTTTACTTAATTGTTTCGGTACAATTATCCTATTATCATTACTAGGATCAATAAAAAGTACACAACAAGTTATATCTCTAGTTTCTATATTACAATCATTAACTGCTGCACCAGCTCCTGCTTTTAACTCTAAATAATGCTCTATTTCTTTTTAGTGCTAACTTAAATCCTATACCATATATAATCATTTCTAAATCATGTGTAAATCCAAATTGATCTTTCATTTTAATCATCATTTAAATATGACCTCTTTGTGCTGCTTGAGGATCACTTTCTCTTTGATCTCTAACAAAACCACCTTTATATTCATCACTAGTGCTAGTTAGTAATTTGTACAGTCAAAGATTAGGATGACAATGATCTATATAATCGATTGTTCTACCAGTTTATTCTTCGATTGTTTTACCAGTTGATTGTTTCTAGTTTGATAGAACTAAATAGTGCCATTACACCATAGTTCACTAATCTAACATTAGCGTCATTAGCTATTATACCACCGTCATTACCTGAAACCATGAGTTCTATCTCTAAAAAAGATTTGTGTATGTTTAAAAGATTCTCTTCTCTACTAAATAAATTTTTATTGTTAACTGTATTTTCATTTTTGCTAGATTGTTTGGTTTATAACTTATTATCTTGCTATTGTGTATGTCATTGTTATACATATAATGTCTATATTTTTGACGTCCTTTTTTATTAGTTAAAAAAGGAGTAACGAATAATCTTATATGTTTTACTATAACTAAAACTAAAACTATTAATATAACTAAAAATATGACTAACATTATAGTATTATTTGAATAAAAAAACTGACACTTTAATTCTATATGAACTACAAAGGATACATGAAGCTTCAACTAAAATTAAGACGAACAATCACTTAACTTTAATATTATAAAAAAACAGAAAAGTTTAACTTTAGTGAACCTATTCTTAATACAAGAAAATTGGCTTTGATTAGATTATCGATTTATAACTCAGTGTTTAATGTGAATAGATGGAATAATCTTTTTTATAAATACTAATATAAGTGCTTTGCAGATTGGTGATTTCGCTTCGCGGATCAGTGTTCCTGCTTCGCAGATAGGGTTTCACCCATGTTCGGCCGAAGGCCACAGGTGGAGCCTGTTCACCATTAGCTTTCACTTTTGTGGTAGGAGATGAAAACAATTCACCCAGATACTTTCATCACTATCATCACTGTCATTGTTATTGCTATTAGTTTTGTTAATGTTATTAGTTTCAGGTTTATCGACATCTTTATCATTGATATTGAATTTATCATCGATATTAGCTTTATCATTGTTATTGACTTTATCAATATTATTGTTATCGACTTTATCATTGTTATAGACCTTATAGTTGTTATTGACTTTCTCATTAACTTCATCTTTATCTTTATCTATATCTTTATCATTATCATTGACATCGGTGAAAGTCGGCGGGCAGAGCCCGTTGACGTTATCGTTATCATTAACAATATCAAAACTGAAACATAAACTTTTATTACACGGCTCTGGACATTTAACTTGATTAATTAGATTAAAGAGAGTGCACTTTTTTCTAAATCCTCTATCAATACGATTGATCATGTAAACACAATATGCACTACAATAAGATTCATCATATTCTTGTAATCTCTCATCTGGCACTAGATCAGCATTATCTTCTAAGACTAATGGTGGAGTCTCAACACGAAAACTATCAAAGTAATATGTGGGGCCACCTTCCTTCCTTATAACTCAAACCCAATGGGTGCCATCAGTTGGATGTAAATCAACAATAATGTTGAATTCGTTGTCATTAATGTTATCTGGTCTTAGATATCTCATTACTATTTTTAATGGTATTAAAAATTATATCTCTACCTATATCTTCTATTTTAATATTACTTATAGCTTTATTTTCAATATTATTTTTAATCTTGAATTCCTCAAAAGAAAAGATCAGCATTTTTATTTTATAAAGATCAACATTTTTTATATTATAAAGATCAACATCAATATTTTGCCATATAAAAGTAATGGAAACTAGTAGTTTAGTCATAATATTTATTTTCATATTTATAATATATTTTATAGTAAATGAATCAATAACAAATAATTATGCAAAATCAGAAGAGAGTTTTGATGAATTTGTAAAGAGTTTTCTAATGAGATTTGAATACGAAAACTCCCCATTACATACTATAGTTTGTGGTGGAACAGGAACGGGAAAAACTTATTTTGTCAGACAGTATTTAAAACTATATGGACCTCCAAGTGAAGGATTAAGCCCTTATGTATTTAGAGAAAATGAGATTATGACTGGGACTATGACTGAAAACATGACAGGGTTTATGACAGGGACTATGCCTGAACCTAGAACTAAACCCAAATATCAACACTTTGATGTAGTCCTTCGTTGAACGAATTGCTGACCATATTTGGGATGAAATCAGTTCACGGTTACAGAGAGATAAAGGCCAAGTCAAAGTCCAAGTCAACGTTGAAATCAAAGACCAAATCAAAGACCCAACAAAAGAGCAAATCAAAGACCATGTCAAAAACCAAACCAAAGACCAAATGTCCATTATTATAGTTTGCAAAAATGATAAAGAGTGGTTCAATACAGAAACTGGATAACTTTATACCGAATTTAAAATATGTGATATAAATATGATCCAATCAAAAAATTTGCAAAAATTCAAAGATAGTGTAACTGTTCTTGATGATATGGATGATAAGTTAAATAAGGATATAGCCTATATTTCACAAGAGAAAGAATTTATAATATTGAAATGATTGTAATGTGTCATAAACAGGCTCAACTAAATAATCAGCAAGAATGAGCTGTGATACCATTTATATAACAACTTATAACCGACTTGATCTATTTAATAATTTTAATATAACATATGGGTGCAATCGCAATTTTTATAATATAGTTGAAGAGTTGAAAAGTAGCTATTATATTATCACAGATAGAATGGCTTCTAATCTTCATTATGGTATAATTAGTTGTAATGTGAAAGAAGATACTTTCATTACTATTGATAGTCGTAGAACTAAGCTATATGAATCAAGAGTTGGTTTCTTGGAATTCTATTATGATATATAATTATATGAGTCCAGATAACACTGTGAGAGCTGCTGGTCTTATGGGTGCAAGTGCAACTACTATGTTAAATAGAACAAATATATTGATTAACTATGGCTATGGAGAACATTATGTCAATGATAATGGGACTCCGTCCATGTTTCACCATGGCAATGATAAACTCAATATTAATAGTAATAGGACTCCGTATATCAGGGAAGGGACTAAGTCCTTTTTCCCCAACCTGCTTCGCAGATGTTTTAACGTAATAATGATATTAATAGTTGTGGCTATAGTAATATCAATAGTCATAGTCATAGTCCTAGTCATAGTCACAATATTAATAATAACAATAATCAAGCTTATAATACTGACAACAGAAAAATTGAACATTCAAGTGAGAACAATGTTACATATAAAAAAAATTTGAATAAAATCACAAAGGTTTTAAATAAGGAGGAGGTATATAATCTATATGAACTATATGAGAAAATGAAAAATTTAGTGAAGATCTTGCTAATTATATCAGAAATAAACTAGCTCATAAGGGTGAAAAACTTTCAGATAAAAGATGTAACTATATTACTTTTAATACTTTGGGTTAAGAATATTTAGATGAGTGTTTAAAATCTAAAGATCACTCTAGATATTTAATTGAAATTGTAGCCCATTATAAATATTGACCGTTGAATGTAAATTTTGCAATTATTCTGTTAGTTCTCGTTTGACATTAGCATCTCATTATAGAATGGATCATGAAGATAGATTGGGTGACTTTGAATTTGGTGATAAAACAATAAAGGGTAATTGTCTTGGTATAGATTCTCCTTTTGGGGATAATATTAATAATAGTGTTATAGTTGTTCAGCAAAGTGGTTACACTGATCATTAAAGCGGTTACACTGATCTGAGAAGTAGTTATACAAATCCTAATTCTAATCCCATCATCAATTCTAGTTCTAGTCATAAACCCGATTCTAATACTAAATCTAATCCAGATCGATATACTTGTCCTATCATCAATTTTAGTTCTAATTCTAACCCTAATATAAAGACAAGTCGAATTTGTAATAAATTTAGGGTTATTAAAGATATAAAATGTGTTTGTCTAACAAAGTAATATATAAGGAATGTAATTCAAAAAAAATAGATGAGTATTGTATTTCCATTATTGCTTTTAGTGGACAAAAGGGCCATATGAAAGTAAAACATCCAGAAATAAATTTACATAGAGGTGTTTATTCTGCTAGTGATATAAAACAAGTTGATGAAGAGGTTAAGGAAAATCCAGTTAATAATAATAATAATGTTGAGACTAATTCATCTCGTGGATCAAATTGTAAATATTATATTATGGTAAACAAATTAATGGAAAATTGTCTAAATGCTTATAAAATATTAGAAAATTAAAAAATATTAGCGTAAATTCATAAAATCTGCGAAATTGTGCGAATCGCAGAAAACCATATCTCTGAGTAGGGAAATCTGCGAAATATTTTCGAATCGTAGAGATCTGGAAATCGCAGAGATCTGTCATATTTTTTTACTGTTCAAATAAAAAAAATCTATGTATAACTTAGGGTGAATATGTAGTAGTGGATAAACAGGGATACTAGTTAGAATGTCTCGCCCCATTTCACTATACATGGAAACCGTATAGGGTGAATATGTAGTAGTGGATAAAACAAGGAAACCAATTAGACACACAAATTTTCTTATTTCACTATACGCGGGAAGCGTTTAGGGGAATGAGACAAGTTGAGTGGGTGACTGGTTTCCTTGTTTTATCCACTACTGATAAGCGGTGAATGCGGCGATGAAATTACATAAATCAGGCGTTGAATGCGGTGGAAAAAAACCTAATTGTCTGGTAGCGGTGAAATTACATAAATTTACCTTTGACTTTAGCTGTGAATTTACATATAATCAGCGCTCTGAAAAAAGTGTCCAAATTATGCGAGATAAGCGGTGGTTGCTATGAATTTAATCGTGAGCAAGGGAGGAATTGTTAGATTTAACCCCCCCCCCCCACCCCCCCCCCCCCCAAAAAAAAAACCCTTAATCTTACATCTTTTTGACACTTTTCTATAAACGTTGAGTTTATGTAATTTCACCACTAGAGTATCCGTGAACTTTCAAAAAGTACAACATTTCACCGCTAAAATATGTAATTTAACGGCGCATTTTTTGGAGAAAGTAGAGTGAATTTGATTTATATTTGAAACAAAAATATTAGACGTTAGTGAGAGCATGGCCCAGTGGAAGAAGAAGTGCATGAAAGACAGGAGGTGAGAGGTTCGAACCCTTGTAAGGGGAGTGAAATGCGGCGACTATTTGTATGTTCACTGCTTACATTCCACCTTAAAATTATTTAAGAAGTTTGCGGTGAAAAAAAAAACAACTTTTCACTGCTTAACTTACATATTTTTCCGATTTTCCTCGGCCCCGGTATATTTTTGCGTTCTAATAAGGCCTGTGCCCAATACCATTGCCGACTCCTGTGTTCCTCCCTCAAGGTATTTAACTAGGGTTGCAATAAATTTGCTAGCAAGTGAAGCCATTCAGAAGTCAGATAAGACACCGCTAGGATATTGTTTCTGCTTCCCGGGACTAAGTGTCAGTTCACTTCAGTAATGAATCAGTAATGAATCAGTGTCCGTTCATTTCATACGAATCATTAATTATTAGATCTCATCTGGCGGAAAATTTCTTTGGCATTCGATGCTTAAGTTTAACATCTGGCGTTTTTTTGTGTTTTCATTGAGTAATCTTTTACGTGAAGTGCGTAAATTAAAAAGAAAATTTTAGAAAATCTGTCTCAGTTTATGCAGAGTATGTCAATGGAACGATTAAAAAATCGTCTACTTTGTTCAAACCAAGACTCAATCTTCTTATCTCTTTAAACATGAAAGTTAGATAATGGTTCTATTTCTCATGGCAGCAAATCAAGATTCCTAAAGCAAATAAAAGAGCAAATTTTAACCCGAGAAACATTAGGGGGCAAAGAAGAGTCCAGGCATACCGTGTTTAAAAAACTATCATACCAGCTTTTCCATGAGCACCGCTTACACAAGTGTCAGTAAAAACATCTGATTCTGTCCCTAGATTGCAACACCACCACACCCATAGCCAAAATCAAATAAAAACAAAACAACTGCTCTTTTTTTGTCAGTCCGTCTACCGGGCCACCCTCAAAGCAACGCGAAGAACAAAGACGAAGAAGTATTTCAAGAACCCTGATACGGAAGACTATGACCGTCATAGCAACAAAGTTCCCATCGTTAAAATGTCTTCAAAAAATTGAGTAGGTTAAAAAGGCAATCCTACGACAACTTTATCAAAACAATGCAACCCACTTAATCAAACAAGGAGGCTCAGTAATGTGTGTTAGCACTTAATGTTCCGACCCTGCTCATCCACGTTCTTGAATTAATTGGCTACCAAACGAGGAAGAGATATAAAACTTTTAAAAACATAGATATCGTTCAGCAAACAACTTATGCAATAAAATAATGCCACATTAGTTGGCCGGCTAAACATCTTGTTAATAGATCTACTAGAAAAGACATAAAAACATCAGATAAAAAACACTAATTACGACCAAACGCTATGTCTATATCTAAAAAATATAATTACAAAATTAAGATAAAAAAAACCTGCACAAAACCAATTTACATATACTCCATAAAAAGTATGGGACTTGTCCTGAATGTGACTGTGTAACAGGTCGAGAAAAGAGGGCCAAAAAGGGGCGAAGTTCGACAAAACGTTACTATTTTTGAAAACAATTAACTTCAAAGTGATTAAAATTATTAGATATTAGCTGAAATTACTGAAATGTTCATTTATATCTCCATAGGAAGCAATTGCGACCTGTTATTATCCAGTATACGTTATACGACTACAAAAAAGAAGAAAACGTTAAAATAAATATTTCCATTAAACTTTAAGTGAAAATGTCAGTGAAGCTGTTAAAATTATAAGTTTGCCACTAGGAACATAAAAATTGTCCAATTGCGCAACATTTCGAAGCCAATCAAACTTAACATTATTGTTATAATTCAAATTCAAAGTTAATTTACAGAAAGTTGCAGTAATCAGCAAATGAAGGATTGAATTTTTTGAAACAATCAACAATTTCAGTCAGTCAGTCAGTCTCTCAATTTCTCTCAATATCTCTCGAAAATCTCTCAATATTTTGGAAATTTTTTTAAATTTTGAGATGAGCAACTATAAGAAAAAGCAGACCAACCATATAAAATCAATAAGAACTGTTATATGAGATAATTGTTATAGAAGAACTGCTATAACGGTAACCGCTCAAAACATCGAATATTGAAATTTCGATGTTCTATTATGCATTTTGCAAGCAAAACTTGAAGTGCCCTTGAAACATCGGAACAAAAAATCAAATAAGCATGTCATAAAAGCTGTCCTGTGGTGTTTATTGGAAACTTGCAAATCAAGACAATTAGTTCATTATATCATAACCAAGAACGCAAGAAGCACAATTTTGGTGAAGAAGCATCTCCAAATTGTTTTTCGGTTTCTCTGACAGTCCATGAAGCGCAAGCATCTCTTTAAATAATGAGCATTGTTTTAGGTTTTCAAGTGAACTTAAGCTTTAAAGTTTGAAAAGTCAATGCAGTATAAAATTTACTTTTATTGCTTCGAATCAAAACAAAGATGGCACGTTTTTTTAACTAAAAATTGAAGATATTTATTTTTATAACAAAAAAGACCAATAATGAAAACTTTAAACAATCTGGAATCTATAAAATGCAAAAATCAGATACCAAAAACAACTGCACTGTAGCCCCACGCCCTTAATAACAAAGGAAAATGGCTCGGCAGAAAACTAATTGCGTTAAAAAAAAGAATTTTTTTGAAAAAAGTAAGATTTACAAACGGACTTGATGGTGAAACACAATTTTTTCTAGAAAACTTTGCGCAAATTGTGACAGTTGACAAATTAATAGACAATTTACGACACTTGGGTATTTTTTTCTTTTCTCCTCATTTGTATACTCGACATCTGCAAATAACAACAAATAGTCATTTTTAGGTGGATATGAAGAGGTTCGGAGAAAACCAATTTGAGTGATTCATTGTTGTTTTTATATACTTGTATTTTTATAATAATCATACAGAAGGAACCCTTATTTGTTATAACCTAAGTTTACTATACCCGAATGTAGCTATGAGGTTGTTTTGTATTTTTCAGCTTGTAAATAAATCTTTGTTTTCTATGGAAGGACCAGTAACTGCAAATTCATTCAAAATCCATGCGGTACGTCATAACAAAAGAAAGAATCTGAGACTTGAACTTCAAGCTTTTGCATTGATTTAGTTGAACAAAGAGGTATTAGTGGCGGCAAAAGCAATCTTAAAATTCAAAAAATTCAACAAAATTACAGCATATTTGAAAAATCTATAATATATTTGGAATTAAAGCTATTTCTATTAACAAGCCTCTTTCGTGCTCAAGAATGAGAAACGGTCTTTAGTGATACCCGGGTCGAGGTTTGGCGGTGAATTTTTGTAAGAAATGCGGTGAAATGCGGTGAAAAAAAAATAATTTTCACCGCGTATTTCTTACATCTTTTTGCGGTGAATGCGGTGAATCGCGGTGAATTATTTATTTTCACCGCGTTCTCAATATTCTTACAAAATGTATCGTTCACACAGGGGTTCGAGCCTCAGACCTCCTGCATGCCTTCAGCTGCTTACTCCACTGCCCCAACTGTCATGTACTACCTTGGCATTTCTCGTGAATTTAAATCAGATTGAGTAAACGTTGGAAAGCAAATGCGGTGAATTTTTGTAAGAAATGCGGTGAAATGTGGTGAATTATTTTTTTTCACCGCATCTAGCGGTGAAAAAAAAAAATAATTCACCGCTTGAGAGAAAGCGGTGAATTATTTTTTTTCACCGCATTCACCGCATTCACCGCATTTCTTACATTAATTTGCCATAATGGTCTATGCGGTGAATTTTTGTAAGAAATGCGGTGAATTTGGTGGTGAATTTTTGTAAGAAATGCGGTGAAAAGCGGTGAATTATTTTTTTTCACCGCATTCACCGCAATCACCGCATTTCTTACGAAAATTCACCGCATTCACCGCATTTATTACGAAAATTTACCCAAAAACCTCGACCCGGGTATCGAAGAACAGTACCTTGTCATTACATTTTAATAGTAAATCTTAATCTCAGTACTGGAAGCTACTAGCCTAAGGGTTTCATGACACACCTAGTAAACCCATAGTTTTGAAATAGGTTTGAAATTTCGAGCGATAGCGTATAATTCAGAGTGATCAAGTTTTCTTGGTGAATTAATAAACTTTCCACAATAATCACAGAATTTTGACGAACGATTTATCTTCTGATGAACAAAGAATTCAATTTTGGACTGTTCAGAGTTTTTCAGAGAGCCTCATCGTGTTATGATTTTTTGACTGAACAGGGTAAAAATGGCATGACCATAATCTGTCAAACGACAGACTCAGTCTAAGAAAAACTATTGCACTGACTGATTGACTAGGCCATATATTGCATTAGTGCACGCAGTTTTTGAGGACCTGCTTTAGGGTCCTTAAAAATACAAAAGTTATATGTGTGTGTTATCCATTTATAGGAGGGATTATTTACAAGGTTAAAAACATAAAAAGATTCTCTCCACAGTTTAAACCTTGAATTATTAAAAGACTGTCCTGGGCCTATATAAGGCAAGAAAAGACTGTCCTTGATAGATTTTTGGTATTAAAAAAATCTGTCGGGACTTTTATTGATGTCCTCGATTTTGGCTGAACCTAAAACAACCACCATCAAAATTGGCTAGACAATAAAATGTGTTCTGAAATTTGGTTGGACAATAAACCATGTCCTTACTTCAAAGTTAAAGGCATGTAGCGTAATTGACTAACCAATTGGTAAAGCTGTAGAAGGTTGCGAGGTCGCACCCAGAAATTGGAGGAACTTTTTAGTTTGACTCATTTTTTGTATATGGAAACATTTTGGCAAGAAAATTATGAAAAGAATTAGCCTCGGCTTTAAATAGGGTCCTCGACGTTGTAGATTAAATCAATATTTACCCACACCTGGATTTAATAGGTCTTTTCATGATTTCAGGTCTAGACTAGGTTTGTGGTAGATACATTATTAACACAGCAGAAAAAAAATTGAAATAACTATTTGCATGCCTTGATTGATGAGCCATAAATGTTCGGTGCGATGATTAGTAAGGTATCAAAAACGTTCTGCTTCATGTTATTTAAGAAAATTACTTGAGATTTTTTAAATTTTTGGGGCAAAATATCAAATTTTTTCTAAGCTGTACTCCCTGTTTCACTATGCTAGTTAGTTGTAGCTCCTAAATATTTGAGCATCCACAGAGAGAAACGAGAATAATTAAGTGAAACCAATTTTAAAAAGATCATGATTGACCATTAACAATTATGAAAATCACATGCTCGAGACCCGGGTTGAATTTTTCCGCCCAAAATGATGTAAGAGTGGGGCTGCAATGAGAGCATTTTTTAGGAAAAAGCAGCTCAAAACTCTTACATCTTTTTGGGCTGCAGTGCGCTTCCAATGGGGCTAAAATGATGTAAGAGTGAGGGGGTGAAAGACAAATTAACCCCCACTCTTACATCTTTTTGGTCTGTCAAGGGGGGTAAAACGATGTAGGAGTTCGGGGGTAATGGGGAAATTACCCCCGAACTCTTTCATCGTTTTACCCCCCTTGACAGACCAAAAAAATGTAAGAGTGGGGGGTTAATTTGTCTCTTACCCCCTCACCCTTACACCATTTTACCCCCCCCCCCCGGAATCCCAATGCAGCCCAAAAAGACGTAAGAGTTTTGAGCTGCATTTTCCTAAAAAATCCTCCCATTGCAGCCCCAATCTTACATAATTTTACCCCCCTTGGCAGCCCAACTCTTACATCACTTCCACTCCTCAATATTACATTGTTTTATTGTTTTAGCCCCCATACCTGAAGACTGCCAGTCTTGAACCCACAACCTCAGTAATCTCAGCTGCGTCGTCTTAACCTCCAGACCATCAATGCTAGTCCAACTCATGACGGTCTATATATATATATATATATATATATATATATATATATATAGGAATATTAGAATTGCCCCCTCTCAACAAATTACCCCCTCACTCTTACATCGTTTTACCCCTCGGAACAAATTACCCCCTCACTCTTACACCATTATACCCCCCTTGGCAGCCCAACTCTTGCGTCATTTACCCCCCCCCCCCCCTGAACAAACTACGCCCTCACTCTTACACCATTTTCTGAAAAGTGCTTCCATTGCAGCCCATTGCAGCCCACACTTACATGGCAATTGTGGTCAGGGGGTAATTACTCAAGAGTCCTCCCATTGCAGCCCATTGCAGCCCACTCTTACATGGCAATTTCTCAGGTGGGTAATTCCTCAAAAGTCCTCTCATTGCAGCCCAACTCTTACATCATTTTACCCCCCTCTAAACAAATTACCCCCACACTCCTACATCAATTTACCCCCCATAAAAAAATTAACCCCCACTCTTACAACAAAATGGGAGGATTTTAGGGAGGACATTCAACCCGGGCCACAAAAAGACTTGAGATTAACTTTAACTGAGCGATGATGGACTATGTAGTTATAAATAAAGTTGAAACTCCCTCCCCACACTAAACATTGTGTCCGTTTGTACAAAAAGCCGAGATCTATACCTGAGTGGTCAACTGGGTAATTTGGGAATAGAATTTGAAATAAGCTTTTAAAACAGAAACATTCATACTTATGTCTGGAGTCCAAAAGGTGCCCTGAGGGAACAACATTGTCTGGGGCAAACTTCGATTCCCTTCCCACGCATCTTTTGCCTGCTCACTTCTGTAAGACAAAAATATCCACAATTTTATTTCCCACAATCCTTGTTTTTCGTCCACGTCAACAATTTGAAGCAGGTCATTGTAAATGTAAACGGTATTGTTTAACATGTCGTATGGCGGAAAATGCTGGGGTAAAACTTCTTGAAGTTTTCTCTTCAGAATTTGTTCATCTTCAACGCCGTTGTTCGCTGCTTCCCCACTCGCAATAAATAATATAAACAAACTAAAAATGGCTTCGCGAAAGGCAAGGGCAGTACACATACTAATAAAATTTTTCCAGAAGACGTAACAAAAATGACGGTGTCTTTTATAGTTTTATAATATTGTTGTTCCTGGTGAAGATTCTAAAAATTATCCATTAATTTCAAGTAGCTCAATAATTGGCTCAGGTTGCGCTTCGGACTAAAATTCCATTTTCAACTAAATAATTTCGCTTCAAAGCTTTGATCTAGAGTCTGTGTGATTTTAATAATAAAATATATAAAAGAAAATAACTTTGGGTATAAAACAGATTTAATGCAAAATCTCTTTCCACCTTACTTTATAATTGAGAATTTCTTCTTTGTTCTGTTTCTAGAAAGGGGATTCATAAATCTTTGATGGTTGTTGGGGACATTTGATTGCCTATTAATTTCAATAAATAAATAGACTAAAGATCTTCACGGCTGCAAAATATTTGTAACTTTCTTTTGAAAGCAACTTTTTTTTACAAAAAAAGTCGGCAACAATTTTATGTTGTCTGTATTTCCTACAGTGTTGATCAAACGAAGAATTGATTAATTTTGAGCAATATGCATTTGTGTACGCAGGTTGATAAATAAACAGGTCGGAAGACAGCATTTATTAACCGCAGGATATTACGAAAGAGCCGCCACTGTAACAAATTTGGACAAATTTCAACAATGAAAATGGCCGCATCATAACATCAAAGCTTTTTTTTCAATTAAAAGGGAACAAAAAAATACCTTTAAAAATCTTTTTTACGATACATGGATTCCATTGAACAGACAAGTAATGACCTTCAAAGCAACACCAGCGCATTTTTTAAAAGGACGAATGTTTGAAAGCAGACAGAAATCTGAAAGCTAGACTCCATTTCGCCACAAAGCTCCAATCTAATTAAGTTACATGAAATTGTCACTTTTGTTTGCTATTTTTCAATAGCGTGTCAAAGTAGACAGATATATGAAAGAAAACCTAATCGATTTATATATTATAGTCAGTAAATGGCATTTCAGTAAAAGCTAATCAGCAGTTTGTCTTTTAAAGCGGCAGTTAGCAATGCAAGGGACTATTATGTAATAATACATAAAAATCCCTCTTGCGTTACTAACTGCCGCTTAAAAAGACAAATTGCAGATAAACTTTTACTAATATTTCATTATAGTCTTTCCCATTAGAGACGCTGTAGTAGTACCCTCCATCATGGTAAACATATCATAATGAGGGAATATAATTCCATGAGGGGGGGGGGGTATTGGTTTATTCAATTTAACTGCATGCATAAAAGCATTTTCCTCAAGTCTGGCTCGACAAAAGGCAACGTCCGCAAATTTAAAGTGGACACATGAACGAAGTTATTTTCTTAGCAAATGATATAACCAAGGGTCTACTCAATTTTTCGTAATCTTTTATTTTGCGAGAAACAGAAACCACAGTATTAGATTTGTTGACATTAGTTCAGCTATAAAATCTATCCGTAAAAGTTAGTCTGAAATTTTACGTTTTGCTTCAATTTGTGTAGATTTGTATTAGATTTCTCAAGTGGTCAATTACTCCACAGTTTAAAGTGCGTTTTGACTTTGGTTTGATTTCAATTTCAGTCTTTTGGGATTTTTCGTTATTTTCCGGAAGGAGCAATTCGTTAATAACTTGTTGGTTTGGTTGGAAATTAGGTGTTCAGATAATTTAATGTGGGGTTTTGGTTCTGAGGGATTGGATGTTAAGGTTGCATCAAAGAGAGGAGAAAGAGAGAAAAGGAAAAAGAAAGAAAGAAAGAAACAAAGAAAGAAAGAAAAAAAGAAAGAAAAAGGAACAAAGAAAACAGCAACAAAAAAGAAAGAAAGAGAAAGAAAGAAAAAACGAAAAGAAAGAAAGAAAGAAAGAAAGTCAGAAAGAAAGAAGCAAAGAAAGAAAAAAGAAAGAAAAAAAGAAAGAAAAAAAGAAAGAAAGAAAGAAAGAAAGAAAGAGAGAAAGAAAGAAAGAAAGACAGAAAGAAAGAAAGAAAGAAAGAAAGAAAGATAGAAAGAGAGAACTAATGAAAAAAAGTAAGAAGGAAATTCGGAACGGAGTGTAGAATAAGTATCAACGTCTCAGTGAGAGCCTCATCGTCATGATTCCCTCACTGATATCTTGGAGATAGTTCACGTTGAAGATTCAGACTGATTCCCGTGATCAATCTGGTCTCCTACGCTGACCAGTTGTGGCGTCTGTCCTCATTTTTGTTCGTATGCTGGTATCCTAATATATTGGGAGTACATCAATCAGAATCAAGGCTTAGCTGGATGCCCTCCATCGGAGCTGGTCCCACACAACCATCGATTTCTTTTATTAAATGTCGTTTTTGAGTTTTTAGTTTATTTTTTTTTGCCTGAAAGCATTTTTGCTCCAAAATTTTTCTATTTTTTTTACTTTGTTTGTTTTTGTTTTTCGTAATGTATCGGTTCATTCCTCAGGTAATCCCCATCTACCTTTGTTTTGGTTTTTGTTTCATTATCAGAATTTAGTTTATTACAGTTTTTGGACGATTTCAGCTTCCGTCTTGATTCATATCCATGGTCATCCAAATTCCCCTTCTGTTGAAGTTTTCTTTGTCATGATTTTAGTTGAATTGCCGAGAAATTCTGTATATCGATATCTGTTGCTAGGTCAATAAGTGTTTTCGAACTAAGTTTTCTATTTTTCTATGCCGACTTTTGGCAATTGAGAGGTGATCGGCGATTACTGTTTTGACTGTTTTGTTCACTGTTTCGATGTTTTCCATTTCATAGAGATCATTCACTCTTTTCCATGCTGGCCAATTGGATGCAAGCCTTAAGGCATTATCTTGCTTTCTTTGTATCTAACTGAGTTTGTTTTTGTTATAATTGCCCATGTTGCATTTGAATACATGCATAGAGGTCTTACTTTTTTTAGGTACATGATAAAATCAGACTTCATGCCCTCTTAGTCTACGGTGTTATACGGCTGGTCCTTTTTAAATTTTAAAACAAATTTTGACATAAGCCTAGGTCCACTTCTAATTGAGGTCTTATCCAAGAAATTGTGGCGCTTGCTGATGTTAGTGGCTTCTGCCCTAGTTTTAGGTTCATTTTTTATCCAGTATTGCACTAGTAAAAAAATGCGTATAGGGGTTTTCCTGTGTAGATGTCTCCATTTATCTTACCATTTTTTATCTGCTTGATTCCAAATTTTTATGATTTTGTATCTATTTCTCGCTTTAGTGTGTGTAGTAGAGGGTGATATCAATTGCAAATGGTAAAATTGATGTTATTTTACAATAAAATTGGCTTACGTTTATACTCAAAAAATTGGGCTGACTGAGCTCGCCTGGGGGACCTCTGATTCAGCTGTGAAAGTTTCAGACACCGCTTTTTAAAATTTTACTTTGACTTTTCAATACATATGAAGCTTTATTTGTTTGTATAACATACCTTGTTGCCAGACGCAGTCGAAAGCTTGTTCTACATTTTCAAAGGCACTAACTGTTTCCTTTTAATAATTTTTATTGCTTTTTGATTGTGTTTAAAATTTACCTGTTGTTCATCGGCCAGTGCCATAGGCACTTTGGCAGTGATTTACTGGTTGCTGCATTACAAAGCTCTCGCATATTTTTCATAGAATCATGTTTGTGATAATGCTCTGTATACTTTCGACGAAGATTATTTTCTTCTAATTTTTGAATATTTTTTATTATGGTACTTTTCAATAGCGCTGGTGCGTGTCCAGTATTGACGCTTGGATTTTTTGCGACCTAGCTTAAATTGATGTTTCGTAGCATATCCATTGGTAATTGTCCCGTCATCTGATAGTTTTTTCTTCATGTCATGATGTACTGTTTTAAATATTTGTCAATAAGTTTTTTTCTTAGTCCGGTTTTTCGTTGTTGTTCTTTTTTGTCTGCGCTTTGCTTTATCATTGAGATATTTGTTTTTCTTATGTTTTTGATTTACTTGTTCTTTGTTTTTCTTCATCTGTTTTGGTTTCGTTTGTTATTATTTTTGTTTTTATTTTAAGGCCGAATGCTTCCGCAGCTTCTTGATCATTCATTGACTTATTTATTAGTAACTTCAATATTGAGCCTGTTTTCAGTTATAGAAGTGATAGAAGATAGATGCTGGTTATGAAGAAAAAAAGTCCTTTTATTGTGATGCTTTACGGTCCGGTCCATGTTAACATTCCGATTCATGTGTTTTTAGCGTTTCTCATAATTGTCTTAAATTTGCCGAGACTGTATGCTCGCTTGTATTGTTTGCCAGTATATCTAAAATTTGCTTGTTTTGGTTATTTAGTCGGAGAAAACTTAGTTAAGTAACAACTATATTTGATTTTAATTCATTATATGGCTTTTTTAAATTTTGGCTGCATATTTTTCTGAAACAATTTTTGGTTGGATTTTTGTGTTCAGTTAGCTCTTCCTCTACTTTGTTTAATGAAAATTTAGTGACAGTTTTGTTATCACAAAGCCGGGCGATAACTTTTCTGGACTTTTGTTGTTTTTCACCTTTTCTTAATAGTTTTTTTTTCAATTCTTTTTTAACATTTTCCGGTTTTAGTATTTTTGATAGTTTTTTCTTAGTTTTTATTGGAAAACAACAATTTAGAAATTTGGAGGACATCGATTTAGAAAGAATAAGTCAACTTAATCAAAAATTGATTGGACAAGAATAGAAAATTAAAATTTTTCCATGGTTTTAACTAATTTATTACTAGCTAGCATAGTTAATTTACCAAATATTTGGAAATATCCTGCCAGAAAAAAAAGAACCAAAACATGACGCATTTAAACAAAACAAAAAATCAATCAGTTTTGAGAGACTCTACAAAAATTAGTATAAAACTGATAAAAAAATTTGTATTGAAAACGTTTTTGAAAACGTTAACAATCCAAGATTTGGTCTTATACACTATTTGCGCCAAAACTTGTTAGGAATTTATCAGCGCATCAAATATGACACAGGGACCCTTTTGCATTTCAAAAAATTTAGCTAAATGAAAATTCTCAATAAGAAAACTGGAACTTATTTAACACAGCAGCATCTTTGATATTTACCAATGCTTGTGAAGAAATGAAAACTGGTGGAACCAAAAAAGTTGGGCAAAATTGTCGTTTTGTGTAGCTGTGATAAGGTTGTATATTGAAAAAAAAACACTAATGCTGAAATTTTATCTACAAGAACAACTGCATCGTTGAAGGGGCAAAAACAAAAAAAAACAATCACAGATTCAGGCTGTTAAAAAACCTTCTGCATTCGGGAGGCAAACTCTTGGACACTACTGAAGAACTTTGTGCGTAATTATGGACGTTTGTACTAAAAAAAATGCAGAAGGGCTGAATTTATATTTCTTTTCCGCACTCTTGGAATCTTTTCCCTATTTCGGCGCTCTTTTACGTAGGCATAGTTTTAAGTTGGCATAGTTTTTCGTAATCCTAGGGCCACTGAGGATTTTCCATGGTCAGCATGTAACATCTTTTGCTGAAAATTTATTTGTCTCCAATTATTATGTCCTTATAATTTATAAAATCCAAAATTTTCCCACTTCCATGTGATTGGCTCCGATTCTTTTTGCTCATTTCAGTTAAAGTGATATGAATTTCTTTTTAAAAAATGATTGGGTAGTTGAACCAATTTTTGGCACGTGTACCAATGGATACAGAACTAATGTTAATAGCACCAATTATATAAGAGACTAAAATAGAGGTGGAAAGACCTCGACGCATATTTTTCGAGGTGAAATGATAGTACTTTGAGCAATTAGGGGACGAAAAGTTGGGCACACTCTGCGTCGCCCAAAATGCTGAAGCAGAAATCATTTCGTTGTGATATTTTTTGATGAAATATTTTTTGTTAACTCTTGGTGAATGAGAGTTCTTGGCATGTTTACCATTAAATGTTAATGTGAACAGGCAATAGGTCATGCATCGGCTGAGAACTTTGTATCTAATTTTTGTCAGGTTGCATTGGTATAGATGGGAATGTTTCCCCCATTTTATTGTTTTTTTCTTTAAGCGTAATATGAACTAAAAAGTATATCTTCAAGCGCTTGATTGTCAGCCACAGATTAACAAAGAAATCTGACAAAAATCAGAGCTAGAATCCTTTTGTGTGTGAAAGCTCAACGGATTTTTTTCACTCAAAATTGGGCGGTATAATTGCTTCAAAAAACAAAAAATTATAAGTTTTTAATAGTAAAGTGTTTTGATGAGGGCGAAGTCTCATTTGTTTTATAACGTTTTGGGCTTCTTTGAAATTCAAAAACTCTTGCATTGTCGGCTTTTGAAATGCACTCAGGTGTTATAAGAAAACTTTAAAAATTGAGTTGGAAATAAACTTTAATAATTATGATTTTGAAATGGTCAAATGTTCCAAAAATGTTCAATAGAAATTGCATATTCGTCAAATTCAACGTACTTATAGGAATATTTTATGCAGATATTTTTGTTTGTAGCAAATACGTTTTTATTTGTATAATCAAGCAAACGAACTCATTCCTAACGAAATTTTGAGGTCAGCAGAAGACGAAAATGTAAGACTTTGAACTAATGAAAAATTTAATTGGCCGCCACTTGACAATGCGAAAGCAGCTGGACTCTAGGGATTCATGTGGCGTCTTCAAGTTCAGCCAATTGTTATAAAACTAATTAGTTTGGCGCCTGCATGACAATTATAGAAAACTAAATATAGAAAAACCCTACTCGGTTTTTCAACTTTCCAAATATGTTCTAATTTTTGCCTGATCAGTTAGGTGTTGAAGGTCATTTCATGTTCTAATCAATTAAATATTGTCCTTTTTGACTTGTTAATCATTGAAGCTCCCGGATCAATGTAACATTGTAAATCAGCGCTGAATCAGAGCATTCTCAGTCTGTGTTTCTACTATGGACAGATTTATTAATCATTAATACTGTACGTCATGAGTAGAAAAAATAATCTTAGGATACACTGATACAAAACTGGGCCGACGATATACAAATGGAATACAATGTTTCAGTACGGATTTACTATGGCACTAGGGTCCGGGCTAGCCTTCTTTAGATTAACCTCGTTATGGCTTCCGCCGCCACCACATAAGTTACTTAATTTGTCTCAATCTATTTAATTCAATGCCTGCAATTCTCAAAAAACATACTTTTTTCGTAAAAACAATTCTTAAGTTTTCTTGAATTCTTGTTATATTGACGCTTTAATCGTAAACTGGAATGTTAAAAAAATCTTCTGGTGCTTCAAAAAAGTGTATTGTTATACTCGTCAACTAGCGTTCTGTATATAAGTAAGACTATTTTAAAGTATATTTCTGCAAATTTGTCTTAACCAGCACAGAAAAGTCTTCGCTAGCGCAAAAAGGTGCACCCTGAAAATAAGTAAACTTTGATACAGTATATTTCAAATCTATTTCATGAAAAACTGTTGGAAAATTTTAGGCTTCCAATTGTACATCCAGACAGAGACAAAGATAATTCTATAAAATTGAAAAATTCGAAAACCAAAATGCTCTGCCAATACCAGTAAAACCTTGCCTTAGACCAGTGCTGCAGGTCACATTCTTTACAGCACAAAACAATGTGAGGATACAGTACAGGAAAACACCCCTTCTCAAATTTTCCTAGCAAATCCTTAAATATTGTAATCTATCTTTTTGCATGTCAAATTTTGCTTTTTTTTGTTTATACCTCTACCAAGACAGCAAGTTAATAATTATCAGAAAAAAGACAAAAAAGCCAAGAAGTCATCCGCGCTACATCAGGTGTCGTTAGTTCGAGTCTTCAATAGCAATTTTTTCGCAAATACACAAAATTGCAAATCCTGAAAGCCAACAGCATGAATTGAATGTGAGCTTACGTGAGCATGAGCGTTATGCAAGCAACGATTGTGTTGCTGTCTACAATCCCCCCCCTCCCCAGACACGACTGATGGAAGATATGTTCTCCGAAACACTTTCATCTTTTTTATCGCGAAGATAATTTAACTAATGATTGAAATAAGGTCTGTCGTATTCCTGCCGGAACTGGGGGCACTGTTATTATTGGCAAACTTGTTTATTTCAAAGACGAAGATTTGGTGCTTAGTTGCCGACGAAAACTGAAACAAAAAGGGATCACATTATTGGAAGAAACATCTTCATAAGTGAACGATTGCCTGAATATGAAGCAGAGCTGAAAGCCAAAGCGTCAAACGAAAATCTGATTACTTCAACAAAAAAGGTAAAGTATAAGTTCGAGTCAAAAAAGTAATAATTTAACATCACATATGCCATTCAAGGCCTGGAAAATGTCGATTCTATATCTTTTAAGAAACAATTTGAAGCAAGTAAGCGAAAATTCACGCAAGAAGTTTGTTGTGAAAATAACACTGATGGAAGTTGTAAAAAATCACCTGATGCTGATTATGCTGATAAAAACTCAGGAAAAAAAAGATGGTGAGAATTTACAATGGAAAAGCAATTGATTTTTGTTTTTTGTTGCACACAAACTGTTACAAGATAAATATTATTGTGAAGTCTTGAATCAGATTTCCCTCTGATTTATAATGTTTTGTTCTAGAAAAAAAAATTTTGTTTTATTTTCAAAACGTGCGATAACCGAAGCTCTGAAAGCATTATTTTTTTCGTAAATTTAATTTATCTTTTTTTATAGTTATAGGGATAGGGATCTCTTCATGCACTCTACGCAGTAGTTAAGCCTTCTTTGTTCCTTATAAAATTCCTTTTTTTGTTTTCTGCTGAAGGGATGCAATATTTGCAGCTTCGGGAAAAATAAAAAATTATTTGATCTCTTCGGTCATTAATTTTTTTTGGTGATATATTTTTTAAGTGAAATTGGTGTGCTAGCAATTGAAACCTTGGCCTGTTGTCCCGAAAACGTAATTATGAGCGCAAAATTTTGAACGCTTCTTCAAAATATTATAACAATACGCCAAATTTTTGATGAGTTTGTTGTAAAAATGTCAGCATTACCCTTTAAACATACAGCGATATGTTTAACTGCATTTTGGCTCAAGAACAATTGCAATATAGTCTATGTTGAAATACGTAGCTATCAGAAACTGTTTGATTGTACCATGGAGACTAAAAGAGGGGAAGTCAAAAATAAAAAAAAATATATCATTTGGCAAAAATAATCTAACTTTAGAGACAATTTCCGTCAGTTTGTAAATGTTAAATTAAAATTCAGGAACAATAAAGCTTCAAATACGAACACTCAATTGAAACTATGTCTTTCTATTGAAAAAGTTTACAGAAGCACTGTATACTACTACCTAGATGATGTAGAACTAAAACCGGACGATATCCAAATTCTATGTGATGTTCGTAATACCAACCAGCAATATCAACCATGCAGAACAAGTTAATAGCTTTGAAAAATTTTTTGTGCGCTTTTGATTTGTGATGTTCAATTAATTGGTGGAACAAAGGATACAAACAAAAGTAAAAGCAGCGCAATGTACCTTACTGTACACATGACATTGAAACATCTATAATTAGGACAACCATCAGCAACGATTACACGGTTTTAGTTCATTTACACATTTAGTAAAAATTTAACCAGATACTTACTGAAAAACCCTTTGCTGTGCAACTCAGGAAAACTTTGAAAAATTTTTCAAATTTGACAAACATGGATTTCAAACCTAATCAAGTTTTTGGCAAAGTTCAAGTAAAACGTATTGGTAATGATGATTTAAATGCCGACTTTAAGAATTTTTCTTTGCTCGTGAGGGCTACAAAATTAGTGTATTACAACTGAAGTTTTCAAGTTTTCAAACAAACAGACTTCACACAGAACTGAATGGATAACGAAATGAAAAATTTGGCTTCTTTGAAAAATGCCGTTTATCTCAACTTCTTACGTGACAAAACGGAATCAAGTAAATTAAAGTGCAATCAGAGGAAGATTGATTCAAACGCAAAGAAAAAATTAAAGGCGCTTTAAGGCAATTCATGCAGTTGCGGGGAAACTCGCAATCAACCTCGGGCAATGACATGGACTCTGTTAAACTGTTCAATAATTTTTTTCTACATTTGGATCTAAGCTGACACCTTCCTGCACAAATCGAACCTAAAACTGACTTGGAATAGATCTAAAAATTCAATGGGATCGTGTTATGTGAATGAAACAAATGTGTCATAAATCATTCATAAAATGTCGAACAAGTTTTCGCAGGATCAATTCTGTATAAACAAATTTTTTCTCAACAAACGAGCGTGCCAACTGCATCATGAATTGAGCGTGCCAAGAATCCTTGAAAAAAAACAATAGGTATTCCACTTCTTAAGCCTGGAAAATTTTGTTAATCCAAACAACTCTAGGCCCATTTCTATCCCATCTTCAATCAGCAATGTTTATGAAATCTTTTTTGCCCCATTATGCAGTTTTATAGACAAGAAGAAAGTTCTCTCTCAAAAGCAAAAAAGCTTTAGAAGATAACTAGCCATGGTTAGCGTTTTAGACAAGCTACCGTCGGAAAAACATGGTCATGGAAAATCAAAAACTCGGCAAAGAAAAGTGGTGTTCAGGATTTACAGAATGCGTTTGATACAGTACATCATATCGTATGGTATCGGCGTTTTCTGATTTTGGCATCAGAAGGCCAATCCAAGAACTCCTTTCTAACTAGCCATCATAGAGATGTCAGAGAGTTAAAATAGGCAACCAACTATCATCATCGAAATCCATTCAAGTCGTTGTGCCGCAGGGTTCAGTTTTGGGGCCTCTGCTTTTCATTCATACAATAAAGAGATCACTATATTTTCCAATGATCTGGATTTTGACCAATTGAGGATATCAATTCAATTACAACTTGTGTTGAAATTTGGAAACGGTCGAAATCGAGAAGAATTTGTAGATGCGTCAAACCATCCTGTAACGCAACTGGCTTTCGTTCTAAGTATTCTGGCGTAAGAGTTGAGAAATTCCTCAACGCCAAGCTCAAATGTGATACAAACTTTATGAAAAAGAACAACGGCAATTGAAAGGAACAAACTGGAAGGATGTTTTATGTTAAATTCAAGGCAATGCTGATTTAGTTGCAAAGTTCTGCTGTTTTCCCCTTTGAAACATGGTTATTTCTAGTTTTTTTCCGCTAAGGTCACTTTCGTCCTGTCTCTTGAGAAATAATGGAGAATCGCTTAGTTTGAAAAAAAATTATAGTCAAGTATCATTAAATTGCTTCAAGGCATCACTAGAGTACGCTTCCTTGTAAACATTTTGACGATCTATCGGAATTGCGTGATGTGTTTGTGTTGAATGTATAAGATTTCCTAAAATTCTGAAAACCAATTTAATCATAAAAAAGACCATATGTTCGTGGAGTTGTATGCTATAGGAAAGACCTTGCAAATCCTGAATTTTAGTCAGTTTGTAGACTATAATATAGTCAGTGAATATTCTCAGTGAAACTTTGCCGCCATTTGGGCTTTTCCCAGTTTAGCTTCGAAGATTAATAGCTTATAACCAAATTCAATGCAATGGTCACATATAACCACACTCTCAAAAAAGTCTTTTTATTGGAACAAAAAATACTTTCAAAATAGTTTGAGATCATTCGCATTTAAGCTGGTTTGCAGAAAACATCCTTGCAATGTTTTCTGCGGTGACGGTATCTGGTAAAGGCAGCGGTGACTTTTTGCAGTTACTATTATTGGTAAATTTAGCGGTAAATTTTTGTAAGATTTGCTATTATTAGCGGTGAATTTTTTTCACCACAATCACCGCATTCAACGCCAAAAATCGTAATTCTTACTTCTTTTCGCCGTATTCACCGCAAATCTGACATTTTTTAGCAATTTTTAGCGTTGATACCTCCACCCGGGTTCTAGTTCTTCATCTTATAGCCCCCTCCTACTAGATCCCCTTTATTAGTGGTCATACAGATGATTACCAAATGCAATGTAGCCACTCTATATATAGACAAGTATACTCGCCTTATATTGGCCGCAATATAGTCAAGGACCATTTTTCGCAAACTTATGTCAAATCGCAATTCAGGTATCTCCTAATAAACCCCAAGCCATACGACTTCAGTGGTTAAATCCCATTGTACCATTACAGCTGCCCTTCTGCAGCTTAGTATGGTCAGTATATCACCCTCTCATGTCACAATATACACTGGCCAGTCTGATTTTCGAGAAAAATATAGTTCACGAAAAATAATGTGTTCAGCTTAACTCCCGCCAACAAGGTTTGCTTTATATGCGATTCGAACTTCCGTATGGGTACTTGTGACATTTAATTTGCTTAGCAAGTCGTAACAACTGCACTAAATGGGCTTTGTGGTAATTGCCTACAAAACAGCTTAAACATAAATAGTGTGTGTACTACTATAGTAATTACCACTTATAAGCTACAAAAGTATGACTTTATTCTGTTCAGACTTAATTTTGGGGTATGAGTACTTTTCAGCCTATACAGGATAAGTTTTAGCCTGAGCGAATTCTATGGCCTCAATATAGTCATACTGAGGAAATACTGCACATAAAGAAACTTAAAATATTTTGAAGATTCAATGTTTCAGAACTGAATTCAGTTATTGCTCTTGATATGTGCTGGTTCTTCGCTGAAAGACTCAAGTACGGGAACCTAACGGATCTTATGTCTTTATTTAAATTCGGCTTCAAGAAAATAAGCTTTTGAAATTTGCTCCATTTTAATCATTTTTCTGTAAAGTAAGCTAAGTAATAATGACCACGGCTTTCCCGGGTCGAGGTTTGGTCAAAAAAACAATGTAAGATTAGCGGTGAATAGCGGTGGAAAAAAAATTTTTTCACTGCAAAGCGTCCGCATCTTTTAACGTTGAATGCGGTGAATTTTTGCGGTTTTTAGCGGTGAAAAAAATTTTTTTCAGCGCATTCACCGGATTTCTTACGAAAAAGAAACTGCCGTAAACGAGTTCGAATCTCTCACTTCCTGCAAGTCAACAACTTCCTATTCCACTGCGCCATCTGTCACTTACTGCAATAATATTTCCAATGAATCTAAGATAAGCGTTAAAATTAGCGCGGTGAATATTTGTAAGAATTGCGATTATAGCTGCAAAAAATTTCTCCTTCACTGCATTCTGCTGGTCGCGGTGAAAAATATTTTTTTTCACCGCATTTTGCTGGTAGCGGTGAAAAATTTTCTTTCACCTCTTAAGCCATGATCAAAAACTTTTCACCGCTTAAAAGTTTTTTTTCACCGAATTCATCGCATTGAACGCAAATTTTACACTTTTACTCAAATTCACCGCAGATTTTACATCTTTTAGCAATTTTTAGCGTTGACACCTTGATCCGGGTCAAGGGAAACAAACATTAATCTCTATAACGGTTTTATGTCTTAACTAATGACTAATGGTTCAATAACTTTGTACAACAAGTATTCATAATAACTATCTAGCATTTGATTATTTGCCAGTATTTGAGATTTTATTTTAGGTTTTGCTTGTCGCATAGTCACATTATTGACCTATCCCGTTGATTTTGAAAACACGCCCAAATGCAAATATTTAATTTCTTCAGTAAATAGCTCACAGTTTTGACGCCTTCGACAATGATTCTTCAATTTTCTTTGATTTTTTAACCGCAGTTGCTCTTTTTACATTCGTAGGATATATTTACTTTATCAATTAATTCCCATGGAAGTGTAAGTGATACAGTTCATTTGTAGCAATTGGAATATAAGGGTTTTCGTGGCTCTTAAAATAATTGTCTTCCAAAATATTGAAGCATTTTTTAACATCGTTCTTAAAGTTAACAAACTTGAAACTTAGTCTCATCAATGACACGTCTTATCTATTTTTCTGCAAGACAAACAATAATTTTCATACTTTTTTTGTATTTTAAGTGGCAGTTTTTGCCTTTGACAATAATAGTGATTTATGACCGCACTTCAAAAATCTGTTTCAAAATTTTTGAATATTTTGTTAGAGATCCGCCAAAAAAGTGGCCAAAAAGATGCTTAACAATGGTAAAAAGTTAAATTGATGTAAGCTTTTTATTTGATATCTTATGTTGTCAATGGCTGCACGATTGTGTCTGCAAAATGTTTGTAAATTTTGTTGTTTTACCTTGGTGTTTTTTTCATTTTGTAGTCCTATGAGATAGTCTTTTTAATGATTGCTCCCATTGTCAATTTTCATCAGTCCAGTTAGTTTTTCAACGTTTGTAGTTGTTCCACACAAAGGTAAGTTACTTTTCTCCCACTTTGGTCAGGTAAGAACAAAAAATCGCGATTGAAAACGTTGATTAGCTCCCCAGAGTAGACTCTTTGGGAAAGTTTCAAATTAGCATGCAGCATGCAGCTCTCTATTAGCATGCAGCTCTCTATTAACTTCCGAGACTCTCATGGTGCGAGGGCTGAAAACATTTTTGCGAAACCACGAAATGCTACAATTGAGAGTGACTGTGCCAGCCAGTCAAAAGCATGGGAAAATTCCTTGGCTGACAGCTCTTGCTGTCTGGAAGTGTAGCTAATTGTTTTAATGTTTTCGTGAAACAGAACAAAAATCTCTTTATACTTGCATTGCCAATGGCACATATGTAATACATTGCTGCGAATTTTTGCTCATACACGCTAAACGTTTGATCCTGCAATTGCGTACCCTGCATTCCGTGTCTTACTTCAGATAATGGTTAATAGCAGAAAAAAAAGTAGCTCTAATATCAAGAGCAGCGGAACAGTCTGGTGGTCAAGTTGGCAGCAAAATATCTCCAGGTCGGGAAGTGCTGTCAGCAGTTAAGTTTCGTTTTTCTATTACTGGATGTAAGCTAGGTGTTAATCAAGCTGTTGCGGCCTGTTTTGAATTTTTGTCGTTTAGTGCGTCAGTGATATTCGACAACATGGTCATAAAATACATCCAGAGTGCCCGAAGCGCAATAAGGGCATTTTTGTTGAAGGCACTTTTTCTTAATTTTCAATAGCCAGTGTGTACTTTTCACTCATCTGAAATTCATTAAGGCTCGAGCAGACCTAGAGCAGGTATGGGCGCCGCAGCTAGTCATGCGCCTTATTGTTGTGGGGAGAGCGACGCGAGTCTGGCGTTTTCCCTCAATGAAGTATGAGATTTTTTCAGGTCCCGATGCATGTGGAGATCTATGTTCTCTCGAACTGTCTTTTGTTTAATAAACGACAAACCATAAGAACCAAAGCTTTCGTATATTGCTGCAAATGTAGGTCTCTCTATGGAAGACTGAACTGTGATATTTGTAGCCAAATCACTTTTTGCTAAAAGTGGTCCCATGGAAGCCGCTTTATATTGATCTTGAGACTTTCGGACCCTAAACATGATAGACTAATTGGGAGGCATGCCTACTCAAAAACATGTTCGGAAGCAAAACACTTCCTGGAAATAGATCCGAGGTCTCGTTTTGGCCGTGGACAGAAAGTTTCATGATCTCAATTAATCCAACTCTTGATGTATTAGTGCAAAGCAAACAGAAAAATCTTAGTGCCCCCAAACAAAATTGAATAATATCCAATGCACATTTTGGATCGTCTAGGTTTCTCATATTTTAAGTACTTCTGTTGTTTTCTCAATCTTTTTCTCAAAAAAGAGTCAACTCAATTCTGGATTCCTATTGCAGCTCAGAGCAGTCCAAAACCCCGCCCAATTTGCGCGTTACTTCACTATTAATAATAGATGGCATATCTGTTTTCTACCCAATATCACTTTGTCTTTCCTTAAAAAGAGGCTTATTCCAGTCCCATCATTTGGCAGGATTTGTAGAGTTTTTATATGCTGTTGTTTCCGCCCAAATACCATACCGTCGTATATGTAACTTTGTCAGAAAATACGTTTAGTATTATTTCAAGATACAAAAAATTCAATGTTTTTGAGCTTTCTGTAGACCTCGTCGAATATGCTGTGCATATGCATATGGCCGATTTCCCTGTATGAGCCAAAAACTGACAGAATTTACTATGAACTGGAGATTTTTTCAGACTATAAAGTACAAAAGTACACTGAAAAGCAAGACGTGGTAAGACAATGGGCAAAAAGAAAGTAAATGTTTGAATG
>NC_134471.1:21936990-22200490 GCF_964194025.1 Convolutriloba macropyga | reverse complement strand
CTGTTTTTATGTTGTGTTTAACCTTTAGGCGGTCAGCGTAACGCTCTAAATTATCAGGTCATCCCCAAGACGTTATAAATGTCTGTAGTTCCATGAAGCTAGTTCTTCCAACATTTTTTCAAAATTTTCAAAATGAGAGAATATATATGCGAGGCCGGCTTTTTTTCTTCATCAGTCAAGCTTTTTGAGACAAAAAAGAAAAAAACCACTTTGTAGCCCTCGGGATCTAGTTTTGATTTACATAAAAAATTATCAGAAATTAATAGAAAGGGAACTCTGAAATTTTCCAGGAAAAAGAATAATTGGAAAGGTAAAACATCGATGGGTGGATAGATCGTGTTGAAATTTAGAATAGAAACAAATGTAAAAAAAATGTATTAAATTTAAGTCAAATGCAATTTTCTGAGCAATTGTGTACAGTTTCAACCCTAAACAGTAACAATTCAAACTATTTGACCAAAAATTTTCAAAAAGTAATGTAATTCGTTTTTTTCCTCTTAATTTTCTTGAAAAAAAAACATCTGTTATCCGTCGCTCTGTTATCTGAAAATAAAAGTTTTGTACGAGGAATCGTTTCTTGAAAAATTGAAGACTTCGGGCAGGTAAGAGGTCTCAAAGTAGTAAAAATTAACTTCGAAAATGTAAAACTGAAATTTTTCTATTTGTTTTCTTTAAATTGTCCAAGCGGACAGTTCAAACTTTTCTCACCTAAAAAAATGGAAAACAGATGAATGCCAGAGTTGGAGAGTTTATGCTTTGCCAGGATGAAAAAGATAAAACACTACATTTTTTAAAGTTGAGAAAATAGTACTTCTCTTCTCTGTATTTTTAAACAGTTCTTCGAACTCATCTTTTTTGGTCGTTATATGTTTTCTTAACTGAAGAATCTGGTCATTCATTGTTAACAAAAAATCTTATATAAAAAACGCACATATTGTTTAAAAAAAAAGAAGAAGAAAACTTCCTTTCTTTTTCAATTCACATAAAATTTATTTAAAATACTTATTAAACAAATTTCCTATTCTTTAAAAATACTGTAAGTTGTAAGAGTGAAAAAACCAATACGTAAAAATAAATGATAACGAACTTCGCAAATAGTAGCTTGTAAAGGCAGTTTTTAACGTTCCTTAACAAGTTACACACAACTACATGCAGAGCGCAAAAACTGCAAGAAGTTTCAAAAAGTTAGAAATATTATATAAAGTTTGCTAAAACTGCGGTTCTAAAAAAGTTCAAATTCAAAGATGTGTAATTCTCACTGATAACATCTCTGCGATATTTTCAAAATTTATTTTTCCCGTTATGCTCATGAAACATCAGAATTGACAAGATTATTTCGACTGAGTTCAAAAATTTCAGTTCAGATTTTGGTTTCAAGTTAACGGTTGCCGATACAATTGCTTGGAGAAGTTCATACCTAAGTTTCCACAAAACAATCAAGAAGTAAGCAAAGCTGACAAATTTTGTGTAAAGATTAGTTGACAAAAACAATTTCTAAAAATGATTTGTTTTTGTTGGTGAAGTTTGTATTTGTGTTTGACTGTTTGTATGTGTATTTGCTCTTTTAGGTGCATGTAAGGGTGTTCTTTTTATTTAATTTGTATGATTATGGTTTTTAACAAATAGAGAGAACGAGAGATATGGTTAGCGTGAGAGATAACTCATTTAAACAATAGACAAAAACAGTGTCAGTGTGCAAACACTGTTAGAAAACACAAAAAAATTTGGAAAATTTATTAATTTTTGCTTTAAAATGTGACTTTGATAATCTCCACTAACGCAATTTTGTGTTAGTATTTTTAACTGATAAAACATTTGCGAGATTTTGCGTTTATTTTTTATATGAGATATCAAAATTGACAAAATATTTGAAAACGTCAAAAATATCTGAGCTCTTCTAAATTGTTTCAAACCTAACTTTTAACTATTTAAACTGCTTGATCAAAAATTTTGAAAAACATTTTTCATTTCAATTTTTACTATAATTTTTGTTGAAAAAACATATTTTATCCGTCGCTCTGTTTTCTGATTGAGAAAAAGTTTGTGAAAAAAATTTTCTAGACTTCAGGCAGGTTAGAGCTCTCAAAGTAGTAAAAATCAATTTCGAAATTGTAAAACTAAAAACTGAATATTTTTTATGTTTTCTTTTTATTGTCCAAGCAGACAGTTCAAACTATTTTCACCTGATAAAATGAAAATAGATGAATGCCAGAGTTGCAGAGTTTATGGATTGCCAGGTTGAAAAATATAAAACATTTGGTCTTTTTTTAAAAAATTTAAAAAAAATCACATCTCTGCAGGTTAAAATTGTTCCTCAATCTTTTCCAGTCTATATAAGTTTTCTTTAATGAACAATTAGATTTTTCATTGTTTGTGTAAATTGAAAAAATATGTTAAGTTCTAAAAAAATATGTTAGGTGCTAAAACTGCAGTTCTAAAAACGTTCAAGTTCAAAAATGTGTTTAATAAATCCAGTTTTTCACAAGTCGGCAAGTATATTTTTTGCAAACGAGAAGGCCAATTAAGCTAATGAAAAATTCGAAATGTCAAAAAGTTTTTGAAAGCCTTTAAAATGTTCTTTTTAGTTTTTAATGTCAACTTTACGATAACCAACACAATAGCACAAGAGCCTAAAGAAGCCCACAACGAGTTTTAAAAATCTAATATTAAGCATTTAATGAAAGGTGACGAATTTTGTGAAAGGATCAAGTGCCAAAAAGAAATTAAAAAAATTCTTTTTTGGTGGCGAGGTTTGTATTTGTTCTTCAGTCGCTGTTTTTGTTCGCGCGCACTTGTGTGTCTGTAAAAATGGTTGGATTTTTGTATTTTTGTTTTATGTGTGTAGGAGAAAAAGATAAAAAGAGAGAAATTGTCTTAGAGAGATACTTCTTTCAAAAATTAGACACAAAAAGAGGCAGAGTGAAGAAATGGTCGGAATCGATGAGAAAAAAAATTAAAAATTACTTAATTTTTGCTACAAATTGCGGGTTTAAATACGTTCAATGCCAAATCTGCATGTATGCATTTTCGCTGATAATATATCTGGGATTTTTTCAAAAAATGTTTGTCCCGTTATGCTCATGAAACATCAGAATTGACAAGATTATTTCGAAAGAGTTCAAAAAACTTAGTTCAGATTTTGGTTTCAAGTTCACGATTGCCGATACAATTGCTTTGAGAAATTCACACCTAAGTTTTCACAAAAAGCAATCAAGATATAGATAAAGGCTGAGCTGACAAACTTTGTGTGAAGATTAAATTTCTAAAAAATGATTTTTTTGTTGGTGAGGTTTGTATTTGTGTTTGTCCGTGTGTGTTTGTGTGTGTGTGTGTGTGTGTGTGTGTGTGTGTTTGTGTGTGTGTATTTACTCGTTTAGGTACCTGTGTGGGTTTTCATATTTTTAATGTATGTGATAATAGTTTTTGAAGAAATAGAGAGAGAAAAATTAGGTTGGTGTGAGAGAGATAACTCCTTAAGAACCAACTTCGATAAGGTAAAACGATAAAGTTAATGTTTTTGTTCGTTTTCTTTATATTGTCCGGGCAGACAATTCAAACTTTTCTTACCTAAAAAAATAAAATCAGTTGATTGCCAGAGATGGAGAGTTTATGAATTGCCAGGTCGAAAAACATAAAACAATTCATTTTTTTTTTTAAATTGAGAACATAGCATTTCATTTCTGTGTTTTTTTGAATTTTTCTTTGAACTTATCTTTTCTAGTCTTTATGCATTTGTGTGTTTGGTTATGTGTGTCCCTCTTAGGATTTAAGAAAGTGTCTTGGTGTTTGTAATAATCGTGATATGAACGTATATGAAGATAGAAAGAGAGATAGAGAGAGAGAGAGAGAGAGAGAGAGAGAGAAAGAAAGATAGAGAAAGAGGGAAAAAGTGCGAGTAATTTCATACAAATATTGGACACAAAGAGATATAGAGTGCAAAACTCAAAAATTGTAACAAAATTTTAAAAAATACTCATTATTTGCTATAAATTGCAATTTTAAATATGTCCAAGACCAAAAGGTTGTTTTCAATTTTCTCTGAAAACACCTCTGCAAGATTTTGAAAAATTTATTGTCCCATTATGTTCTCGAGACATCCAAAATGAAAAAATGTTTCATAAAATTTTGGACTTTAATGTCAATATTACGATTACCGATAAACTTGCCTGAAAAAATCCACATCTGTTTTTCCACAAAGAACAATCAAGACAAGTTAACGGTAACGAACTTTGATTAATGACCAAATGCCAAAAACAAAATTTAAAAAATGTTTTTTTTTCTCTTAGGCTTTGTATTTTTTGCTGGCTTTTGTTTTTGTAATGTACGTGTGTGTTTGATGATTTTTACTGTTTTCGTTTGATTGTACTACACTTATCTTACTAGAATTCTTTGATGTGTTTTCATTTTTGTCTGCCAAAAAAGTTCATTTTTTTGGTTCAAACGGTACAAGTAATTTTCTCCAATCCATATAGGATGCTTTTGGATACTCACAAAAATTTGTCTGACAAGTTGGTTTTTCAACCTTGAGAGGTATGTTAGAACAAGCTGTGCAACGCACATACTCGCACGTGAGCTGGCAAGGTCAGTTCAGCTAACGAGGTCAGTTTGCAGTTTTGTCTGTCCCAAATTGGACAGCAAGTTGGTTGAACTGCAAACTGAACGAAGTCAAACTCTACCTCAAATTTTTGGAGATGTCACAATTGTATAAAATCAAAATTTAGGTCTAAAAACTGTACCTTAGGAATTACCAAGGTTAAAAATAAAATTTTCAGAAAATATAAACCATTGAACTACAGGCTAATTATTTATGATAAAAAACTATCTCTGCATTTTTTTCTGATAAAATTTTGGAAGTTGATATGCAAATGCACGCCACGGAGCCTCTTTTTTGGGAAAAATGTAGCACAATTTTTTGAAATTAGATATGAAATTTGAATCCTGTTCATCAAATTTTATCAAGTTGGAATTTGTTTTTTGATATGTTGATTCCGTCAAATTATTATGTTTGAATGTGGGTTTCAAAAATGATAACTAACATTGATAGTTTTTGAGGGAAACTAACTTTTTTGAACGCTTAAATCAAATAAGTTCACTATTTTTTTGCATAATAGTGATTTTATTTACTTGGTTAAAAAACTCAGGTTAGTTTCTTATAATAAAAATCAGTTTACCGTCTCAACAGCAGTTCGACTAACGAAACGATGCACTTAATTACGACCTCAACATAAACATTAAAAAGAAGAATATTTATATTTTCTCTTCACTGCTGATGTGAAACGAGGCGGAGATAAATCACAACCACTGTGTCCGAAAAGGTTGTTCCATTCTCATTCGACCAAATTAAGAGATCTTCTTAACTTCACAGGCCTGAGTCAACTATAAGAAAAAAATCCTTATTCACGCTCTCTTGCTTATGATTATCCATTACTTCCAATTTTATTCAAATTTGTAATTGCACGCGGTGTGCAGTACTACTGAAAGAGGGAGCAGGTCAAACAAGGAAACTAAATAATTGGGCTTTCCACATAAAGTCCCCACCCATCCGATTCAACCTAAAATTGCTGGGTTGTACGAAGTGAACTATCGAATTGGGAAGATGTAATTTTGAATATGAAACTCCCCTATAATGAAAAACAAATTGTTTGTAATTGATCAACAGGAAGTAGAGTCCAATTTCTTTCCATTAGATAGCCAGATGACTTGCATGTGAAATTTCGCGTAAAAACAAAAACAAAACAAGCAAGTTTTTTGAAATTTGAGTACAACCAATTATTGTCCGACAATAATGTCAGAAAATTGTACAAAAAAGTATAAAATCTCTAAACCCCCCTAGTAATAAAATTTAAAAGGTCAATTCGTGATCAAAATAAGAGAACTGTAGGTTTTGTTCAGCTACTCCAACTACTAAAATTCATTCCGAAAACAGTTTTTGGAATAGCAGTTTCTAAGTGTTGCGAAATTAGTTTCCTCATTTCTATCCCAAAGCTAATTTACAGAAATATCTAATCTTTCTCTTGCAAGATTCTTTCAAATGAAGAACAAACAACGTCTTAAAAAAAGTGTTCAAAATTCCCTGAAGTCAACCTGTTCTAGGTGCTTACTTGCACTGTCCTGTTGAGAAAAATATTCTCAACATCAGTAATTTAATGAAAACATCAAAAAAAGGATTTTGAAAAAATTAGCCAATATTTAGATTTTAATTTCTCTGCTGGAGCCTCAAATTTGCCTGCTGGAGCCCTAAAAGTTAAGCTTGCATGATCTTGTATGATTAATTTGGTTTCTTAACTATGATGGCTCTATTTTAACGTATCAGAAAAACTTCTCTAAGTTCTAATAGTAGATATGATTCAGATTTTTATTATAAATGCTTGCAAAACAAATAGATATTTTTCCCAGTATAGACCTTACATAAATTTGTAACGCATCCATAAAATTCTTGGTTAATGCAAAAAGTGTATGCTGAAGGCTCGTTAATCTGGAAGGAGGTTTCTATAATGCTGAACGGGTATACAATTGCTTTTGAACATTAAAAGTTAAGCTTGCATGATCTTGTATGATTAATTTGGTTTCTTAACTATGATGGCTCTATTTTAACGTATCAGAAAAGCTTCTCTAAGTTGTAATTGTAGATATGATTCAGATTTTTATTATAAATGCTTGCAAAACAAATAGATATTTTTCCCAGTATAGACCTTACATAAATTTGTAACGCATCCATAAAATTCTTGGTTAATGCAAAAATTGTATGCTGAAGGCTCGTTAATCTGGAAGGAGGTTTCTATAATGCTGAACGGGTGTTCCTTAAAAAGCATAGAGTTCAAAAAATTTTCCTCAGGTCTCAAAAATATGAAAGTTTTTATTAGCAGTGTCAACTAAAGTTTTCACATCTTTTTCAAGCAAAACTTCTACGTTTAATCACCCTTTATCTTCTCATTCGTTTTAATGTGTTGTCGGAACAGTTCTTTTAATTTATTCTAGCGTTGGACACAAAGCAGTTGGCGCATGTATTTTTCATAGTTTTTATAGAACATAAAAACTTGAAAGCAATCGAAAAATTTAGACCACAAAACGCCTCAAAAAACACATATGACTTTGTTAATCTCTGAAAACTGTATTGGAAATAGACATTATTTGCAAAAAGTTTTCTCTCAGCTGTTCAAGGTAACAAAAGTTTAGGAAGAACAAAACTTTGAAAGTTTTTGGTCACTGGAATTGTATCAATCCCTGAAACCTTTGATGTTTTATTTTTTGCGCGCGCGTTATATGTCATTCCCCAACAACAAACGTTTTGCCTAACTTTTGAGAGGAACCAGAGTGCTTGAGAAAACAAATTGACTGCATACTACGGGTTTATAAGGATTTAAAATAATATGCTTACTATTTGTAGCAGAATTTTATAGGAGTTTAAAACTGAAAAATATCATATTTTATTTGACTGATCTCATTCTACAAAATATTTGCAATTGGCTGCAGGAATTTTTGACAGAATAAGGAAAAACTTTTGTTCATAATTCGGTATGTCGTTTTGTATTGACGAGAAAAAATCTAAACGAAATTAGTCAATTCGTTAATTTTTTATTCGTTTTCTATATCTGCTCCTTAAAAATTCTCCCTCAATCCAAAGTTCGTCTGGAGAAATTGCACAGAAAATTGCTTTATGATACCAAGAGTTGTATTCGATTTTGAAATTAACCATAGTAATTTTGTCTCCCTAATATTGTTTTGGTTCTTTGAAAATCTTTTTGACATTGAATTACAAAATTTGTTTAGAATGCTTCGGCAAATCTGCTAAATTAAAATCTAAATCAATTTCTGTTTCCAAATTTTTTTCTGTGTTTTGTTAAACAGAATATTAATAAAACACGATGACTCTTTTAAAAGCAAAAATTAATTTGTGCTGGCAAGAATAGCAGTTGTCAACTAAAAATATCTCACTAAAATTTCATTCTGTTTTCAAATTTTGAAGTTGGATTTTTTTTCTGCTTAAGTTTTTTTCCAGCCTGTAAAATCAGGAAACTTTAGTAGGCGGTTAAATTTTTAAAGTTTTCCAGTAAAATTTTGATTTTCGAAAACTTGATTTTCGAAAACTTCTTGTAGCCAGTTATTTTGGTTACACCATCATTGTGACTTGTTTCAGCCTCTTTCGGGAGAAGAGAGGATAAGAGACAATTAATTTTTATAAAAGCAGAATGAACACAATTGAGTTTGTGTATTCAAATTTCAATCAGTTGTTTAGAAAATATACATTCCTTCCTTTTTTGTTGATAGACATGGTCGAAGTGCAAACTGTAAATCTTCTTCCTTGTCAAAAACATGAGTGCAGTTACGCTGAAGTACATCGAACTAATCGCCGCAACCCTGGAAAACATTGCTCTATAGCCTAATGAAGGTTTGTCAAATTTGCAATGAAGAAAAAACGTTTGAGCAAGATCCTATAGCAGCTGAAGTTTATAATATTACTTTACCTGATTTTTCAAGATTGTGTAATTACACATACAAAATTGTACTTGACAATAATTCCTCCAGGTTAACAAAAGTTACCGTGAGCTGATGTTCTTGGCTTGGTCAGTTTCAGGTTACTAATAGGCACCCGGACCTGAGTTTCATAGTATTTGAGTACTGAATCATAGTATTTTAATATTTAGCATAGTTCTGATCATGACACTTTATAGACATTTCGTGGTGAAATTCATAGTAAAATTCTGAGCTTGAATTTTGAAAAACGTAGTTTTAGCCATGCAGTTTTATCCACTTCAATAATTCAGTTGAAGCGAGTTTTTTTTTGAGTTGTGAGACTCAAGCTGGCTACCTGAAGCCCGCGACGCTTCAGCCGTCGACTGAAGAGGACACTGCTTAACCGGAAAAATCCTCATACTTCAGGGCATAACGTACTCCCCCCCCCCTTACCCCAGCCGCCCACCACTGTTGCCTTCAAGCACTTTAAGACATGAATAACTGATCAGACCAGATAGTTTTATCAAAGTCTCATAGCATATCAGTACTGAAACGTATTCCATTGGTGAATCATCCATCCAGTACTGCATGATTTTGTTGATCTGAACCTAAGACATGCAAAATTTTATTGCAATCTGAAATGAAAACCACAAAATCTTCTGCAATTGAAAATTTGGCAAGTTCCTGGCACTCTGCGTGTATTTTCGGGTTTGGCGGGTACTTCATTATTGATAAAACGTTGTTTTTAATGTTTTAAGATAGTAATCTCGGATCTTTTCAACAATTGCCCCCTTGCAAAAGGGGGAGCTATTCTTGAATAGAATTTGAGCGAGCGATTTATTAATAAATCAGAGACGACTAATAACTTTCCGTGTATGCTCATACTGTGTTAAACTGGATAGAATAAAATGCGCCATGCTAGTGCAATTAGCCGAATTGGGTTACAAAGCAAAAAAAAATCCGACTGGCGGGTCGGTGGGCGCGCTTTGAACCAACCCGGGATTTCCGGATTACATCCCACAGCGCATGAGAAGCATGGCCGTGAACAGCGGTCTGCAATTATTGCGCCTAAACTGATATTCAGCTATCTAAACTGTAGGCAAACTAATATTGTGGTAAAGTATAGCACAAAAGGGGTGGCGATTCTCTACTAGGTACCAAGGGGGGCAATTGTTGAAAAGATCCGTAATCTCATCCTCATGTTCAAAAAGTCCATCGCAGTAGTATAAAAAGCTGACTAGAACCTCAATGGGGGGACACTATGTATTAAGATAGGGAATGCAGAAATTGTCCCCCTAGGGGGGACACTTAGGGGGACATTTACCGCAAATTCGCAGTAAATGTCTCCTATCTTTATACATTGTTGCGATAAGTCAATGGTAACCAAAATGATTTGAAATCGCTATCCCTATCTTAAAACATGTGGGTCACCCCCCCCCCCCTCCGGCAGCTCCGTCCCTCTATATACTACTCATCGCCCAAATCTTCAAAAAAATTTTCGAGATTTTCAAATCTTTTCACGATTTTCTTATGAACATCATGAGAATCAAAACCAAGGATGTGCAGTTTATTTTCAGAAAAAAGTATCTATGCGAATAGACTTCACATAATGAGGTAGCAACATACTCTTAGGATACACTGATACAGTACTGGGCCGACGATATACAATTGGAATACAATGTTTCAGTACTGATTTGCTATGAGAACAAGGTCCGGGCAGTAATGTAACTACTTTTACCTTTTGATGTCAGCTCTGTGGCTATCTGGCGATATGAACCTTTTTCTTAGCTGATTGTATGCTATTTCTAGATTCACTTCATTCTTATAAGAGATATTTCCCCGTCACTTTTTAAATCCGACAACACATTGTTAGTTTTATCCTCAGATAAACCACTTATATACCGTATAAGGAAGTGAGCATGCGCTTTTATGCTATACATTTTGAACAGGTGAACAAAATTAAGCTTTTCTTGCTAATTTAACAAACTGGTGGTAGATTAGAAAAAGGGAGGAAAAATGCAATAGTTTAACAAATGCAACTAATGTGGGAAAATAATCCAAGTTTCCCCTTAGTGGTGTTTAGCATGCAGAATAAACAATTTTTCCTAATTAACGGAATCAATTTAGCAGTTTTCTCTTGTTTTTCACTATGTATGTATGCGCATAATGTTTTGTGCTACTTTGCGGCAGTTAATTTAATTAATATTTGCTACCGGCTTGTTTTGCTTATGCGCAAATTACTTTTCTCTGTAGGGAATAATAATTATCATTTTTAAAATTCTTTTTCATCACACAGTTATGTTCGATATAATGCGATTTATTGTGAAGGATATTTCTACTCTAGTACAAAACTAGAACTGATTTCTCTTCTGTGTAATCTGGGAATAATGTTAAAATCAGTTCATCATTGTTGATAAGTTTATAGTTTCCTTAAAGGAAGTAATTTTAACTTGCGGTCGTAAAAAGCAATTTAATTGGCACCTTTATTACTCTCTTGTGCGGTTGACTATAGAGCAAGTAATAAATACTTGATACAAAACGGACAGCAAATGGCAGCTTGTCATCCAATTAAGTCACACCGGTGTTTCAGACCATCCTGGCCATATTGACCGACATGTGGCATAGCCGACATGAAAAAAGAGAAATTAAACCTGCAGCTATAGCTTTATTCTGAGCGGTCGAAAAACCTGATTGGTCAAAGTACAAATTGTTCATGCGAATAACAATTACAATTGCTGTGCGTTCGGGTTGTGGGCTTTAAATTATTTTTTGGTTATCGGCTCAACCCCCTGTCGGTCAATTCGGCGATCGGTTTCGAAAAAGTCGCGCCGGTGGTTGAAAGGAACGAACGAATGTATTTATTTGAAACTGTTCATAAACTTCTCTCTGAAAAGATCTAACTTCCGCATTTGTATGGTTGTGTAGCCTGCCAATCAAAGCCAATTAGCAAAACAAAACTATTCAAAATTGTTCAATCAAAGCTTTTATGGAGTATTTGCGTGTTGCGTTGGCGTACTATTGATGTAATTGTGATTTTCTGCAAAACTTTGCTTCTAGAATTATCGCCGCAAAAACTTACAAAGTAATAATCTAAATCTATATTTTTAACGTTTTTTTTCCTCTTTTATGTGCGATAATAAATTAGGGAAAATCGACGCCCTGTAGTTTTGCTGAAAAGTGAAATTTCAAAAGAGGCTCTTAACTCTAATCAGAATTTCAGTAATTTTGAATTAAATCGATAATGCGGTCTCGGTTCATTGCGAATATATAACCAACTTCAGCATTTTTTTGAATTTCCACCATGTTAAGCAGGATTAAATTAAATTTTTATTCGCCTTTGATTAATTGTAGACTTACTAAAGTCGATGGATATTATTGAAAAAAATTCACTTAAAAGATACCTCTAAAAAAGATCTGGGATCTTTTCAACGACTGCCCCCTCCCTTTTGTACCTAGTAGAGGATCGCCACCCCTTTAGTGCCATACTTTACCACAATAATACTTGGCCCACAGTACAAATAGTCGAATATCAGTTTGAGTGCAATTTCGGACCGCTGTCTACCATGCCTCTCATGCGCTGTGGGATGTAATCAAGAAATCGCGAGTCGTTTATCGTGGCAAAGCGACCTGCCAGTCGGATTTTTTTGCTCTGTATTCCGATTCGGCTAATTGCCATCTCAGGTTGAGGTCCCAGACCTAAAGCCGAAATATCCAGACTCACAAACGCACAACGGGGATGTCGTGCGATCAAATTTACATAGGCTGGATAAAAGAAGAACGCATGAAACCCTTGACATAAACGCACAAATAGTTTGATGAACGTACAAAGCACTGAACCAGAACGCACGATTAGTCTGATGAACGCAGGAAAGTTTGGACAAGAACCCACCAATAGTCTGATAAACGCAGGACAGTCTGGACATGAATGCACGATGTCATCAACATTGATGCTCAGTGGATTATTTGCCATGTGCACTATTTACCATCTGTGCCCGATACTGATTCGACATGGTTAAGAAAAGTCATGCAAGTATTCAGCCATAACAACATCAGAAATCGTGAAGAACAGTCAATTTAACAAAAACTAGAAACTGGAAACTGATTAATTTATACTAAACCAATGTAATTCTTTATTAATTCAATAATCAAATAAATCTCACAAAGTTCCTAAGGCGGCCAACGTAACATTCTGGCGCCCAACGAAAGAATGGACAGCTAAAATTTCCTTCTCGAGAATTTTTTTTCTCGTGATCAGGGTAGAGAAGGAAATTTTAGACAAAGACCCATCCCAACCAACCCAACCCGAGGCAACCCATCATCGCCCAACCCAACAGAGAGTTTATATCTGGGACTCCCTTGATTACCTTATTCTTATTTCCTTTGACTCTGGTGATTCGCCAGTAATTTCCCCAGCGTTGTTTTTTTCTCGCACCTAGAGAATTTTTTCCGGACGTGTTAACAATTTGCAATAAATTTCAGCCATTTGTTTTATTGCTCCGATACCGCCATTAAAATTTTATTTCGCTATTGGCAAAACCAACGTTTCCTACCGTGTGTTTTGGCATAAACCTCGGTTTGTGTCCGGATTTTACTGTGGTTATTTGGTAGATTTTGAGTTTATCATTCTGGTATTGGTATTTGATGGTATCCGGTAAGGTTCGGTAGGCTTGGTAAGGTTCGGTAAGTATTGGTAAGGTTCGGTAAGGCTTGGTAAATTTCGGTAGATATTGGTAAGGTTCGGTAAGGCTTGGTAAAGTTCGGTAGAGATTGGTAAGGTTTGGTAAGGCTTGGTAAGGTTGGGTAAGGCTTCGTAAGGTTCGGTAAGGCTTGGTAAAGTTCGGTAAGGCTTGGTAAGGTTTGATCAGACTCGGTAAGGATTGGTAAGGTTCGGTAAGGCTTGGTAAGGTTCGGTAAGGCTTGGTAAGGTTCGGTAAGGCTTGGTAAGGTTCGGTAAGGCTTGGTAAGGTTTGATCAGGTTTGGTACGGTTTGGTAAGGTTCAGTAGTTTTGGTAAAGTACCGTATCAACGTTTTGGCAGTGTTTAGTACACTTTGGTAGGTAATTGTTAACCGGTAGTTAAATAAACAGGTTTTGGCCTTGAGATTTGGTTAACAATGCTACTAAAAATGGCTAAATTAAATTCAAAGCTCTAGACCCACTCAACAAAACAGAGTTAATGGTTCTTACTCGAACCGGAAAATCAACAAGAGTTAAACATCAGGTAAATTCTACGAATTCACAAACACCAGCAATGGGTTAAAACGAAGAATCCTCTGTTGATCCTCATTTGAAACACATTAAAAACCAAAAGCTAATGTTTGAAAGCGAAACTGAATCCTGCATCGAATTTGTTGTTTCAGGAATCGATTCCGGGGAGGACACGGAAACTCTAGAAGAAACATTGAGCGAAATTAAAGAGCTGCAAGGGAAACTCGAGAACTCCGTTCAAGAGCTTTTGGACATCTCACCATCAGAAGACGCAGATACGCTCTGTTTTCAACTTAGCAAACTAAGTTTCAAGATTCGAAAAACAACCGCTGCCCTCCGCAAACACAAAAAAGAAACTCAAAGCGCAGAAGTAAGCAATGTTTCATCAGGCAACTTAAGGGTAACATTTGATAGTAGCAGCAGTAACCCAACCATTCTTAACACTAACAGGACCTCTACAAATTTCTCAGCATCCGCTGGGAACGAAGTGTCAGGTCAACTTTTTTCGTCGGACTCTGCAGCGCCCGCTAGCTCAGTTCAATCCAATTCCATTTCGCCGCCGGCTAATATGGAATCCAACATTGGTTTCTCAACGGCTACTTCATCTGGAAATCCTGTTCACAGTGCCTTGTCTTCGGAACCGTTTCTTGCTAATTCAAACAGTAGTTCAGTCAACCAGGACACATCATTTCATGTTTCGAACAGCAATCCATCATGGAGATTCCTTTCCAATCATCAATTCTCAGATCCGTCGGCGTCCGCTACACTTGGCTCTGCTTCATATCAGATCCCCATCTCCATGTCCACTTGTTTCCAGAAATCTGTACCCAAGTTGTGTCGCAATTTTTGGGTATTACAATTTTTTGCCTTTACCCGCTCTGTCAGTTGGAAACGCCGATTTTGAAAATCATTTGCTTTGTTATCTCTTGTAACCATCTTTTTCTTCCCTCAGTTATTTTATCGGAATTATTTATTGGCTACAAAGTTTTTACCTAACAAAGCATCGTCTTTACGGAAGCCGACTATTCTTTGCAACCCTGCAAATGGGGCCGGCGATGTCATCAACATTGATGCCCAGTGGATTATTTGCCATATGTGCACTATTTACCATCTGTGCCCGATACTGATTCGACATGGTTAAGAAAAGTCATGCAAGTATTCAGCCATAACAACATCAGAAATCGTGAAGAACAGTCAAATTAACAAAAACTAGAAACTGGAAACTGATTAATTTATACTAAACCAATGTAATCCTTTATTAATTCAATAATCAAATAAATCTCACAAAGTTCCTAAGGCGGCCTACGTAACACACGATTATTCTGTTGAACGCAGGAAAGTCTGGACATAAACACACCAGTAGTCTGTGAACGCAAGAAAGTCTGGACATGAACGCACGATTAGTCTGCTAAACGTGGGACAGTCTGGACATGAACACACGAATATCTGATAAACGCAGGGAAGTCTGGTAATGAACGCACGAATAGTGTGATGAGTGCACGAAAGTCTGGACATTTTGAAAAGATCCCAGTTTTGATTAAACATTTCAGGATACTTGAAATAGGCTGCATGCCTTTTTAACCGAAGGGAGTGTTTATACAAATAAAAAATTCGATCATAGTGGAATATTCAGAAGTTGCTCAATTCTTGAGAAAAAAATGAACATCAGGCCGCATGACATCTCCTTCAGTAGATTAATCATCGAAAGAAATGGAGGAGGGCCTAATTGATAAGTGAATGCTAAAAATTCCCCCCTCCCAAAACTCTGAATCCATTTTGCAGAAGAAGTCGAAATTCAGATTAGCACTATGATATTTATCTACTATCAAGATACCTTGTTTGATCAATTGAAAGTTACTCAGAACTTTCTAAAACCAATTTCAAGCTAGTCAAGTATTTGGGTTATGAGGGAGTAGCTTTTACTATTACTTGAAATATGTAATCCTTGCGCAGCTTTGATAGCAGACAATCAGTTTCAATGTTCATCAGTTTAACATGTATCCGAGTGTTTAATAATAAAAATTGTTTTATATTTAATCTACCAACAACTTTTCGCTTGCTTTTCTGCTCAAATTGCTTAATAGCTTGATAGTTTAGTAACATCAAGTTGTAAAAACTTATATAGCGTTGACCATGACTATATTTGGTTGACCATGTTTTTTCCTATGATATATCAGTAAAAGATATCAATTGATCACCAATTGTGTTAAGCTGTCAAAGACGCCAGAATTTTGACCAGAGTGTTGTAGAAGAAATTACTCGTCTTCGAATGTCAAGTTTTATTGTATTAAACATGGTCTCGATGTTGCTGAAACTTTTGTCCTAAGCTAACATTCAATTAGATGAAGAAAAATTTGGGGGTGAGGTGGCCAGACTCCGAGAACCGCCTTCACACCATAATTTTTTAGGCTCAAAAGGCTCTAAGAGAACTTAATATCCTCTGGGTGTTATTTATTTATCTCGTTTTTGATGATTAAAAGTCAAAACATCAGACAAAAATTGTATAAAACAATAAATTGTATAAAAAGACAACGGGACTAATATAATTGCAAATAACTTCGTTTGAGAGCAATTCAAAAGTGAGAATAAATTGTCTATTTTTACTTTTCTATTTTCCTACACTGGATGTTTTACAATCATGAGCAGAATGTAGCTACCAGAATTTTTTCCACTGAGAAAAATAGTATTCAAACGAACTTATCTTCAATATGAATCTTTGGAATCTTTATTGAGATTTAAACGTAAGACTGGAATAAAAAAAGTTCAGAGTTTATTTATGAGTTCAAAAGTTTTTCTATTAGCCTATTTAATCGAATAAATTTACTGACATTTTTTTGGCACATTGTTTTCTCGACGACTTCAAAATAGCATTATTTTTTAAACACAACAAAATTCTTAAGCGCTTATTGTGCAAAACTCTTTCGCACTTATTGTGCGAAAACACGACCTGCCAGAGATTTAAAAAATATTAATTAGCCTCTCAAACATTATGCAGAAACACAAAAATGGGAAGACGGGAGTGTAAAGACGACATCTTGCATTGAGTCGCAGCATATGGTTTAAAGAGAGACAGACAACTAAAGTTATATTGAGAAAATCAAGGCAGAGAAGTTTTTTTTTCTTTGTTTAAACTTATATTTTTCAACGCTTTTTAGTAAAATGTTTTAGTGGTTCGACACTTTTATCAAAAGCAATATCTGTTGCAGCTTCGAATTTTTTTGGGGGCAAGAACTTTACGCTACCCTTGTTTTCCTTTTTAAAACAATTTTGGTCGATTAATAATTTTTGAGGAGATAAACAAAGAGATAAAATTAAAAAGCTAAGCCCTTGAAAAACTGGAATCGATTGTTAAAAAGCATTTTTTTAATATCTCGGGAAAGGAAAACAGGCTCAAAGTTCTCGACGTTTTCACTTTTGTTGCCTTTTTTACTGTCCAGAGTATCCAAGCTAACCCAATTCTACTTTTATTTCCTTACAATGTCCACCTTTCAATAGCTGATATCAACCTCTGGAGCAATTGTTTCATTTCTATTGGTTCTTCTTAAGTCAATGAATTCGGATGCTATTATTAGCAAGTTTTTTTTGAAGATCTGTTCACACAATTTCGAATAAAATTGGAATAGTTAAAATCAAACAGATGTCCTAATCCTATTTTCCCTAGAGAATTAATAAAAGCAAAAAAGTGAATCGTATCAGAGCGTGAAGTGTTTCTTTCTGATTGTAAGCTAGATTGAGAAAATATTTTTGAACTAATTTTTCTGTTTTTAAGAGCATATTTTTGGGTTCATATGCAGCAAATTTGCTTTCGTTTTCTCTGTTTTGTCCAATTCCATTACATGAAAAACGTGTTTCACAAGTGCATAATTTTAATGAATTGAGTCCCACATTGGCACAATAATTGTTTTTATGGTGTACAAAATATTTTTATATTTCATAGAATTTCGATATTTCTTCTTAGATTTTGTACGTCTTTTTTGAAGACTTTCTTTGACCTAACACCAAATAACATCAATCAGAGTTCCCCTGTAGCTTTATATTGAGACTTTTTTTGCTTGTTCCAGGTGTTTAGTTGATGTTAACCGCTTTTTTTTGAAGCACCATGTAATTTCAAAAATTGTTTTTTTTTTGTTTTTGTGCATTTTTCTTGTTGAGTTTGATATATCAACAGCTGGTCCCGATACTCGCAGTCCACTGTATTTTTTTGTAGAAGTTCAGTTTAGACTCTTTTATGATTTCAATTGACTGTTTCGGGTTGTTACGACCAACACTTTTTGCTTTCGATTAAGTATTTATCAAATTTTCAAAATTTAAAGGTTGTCGTTGCTCTTCTTCTCGTCTTAATAATCAGTTGCATCACTGATATTCAACATTTTGTCTCAAATTAACTCACTTAAAACCTTCAATTTATCGCTATGAGTTTTAGTGACACTTAAACTAATATGAAATTTAAGAGAATTTGCTGATTTCACCCTTTTTCATGTCCATGGCTTAATCTCAGTAATAGCATGTCACATTGAAATTTAAGGAAATTGTAAGGTAACCTAAGTCATTACTTCAACTGATACTTTTTTTGTTTTGAGTTGATGTAATTGTCAAAAAATATATATGGGATATCGCAAATATTGTTGAATTTTTTGTTGTCTTGTCACTTAGTCTATTTTTGACAGGTACCATCAACCTTTCCATAAACATAGAAGAAACTAGTTTTTTGGTTTCAGTCTTTACGTTAAAGTTTTGTGACTTTGACTCTTTTTCTTAACACAAAATTATGTACTCGTGAATTGTGAGATTATAAATTTTTCTGTTCCGCATTTGAGATTAAAACGACTGCTCATTGTCCATATCTCTTTTCTCCTCGTTTCCTCTTTAAAAAGGCTATTCAATGGCATGTAACACATTCCTATGAAGAGGATGTATAAGCAAAGTAGAGGATTTTTAAGTTTGATTTTTTTATGGTTACACTTTTTGACAACAATTTTCAATCAATGAATTTTGAAAAACCGTTATTTTGTTTCGATTTTTTTTGTTTTTTTTTTAAATTTGCAAAAGGAGAGATAATTTTAACTATGTTTATGCGTCATATATGTTTAGTCGTTCTTGTTTCAGCAGTTTTTTAATCCATTGAGATTGGATAGAGTTGAATGGTCTTATTTCTTAGCATAAAAAAAGCTTTTTGAATCGTATATCCGTGTGCAAATGTATACTGCCAAGCTTCTTTCAATTTGTACGCTTTGATAGAAAATTGAAAAGGATGAGCGATTACATAAAGATAAAAAATTTTAAATCTAATATCTAACAATTATCGTTCCACTGCCTTTTTGTTTCATATTGGAATGGTATATATTTTGATCATTATCTTTTATCAAATAATCTTCAGACGCTTCAATTTTGCTTTAAGTGCCTCTTTTTATGTCCTGCTTCAAATCTAAATGAACAAGTTTAAATGTCGTGCGATGCATTAAACACAGCGGTACCATTTTGCAACCAACTAGGACTAGGTACTTGAAAATGCAAAAATCAACAAATCTAGTTTTCCTACGTAACAATTCACGTAACTTCAAGTGGGCTTGAGGTTTTTTAAAGGCCAAAGTTAAAAGGTTTTTCACTTTCAAAACCCAATTTTCTGCTAAAATCAGAAGCGTAAAATTTTCCCCTTTTGTCATTGACCAAAAAGCAAGCCTTATTTATCACATAATTCATCAATCAGAAATTCCCGGAGCGTTAGTTAGTTGAAAGCTTGAATGCTGGTTTTGATAGCTAAAGTTAACCAATGCTTTTCCACAAATTAACACCAGGTAGGAAAAGTTATAAAAATACCATAAATGGGACTGATTTATTCCCTTCTCGGCTACTAATTCTATTTTGGTTAAAATTTGAAGGCCGGGTCATAAACAGAAAGCCAAACAAACATTTATGACAATTTAACCTCTACAACGCGAAGTCAAAACCATGATAAAGAATGCTCATGTACACGATATGATGTAATATGATGTTTGAAAGTATGATGAATATTTCGTGTCAACCAAAAAACGTGTCAAATTACAGGCCTTTTTTTCACTACGTGTCAAAATATAGCCCTATAATTTATGGACAGAGAATTCTCTAGAATTGTAATATTATGCGCTGATTTAGCCGACAGTCAACATAATCTAATTTTTTGAAACGCTTTTTTATTCCATTTGGTCGAGTCAATGCCCCTGGAACTTTATATGAATTTATCACAAACGAACATTGGATTACCACGCACGCAAATTACATTTATATATTTTGTCGGCTTGGCATAATTTCTAAGCTCATTTGAGGTAATTTAAATAAATTATAATGAGCGAGTAATTTAGCGCTTAGCCTATGAGAAACAAGAGCTTTACATTCTCCATCTCTGATTGGCTCTGATCTCGGAAGGCTATAAGTTGGTACGTCTGCCATATTCACTAGCCCTGATGTTAAGTTTGCTATTTGATGCGGAGTTTAGGTTTTGAGTACGGAATGAAAATTTTTACTCAAAATGATGGCTAAAATTTGAAGTTTATCGATGCGTAAGCTTATTTTTTTGAAGATAACGAAATATTTTCAAACTTTTTGGTAAAAAAATTATGACAATATTATTACAGTATTTCCTGATCAAATCTTTCTTATGTTTTTTTTTGGATAAACGTATCATAATCTGAAAAACCTCGGTTTTATCATCATTTTACAAAAAAGATTTGAGGTTTTTAAACTTTTATTGAATAAAATAGCCTGAAAAGTTAAATAATTTGGCGTCAAATAATTTTAAATCTTGGGTGACGATGACAAAACGAACTATAAAAATCAATTATTTTAATGTTGAACCGATGGAAAAAGCAAATTTTTGCAACTTCTGTGTTTAAGGCAACAAGTTCTAGAAAAGTAACAGCAACGCACAAGGAAAGTTGAAAGTTACGTTTTTTGTATTACCCACCAGGACTTGAGTTTCAGAGCTTTTCAGTGATAAACCAGCTCATTTCAGGAGTAAAAAAACTTAATTCAGTTCTGAAACATTGCATCTCCAGAAATTTTTAAAATTCTTAATGTACATTTTTCTTTCACTATGATAAATTTGAGGTCATAGAGTTGGCCCACGCTAAACTTATCCTGTATAGTCTGAAAATTGTTCATACCCCAAAAAAGAAGTCTAAGCAGAACAACGTCACACTTTTGTAGCTTATAACTGGTAAATACTATAGTAGTATAGGCACTGTTTATACTTAAGCTAGTTTGTAGGCAATAAACGCAAGGCTTATTTAGCTTAGTGGCTACTTGTTGCGCAAATTAAATGTTGCAAGTACCCACGCGGAAGTTCGAATAGCCTATAAACCAAACCCTGTTGGCAAGAGTTAAGCTGAACATAGAACTTTTCATGAAGTAAATTTTACTTAAAAGTCAGACGGGCCATTATAAATTGTGACATGATCAGAGTACTGGTCATCCTAAAAACAAAATGTCTTTAGACTGATCCAGCGATGATTTGCTCTTCCACCAACCTCTGGGCAATACCTGCTTTCTTTTTAATTTCAGCAATCAAGTTGTTATCAGTGTAAAAGATTCCATGATTTATTATTATGAGAAAAATTCCGTAATTTTTGCAGTATATAATAAAATTCCGCAGCACTCACCTGAAATGTCGTCACTTATAAGCTCAAAATTTCTCCTAACGAATTTTGTTTATCTTGGGAGTTTTTGGGAAATTATGTGCGGAATAAGGAAAAGCCACAAAATTCACTAAATTTTTCCATACAAATGTAAATGCAAAATTGATTCTATCGTTGTTAGTCAATTGGTTTCTAATCGTAATTTTGGATCGATTTACTTTAAAAAAGAAAAATAACTAAAATTGGACTGCTCAAAAATATCCTTTTGGAGCTTTAAAAAAGTCAGATTCTTGCTCTTAAGATTTTCAGTTTCCTGACAGCATCTGAGTTAAGTTTTCTCCAGTATTTAAATAAATTTTCCTTTAAAACATGTCAAAAATCAATCTTTTTTGTATCTGCTTTTTCGACATTTTTTATTAAATTTCAGTTGGTATGAGGTCAGAATTGTGAAGCGGTATTTTGTTTTGAAAGCGGTTTTTAATCTTCGTTTTATATACAGGAGGCTCTAAATGTTGAAAACAAAATTTTAAAATTGAATTTTCCTCGTTCTTCAAAATTTTCAATTAACCCAGAGCACTTGCCTTGCACTTGCACTTGCTCCGACATTCATGTACGAGAATTCTACTGTCCTTTTCATTTTTCATTCCATTGCGCCCCAGAAATAAATGATGGCTTGTTCATGTCTCTTTATCCAGTTCATGATTCGTTTCCATGTATATTAGAATTGTAGTGCTTATTTCTAGGGCCAATTTTTTCCATTGATTTTGCTAAAACCGATAATTCAAATTGGCGTTTTTTTTCCAAATTGGCGTTTAAACATTTTTCAAATTGGCGCTTGAATTTTTTACGGCAAGATATCTAACATCTGTTTTCTGTTCCATTTTGAAAAAAAGTCTCAAAAATTAGGACAAATAGGTAATCTATATGGTCGAGGTTTAAGATTTCAAACGTAAAAATTGTCGAAACTTAATTGGAGACAAGAACTCAAAAAGCCAGCCCGGTTCTTTTTATACCATTTTTTCCAAAAAAATTTGCAATGAGATGCACGTCTTGGAATAATATACCACTGCTGACTTTCTTTTCAAATTCTAAAACTTGCAAGATTCGCAAAGTCTCAAAACATTTTGGCTGGAAATCGACAGCTTGTGAGTCGAGTGTGAGACAACATTTTTGCCTTTGACTTATGCAAAATGAAGCATACAGACAAAAAAAGAAATTATGTAGGAAATTTTGGCAACTGAAAGCAAATCAAAAGTGCTTCTGATTTGCCAATGCTCAGAAGTGACTTATCCCGAGTCTTGATTTAAGCCAGGTCTTTTTGTTATCGAGTCGAGTCAAGACTTACCGGTTACTGTCACGAATCTTCTAAAATTTGCAACTTAACTTCTGGTTTTACTGCGGACGTTCTATAGAACTTTAGTCAATGAGAACTCTGAGAGAACCTTTATTTTTAGTTAAAAAAATGCCAGTTTCTCATAATTTGTTTTTTTTTCATTTTTTCTGATTCTTTTTAGTTTGCATTTTTTCTTGGCTGCTGAAGGTCAAAAAGTTGAATCTGGAGGATACGAATCTGAAACGAGAAACACTCAAAGCGATATTGCGTCAGTGTAGCTCTCTGAAATGAACTTCTTGAACCTTTCCACAATATACTGCATTTTTCCTTCTAGTTTTTTGAATTTTTTTTGTCCATTACATTAACTGCTAAAATTATTTGTGACTGCTTTTGTAACACTCTTTCTGACAAAAAAGACTGCAGAATAGGACCCCTTAGACCCCTTTCTCTGTTCGCCCAAACTTCCAATAAATTTTTTCCCTACCGCTTGACCATTATAAAACGATGAGACGCACTTTAATTGTTCCGACCCCTCTAGAGGGGGGAGAGGAACTCTTTACTCAAATGGGTTTTTTTTTGCTCAGACAATTTTGGTCGATCGATATATTCATCGCAAAGAGTTGAGACTGGTATCGTTAGAAAGCTCGTCCAATGTAGAATATGGAATTAAAAAGATTTATCTGATTTTTATTTTTTTACAGGGAATTATATAGGATTTTAAGATTTTTATTTATTATATTAAGATTTTTAGAAAACAGAGTGAATTCCGTTGATTTTATTCACATTTGCCGGAATTTTTTACTAAAATTTCGTCATTTTTGCTAAAATGCGTTAAAATTTTTTAGGAACCTGTTGTTGATTTTATTCTTAAAGACAAAAAATAATGTCGAATATTTTTATTTAATTTTTTGTCAAAATTTCTGGCTAAATAATTCAAAATTGAGACTTCATCAAAAACACCACGTAAAAAATTCCTTTAGTCCACTTTGATTGAATTTGCAGAAAGTACACACCCAAGCACTACTAACACAACCTTTGTAGACGCAAAAAGGAGGCTATTTCTGCTTCAAATTCCGTTGAGAGTGCTCTGTAATTAAAACTTTGCCGTTTTTTGCTAACTTTACTCGTTAATTATCAAAAACGCAGCATTTTTTAAATTTTTAACTAACAAATTATCTATATCTATAGCATTCGACAAAAATAAGTGTTCTTAATGGTCGAACAGCATTAGCAGGGCTAGTTTTGGAACATCTTGGACTCTTACAACCCAAAAATAATTAGGATTGTAATCAATCGGTTTTTTTTAAATTAAATTAGTCGATCTTTTTTTAATATAAATTAAAGAACAGAACATTTCAAATCAAAGCTCTGAAGAAAAAAGGCACTATATGGTGGAAGGGTTCAAGAAGTTCATTTCAGAGAGTGATATACTTTTTATACTTTTTATACAGAGCGTGATATACTTTTTAGTCGCCATGAATTGAAACACATACATAATCACGCACAACTAAATGCTCATTTTATATTGGAAGTATTAAAGAAACTTATATACAACTTATGGACAATAGATAACAATGTGAACAATTAGCCTGCTTAATGTATTTAATTTTAAATAAGGGGAAATGTTATTACTAGGTTAAACGAAAATTCGAGAAAGAAAGATTTTTTTATCAAAGGTTTATTTATCTGTTTTCCAAATTTCTGTTGCCTGAAGCGCAATTTTTGGTCCATTTCCGACGAATCGGAACATTATGTGCAAATTTACTTGAACGCCCCACCCCCTTGTTCATTTAGTTAACTGTCATACAATGACAATAATTTCGTTATTTGTGCATAATAGTATGTGCATTAAGTGGAAAAAATTGTTCAATCAGTCTGTTGAACTTTAAGCGAGGTTCGAAATTGAGCTCAAAAACATAATGATTAAAAACAACTTCACGTGATCTTCTGGTCACTCGGTTCATCACAGCTCACTTTATCAAAATTAAAAGATTAATGACCCTTGAAGGAAGGAAATCTTTCTATTAAAAGGCCCTCACTATATGCGTTACTAATATAAATTCATCGCAGCTCAAGTTTCACTTCCTAAAAGGTCAGATTCAATTTCCACTGCTGACTTTCTTTTCAAATTCTAAATTTTGCAAGATTCGCAAAGTCTCAAAACATTTTGGCTAGAACTCGACAGCTTGTGAGTCGAGTGTGAGACAACATTTTTGCCTTTGACTTATGCAAAATGAAGCATACAGACAAAAAAAGAAATTATGTAGGAAATTTTTGCAACTGAAATCAAATCAAAAGTGCTTCAGATTTGCCAATGCTCAGAAGTGACTTATCCCGAGTCTTGATTTAAGCCAGGTCTTCTTGTTATCGAGTCGAGTCAAGACTTACCGGTTACTGTCACGAATCTTCTAAAATTTGCAACTTAACTTCTGGTTTTACTGCGGACGTTCCATAGAACTTTAGGCAATGAGAACTCTGAGAGAACCTTTGTTTTTTGTTAAAAAAATGCCAGTAGTCTCATGATTTTTTTTAATTTTTTTCTGATTCCCTTTAGTTTGCGTTTTTTCTTGGATGCTGAAGGTCAAAGTTGAATCTGGAGGATACGAATCTGAAACGAGAAACACTCAAAGCGATATCGCGTCAGTGTAGCTCTCTGAAATGAACTTCTTGAACCTTTCCACAATATACTGCCTTTTTCTTTTTAGTTTTTTGAAATTTTTTGTCCATTACATTAACTGCTAAAATTATTTGTGACCGCTTTTGTAACAATCTTTCTGACAAAAAAGACTGCAGAATAGGACTACTTAGACCCCTTTCTCTGTTCGCCCAAACTTCCAATAAATTTTTTCCCTACCGCTTGACCATTATAAAACGATGAGACGCACTTTAATTGTTCCGACCCCTCTAGAGGGGGGAGAGGAACTATATACTCAAATGGGTTTTTTTGCTCAGACAATTTTGGTCGATCGATATATTCATCGCAAAGAGTTGAGACTGGTATCATTAGAAAGCTCGTCCAATGTAGAATTTGGAATTAAAAAGATTTATCTGATTTTTATTTTTTACAGGGAATTATCGAGGTTTAAGATTTTTAGAAAACAGAGTGAATTCCGTTGATTTTATTCACATTTGCCGGAATTTTTTAGTAAAATTTTGTCATTTTTGCTAAAATGCGTTAAAATTTTTTAGGAACCTGTTGTTGATTTTATTCTTAAAGACAAAAAATAATGTCGAATATTTTTATTCAATTTTTTGTCAAAAATTCTGGCTAAATAATTCAAAATTGAGACTCCATCAAAAACACCACGTAATAAATTCCTTTAGTCCACTTTGATTGAATTTGCAGAAAATACACACCCAAGCACTACTAACACAACCTTTGTAGACGCAAAAAGGAGGCTATTTCTGCTTCAAGTTCCGTTGAGAGTGCTCTGTAAATAAAACTTTGCCGTTTTTTGCTAACTTTACTCGTTAATTATCAAAAACGCAGCATTTTTTAAATTTTTAACTAACAAATTATCTATATCTATAGCATTCGACAAAAATAAGTGTTCTTAATGGTCGAACAGCATTAGCAGGGCTAGTTTTGGAACATCTTGGACTCTTACAACCCAAAAATAATTAGGATTGTAATCAATCGGTTTTTTTTAAATTAAATTAGTCGATCTTTTTTCAATATAAATTAAAGAACAGAACATTTCAAATCAAAGCTCTGAAGAAAAAAGGCACTATATGGTGGAAGGGTTCAAGAAGTTCATTTCAGAGAGTGATATACTTTTTATACTTTTTATACAGAGCGTGATATACTTTTTAGTCGCCATGAATTGAAACACATACATAATCACGCACAACTAAATGCTCATTTTATATTGGAAGTATTAAAGAAACTTATATACAACTTATGGACAATAGATAACAATGTGAACAATTAGCCTGCTTAATGTATTTAATTTTAAATAAGGGGAAATGTTATTAGTAGGTTAAACAAAAATTCGAGAAAGAAAGATTGTTTATCAAAGGTTTATTTATCTGTTTTCCAAATTTCTGTTGCCTGAAGCGCAATTTTTGGTCCATTTCTGTCGAATTGGAACATTATGTGCAATTTTACTTGAACGCCCCACCCCCTTGTTCAGTTAGTTAACTGTCATACAATGACAATAATTTCGTTATTTGTGCAAAACCGCGCAATTTCAATTGAGTCACTTCTTCCGTGACAAAAAGAGGCTAGTTATATGGCATGATGTGGTGAACAATTCATTGTCCCGTCATCGCAGTAACAACAATAAGCCTTTAACACCTTCGCAGCTTATTGAAGTGCTTGAAAACTATCAGGAGCGCATAGAAGCTATTGTGTATTGCCCCAGAGAGGGAACTCCTGATATTTCTGATCAGCTCAAGTGTAGTACTCTAGTTACCATACATTTAGTGAAAGACATTGTGTCTAGACGTAAACAGAAAGATCTTAGTTTACTCAAAGAGTACAGAGCTTTACACCAAAGGCCTGCGCTTGAGCTGAAAACACTGACCATAGTCTTAGCTCATAAGAACAACCTCCGGTCCTTGATAACACGCTCACGACCGAAGAAACTTTCAAAGCGCCGTCGTAAAACGCTTCGCACCCGTCATGCGTTCGAGGAGGCGGAACTCACACAAGCCTTTGATAACCTGAATGTCACTTAGTCTTGCGCTGTTTTGGGAGTCTACCCGCTGACTGGCGGTGTGACTTAGTTAACTCACGAGTTACGGGTTAGTTTGTGGTTGGTTCTCTCCGATAGCGCTTTACTAAACGTTTCGCTCTCCCCATTCTTCGAGTTTTTCACCACCGTCCGTTCTCCGCAGGTTATCTGGTTTCATTTTCCGTTTCCGTCTTTTTTGTTTCCGTGTCACCTTGTTTCTTACTATCCCCCGTTTATTTGTTGTATGATGTAGTATATTGAGTTTTGCTGTAGTAAAAGTTCTTTCTGCTAGTATGCTGGTTTGTTGTTTAGTCTCGTTCCTTGCTAGGGTGTGACTTAAGTTCATTCTGGAGTTACGGCTGGTTTGTTTCGTGACTTTCACCACACTGGTTTGCTAGCAATTTGTTGTAGCTTTAATAATTTTTGTAGTATGCACTTTTGTTGTCTGGGCAGGGTGGTTTGCTAGGGTGTGACTTAAGTTTGTTCTGGAGTTACGGCTAGTAAAGCTCCTGACCTTTTCGACTTTTGGTTATACTACACTGTGGCCGTAAATTGTTTCATGTTTGATGTTTTGTTGCCGTTGATAAAGCCCCCATAATGCTTTGTGCTAGTTTACCTGGCAGTAGCTCCTCTCCTTCTTTCTAGGGTGTGACTTAAGTTTATTCTGGAGTTACGGCTAGCTTGTTTGGTTGAGTTTGTTGCTGTGGTCTGTTAGCATCGATCTTCCCGCCTCCTCGCTTGGGGTTTCCGCCCCGCCCGTGCCAGTTTTCCCGTTTCGTCGCGCGCCATCCGCCCGACGTTTCCGCCCCGCCCGTGCCAGTTTTCCCGTTTCGTCGCGCGCCATCCGCCCGCCTTTTCCGCCCCGCCCGTGCCGTTTTCCCGTTTCGTCGCGCGCCATCCGCCCGACTTTTCCGCCCCGCCCGTGCCGTTTTCCCGTTTCGTCGCGCGCCATCCGCCCGACTTTTCCGCCCCGCCCGTGCCGTTTTCCCGTTTCGTCGCGCGCCATCCGCCCGACGTTTCCGCCCCGCCCGTGCCATTTTCCCGCTTCGTCGCGCGCTTTTCGCCCGACGCTCCCGTTTGTCCGTCCGGTTCCCCGTTGCGTCGTGCGTTAATCGTTCGGCGTCTCTTCCCGTCCGTCCCGTCTCCCGTTCTGCCCCCTTTTCGTTTTTCGGCCTGACATTCCTTGCATGTATTACGATTGGCGAAATTCTTGAAACCGCAGGAACAGTTCCAATCTCCAGGTCTCCCGCGATTTCCACCACCATCAGCTCCACCGCCAAATCCCCCGGCTGAACTAGCGCCTGCACCCTCAGGTCGACTCTCTCTGCATTTTCTGCATGAGGTACGATCCATAAAGTTGGTCGATCCACAGGAGCATGTCCATTCTTCCCTCTGCTCCCGAGCTGCGCCACCTTCAGATTTTCCTCCAAATCCACCTCGGTTTCCCCCGAATCCGCCTTCACTCTCGTCATTTCCTCCGAAGCCACCTCCTCCAAAACCACCCTCGGCTTTTCTTCCAAATCCACCTCTGTCTCGTCCGTCCCGTCTCCCGTTCTGCCCCCTTTTCGCGCTTCCTGCGCACCGTTCTTTCTTTCTTTCGCCGGGTACTATTGTACTCGACGAACATCTTTGCTCTTTGGCGGTTTGCTAGGCAAATCGTCACACTAGGGTTCGGTATAACCCATTTGTGTTGTGCTGTTGCATGTGTGTGTACGTTATACTAGTACCAAATTAAACTTGTGGTTCCTGTTTTTCTTAAGATCATGACAACATTGCAGGACAAATTCAACAAACTTTATAGCGCAAGAGCAAAATTAGAGGCTGAACTTAATAACATCTATGGGGAAATTAACAATGCTGTTGATAAGCAAGACAGGAAAGTTAAGATCGAACGTCTGATTGTGAAGTGCAAAGATGCTTTTACTAGAGTAGTTGATAAGAATGAAGAGCTCTTTGATCTGGCACAAAAGACTGAAGATCCAGACGCTGCCTGTAAGAATCTTGAGAAATGGTTAGAGACTGTAACAAAGAAAACTGATGAGTTCATTGCTGCTGCTCGAGGGTATATCAATTCGGTCCAAGACAAAGAGACAGCAGAGATGTATACCTCTCACCACTCAAGATCAGGTTCGCATATGACTTCCTCAAAAAGATCAAGTCAGCGTCAACGAGAATTAGAATTATCAAGACTAAAAAGGGAGGAACTTGAGAAACAACATGAGGCAAAGCTTCGCATTGCTAGACAACGTCTTGAAATTGAAAAACAAACGAAATTGCGGGAATTAGAAATTGAGCAGCTTGAGGAGGATCATCGCAAGGAAGTAGCTGCTGCAGCCCTTGAGGAAATTGAGTTGATGACAAAATCAGCAACAGACGGGTCTGATACAAGCGAAATGAGTGGGCTCTTTACCGAAAGAAGTTCAGTTAAGAGCAAGAAACTTGTTCAAGATTGGGTTAATTCGTCACCGGCCGGAAACATGGCAGATGTTGCAAACGAACCGAGTTTGCACTTTTCTGGTTCCATCGCCCAATCCAACCAAGCAATTGTCCAACGACCTTCTTCAGCTCAACTTCCAAAGTCACACTCTAATCTCAATACTCATGGTCAAGTTGAGGCTAACATCAACCTCCCTGTCCATGAGCCGCAAGAACCAAGTACTAGAACCAATATAACCAACGATGCACATGTTGCAAATAACATCATGCAAGAACAGCAACAGCCTCAATATACGCCTCCATCACCAGTAAACTTTGGTATGCCAACTCAACTAAACGCCCCAAACACAGCCCGACAACTGTCCCAAGCAACAATGCACTTCGATGGTTTACAGTTAGACCATCAATTCCCTCGCAGGTCGAGCATGCCGGGACAGTTGAATTTAGTCAGCCCTCCGCGTTCACCACCTTTAAACACACTCGTTAATGCTCCGCTAGCACTTAATCCGCAACAAGCACACATAAATGTACCAGCCCCCCCATCACCCGTTTTAAACCCCGTACTACCGCAATTCCCGTCAATCCCACCAGCATTCCGCTTTCCTCCTTCGCCACCACAAGCACCCCCACTACACGCCACTAACCCCGTGACAAATAATGTCAATCTGCTGCCCCATTCTCCGCCTGCACAATTCATTTCCTCCGCAATTAATTTCGTACCTCAATTAATTCATCCACCACCTCCACAAAAGAGTTTTCAGCCCCAAAATTTTTTACCCATAACCCACGCACCTCCTGCTCCTCCAGATCCAAATGTCTGGCGTTTTCCGGCAGCAGTCCCAGCTAATGAAGTACCACTTGAACGTACATCTGCAAATTTATACACCGTACAACCGGCCCCGCTAATCAACCCTCATATATCTACATCCCATCGCTCCCCTCATGTACAAGCAGCAGCAGGCGCTCAAAATTACGTAACATCAGACTTCATGCAAGCGAATCCATTTAGTTCTTCCGCAGGCACCGCCCCCACCTTTGTCACTCCGATCATTCCGCCAACGCATGGAGCTACCGTTCCGAACCCGTTGTGTTGGGGTGGCCCGCCGCATCCCACACCTTCGGCTCCTTCTTTGGACTCTGCGGATTTGATAAAGCAGTTGGCGGACGCAATTACTTGTAAGAAGAACGATCCACTGCCCAAGTGGAAGTTGGCACAATACAATGGTGATCCCCTGCAGTGGCACGAATGGTTCGGACAATTTAAAAGCGCCATAGACGCACAGTCCTTGACTGATGATGTCAAGTTAACATACTTAAAAACTCTTGTAACTGGAAAAGCTAAAACCGCCATCGCTGAGTTCGCATACTGTGGTGTAATGTATAAGGATGCACTTAAGACACTCGAACGTAAATTTGGCCAACCACAGGCAGTAGTCAGTGCACACTTAGAAAAACTCAGCTCTTTTCCACCACTAAAGATGCACAATAGTGATAACATCATAAACTATTCTGCAACAATTTCAAGTCTTGTTGGGGTCTTTAAATCACTTTCATATGACGCAGACCTTAAGAGCGCCTCACTTCTCAATACGGCTGTGCAAAAATTACCGCCCAATCTGAAAGAGTCTTGGTCACTCTTCACAGTGAAGAAACATTGGGTAAAGCCAACACTCCTTGACTTCAACGATTGGTTGAAGGAGAAGGCCGAGGCACATGATTTAATGAAACAAACTTCATCGAAGGCAAGAACTGAGGATAACACCAACTCAGTAGTAAAGACCAAAGTTGCCTCAAGAACTTTTGCTGCTAATACACAAACTAAGGGAACTCAGAGACCAGCCTCAACATCGGCAACGCCTGCAACCCCTCGCTGCATTGTGTGTAAAGGTAACCACCGCCTCTGGGAGTGTAGGGTATTTAAAGAAAAGTCTCCCACTCAGCGAGCAAAGGTAGTGGCGGAAGCAAAACTGTGTTTCTCATGTTTGAGAGAAAAGCATATGTTCAGGCAATGCCCAAACCCCAGGAAATGCAGGAAGGACGGTTGCAACAGCTCCCATAATACTCTTCTCCATGGAGCTGAGAGGGTTTATCCATCAAAATCCCCTCCAAACAACAACAATAGTAATTCTAATGCTGGCGCAAATCAAAGTAAACTTCCTAGTGTCCAATCATCGAGCAAGACCACCACTTTGTCATCTGTGAGTAATGTGAAAGGCCTCCTTCAGGTGACTGAATTACAGTTAAAGAGCTCTAACGGTAAAGATACCACGGCTTTAGTTTTGTGTGATACCGCTTGCAGTAACTCTTGGGTGTCCAATGATCTTGCAAATAGACTTGGTTTGCACGGTACAGCATTGAAATTAACAGTCAAGGGTATAAATACCGAGGAGGTTGTAGACACTAAGTTAGTTGAACTAATTGTAACACCACGCGACAACCAAGCATTTGAACCATTTAAAGTCAGCCCTTACGTAAAGGAAAATTTGAATGTAGGCGCCGATGTCATTAACATTAAAGCACTTCAGGAAACATACCCGCACCTAGCAGTTCTAGACCCAGTTACATATTGCTATGGAAACATCGAGATGATACTTGGACAGGATGTGTATCATGCCATCCGCCCGTTAGAGTACTTCGCTGCCGACGAGAAGTCCTCGCCCTTCGCTGTTCGCTTGCCCATAGGTTGGGTTCTAAGCGGCCCTCTACCGTCGTCTTCAGGTTTAGTCTCGTTCTTACGCTAAATGCCTCTTTTGAAAGAAATAAATTGTTGGCAGCAACGTAACACCGTTTTTTAGCGTTGAGCTCCCATAAATTAGCGTTTTCTACATTGGATCCTACATAATTTCAACAACTTCATCGCCTTCGCCGATAATTTGTGTAAGAAGAATTATATGAATTCCAAAGTCTCAACGCCTGCTACAGCTGATCTTACATTGTTTCGCAGAATTATGGCGTTCATGGATCTGAATTAATAAAATGTAATCTTATCTAATCATGCCTTCAATGTGAATGATCAAGCAACCCAGCAATTTGACTGCAGATTGTAGAGTTTCAGTCCCTTCATTTAGGCATTCAAATAATGAAATCAGGATTGGATATTTGCTGTTACTATCTTTCAATTACTAAACATTGCGAAGGTAGATTTATTGTGTGAGTATCGCAAATACACAAAATACTTAAGTATAGTTTTTCGTTTGCTCGGGAGCTTCTTGATAAGATCCGTATAAAACACTTGTTGTAAATCAGTGATTCTCATATGAACAAAGAGGTCACGCCAAATTGTCAATTGTAAAACAATTCTCGTTGCAGTCAATTTGTTGCACTCAAATACTAAGTGCTCAGAGGTTCTGAACTCTTCTTCACAAAAGCTACAAATTGGTGAATCTGAGAAAAACTTAGCCATCATCGTTTGTCAACGAGACAATCGAATGCAAGGCGACACAGCAAGTTTTTCTTCTGAGGTAAAAGCTTGTGTATTTTCCCAATATGAAAAATACAGTCTCTATACATGCTTTTGTTTGTTTGTATTTTGTTCTGATTGCTATTTTTTTAATTGGTCAACACCTATTTTATCGAAAAAAACAAAAGGGTGATTTTGTTCCCTGTCATTTCGTTTTCTTGTTCCTGCACTTGGCCCAGAAAGCTTTCAAAATACGCTTTCTTCTTACTTTGATGCAACTTTGAGTAATCATTGATGCATCTTTTAATGACCTCATATTGATCTGCTGTCAACTTTCGCCGACCTTCAAGGTTATATTATTGGTGCTGCTCTTAAGGTTCAACCATGTTTTGGGATCTCTGGCATCTCCAAGTCCACAAGATTGCAAAAACTTTTATAAATGTTAAAAATTCAGTCGTTGTTTGTTGTTCTTCTGCTCATTACTCTGAAATTCTATTTTGTTATATCGATGTATTAGTGTTGGATCTGTGCTTAAGTTCTTTTTCTTTAGTCGAGCTGTCCTTCAGTTTTGGGTTGAACACCTTGGATTTGTTTGTTGCTAATGATTGACAAACATTGTGTTTGTGGCACATCAAATCTTCATAATTTTGTTTTATCGAAGAGACAGTATCATATTAGTTTAATTCTTCCCTGATATAGTTTTAGGTTTTGTTTGCTACTAATACAGGGCCATTCATTTTCCCAAAGCTTTTACCGCATTTTTTTCAGTTTTGCTGCTTAGGTTCAAATGAATGTGATCTGAGAAGTTATTTTTATGTATTTTCAAATCACTGTATAGTTGACTTTGTTTGTAACAAAAAAATCTAAGCGTGAGAAAAGAAGATGCTCTCTTATCTTAATGCGTATGAAGACTTAGACAACGCCCGTCATTTAGGTGAGGGTAATCAAATTGAAAGTTGCAGTTTTTGATTCCACTTTAACTATCTGTGAAGAAAAAAATTGATTTTTTATAACCCGCTGTTATTGGGTGGAACCAATTTTTGTGTGAGTTTACGCGCTGGGTAACAATACTTGGTTCATGTTAAGGCTAACGAAATTGAATCATGGTGTCAAATTCATTGCAGGTGATCCTCATGTTATTACCAACCGACATTAAATGAGCCAGCCGGAGAGGAAAGATGTGCCATTTTGACTGATAATTTCTCTTTTCAGAACGACAAATGTATAACATAGTATTTTTTAAACATAGTTACTAGACCACCCGTTTCTTCTATTGCGAGCCGGACAAACGGTATTCCCTGTACCAAACTTTTGTTCTCATAAAATCCAATTTTTTTTGTTCTCAGCTGTTGAAACCATTTAATGTTGTTTGCCAATTATTTCTCAACAAATTGCTGCCAAACAGATTTTAGAAAAAAAAATCAGGTATATTTTTGGAAAATTTTTTAACGTCAAAGTTTTGAAAAAACGCAATTTTCAACCACCAAATATAAACTACAAGAAGTTTTTATACAAGAACTTTTGGAAAGAAAGCAATGCGTACCCAGTTCTGGGAAGTTCTGCGAGTTTGTGGGGATGAGTCCGGACAAAATCATGAGGTTGACAACTTGTGCCAGAAGAAGAGTCACGGCCAGACCCAATTTCTCACCACTCGCCACTGGCAGAAAAATGGACAGCACAACCAGCACTGAAAGAAAACTTAGTTGAAATTTAACGTGAAAAATTTTAATTGTCACTATGGACAGAGAAGGCTGTCACAAAGAAACTGAGTGACTTTGTTCAGAACAGTTTTTTTGGGAAAACGTTCTCCTTTGATGGCGGGCTCGAAATTTTTCTAGAAATTTAGCATAATAGTTAAGGGCACTATAACGTAACGACTCACATTAAAATAATTTATCTCATTAAGAAAATCAGAAGACCATTTAAATGTTGCAAATATTTTAATCAACAAAGTTAAGCAGGTGGATTTACTAACCAGCGTTACACATAATGTGAAAACTCCCTCCGTAGAAAAACTCTGAAACTGAATTTCAGACACTCAATTTTAATTTGAGAATTTTTTGCTTTGAATTTATCTCTTGGCATCTCAGGGGTCTTTTCTATTTTTCAAAGGATAGAAGCCAAGAACAGTCAATAATTAGAAGTTACCGGTAAGAATAGCACTGGGAACGACCAGGGAGTACACGTAGAACTCTGGCTTCCGTTTCAGTTCCAGAGTGTAGACAATGGTGTTGAACTCTTTGATCACTGTTCCATGGCTAGCGCTCCGGGTAGAGTTGGTCATTTTGGCACTGACCAGTTGCCACTGGGAATTTTGCTGGTACGAGAGCAGACTCATACTGGCAACTAAATTGCAGGGAAGGATCAACTATTAGTTTTTTAAGTTATACCCGAGTCGAAAACAAAAGTTAATCTTGTAAGATTCTTGCAAGATTCTTACAAGATCTTACTATATTTACTTTTCCTGACAACAGATTCTTGCATGATTCTTACAAGATTAAATTTTTCTTGCAAGATTCTTACGACATTTTTTTTCTTACAAGATTCATAGAAGATTAACTTTTGTTTTCATCTTAAAATAAAGTTCTTAACTTATAAAAAGACTTTTTCATTTTCAGAATCTTTTTGCTTTTAAGAAAAACAATAGAAAAGCTTTATTTTTAGATGTATAGATTTTAACTCTTTGTTAATGTCGCAAAACTGTTCAATAAAACGAGAGACTGAAAGAAATTGTTCACTGGATCCCTGCATTGTTGAAAATTCAAGAGACCATAGATTACTGTAACTTGACACTGCTACCAATTCTTTCACGCTGTCTTCACGATGTATCTTAAGTAATCAATAGTGCCTTTGAATTTTGGTTTCACCTGTATTTCTCGTCATTTTTTTAAATTAATTTTATACCGCTTACCAAAGTTTTACCGCGTTTTCGAAACTCTGAAAGTTTAAAAAAAACTCAAGAAATTATACACTGTATATATACCATCTGAGTTGGGATGTCCGATGTAGTATGGTCCAACTGCTCCATAAATACTTCTGGGGAACGTAGTGAAGTCTGTAAACCATGGCCCCAATCTAAATTGAAATTTGTGTTGCCATATTATTTATTTCGCTCAATTACTTTGGTATAATTACTTGTTATTTTGAAAGCGCGGCAATATGGAAGCTGGTTTTGGGTCTCATCGTGGTCTTTGACAATTAAAATAGTCTCTGCTAGTCTCTCTCTAAAAATAATTTTAGCAAAGTTTTATGCTACTTACAGACGAGAATAGTTTCCCACGAAAGTTCAAGTATTGATATATTATATTTGAATGAAAATGAAGCCCAATGATCACATATTTGTTTCCGGGAAATTTCATTGCTTTTATTGTTTTTTTTGGCTCCAACAAAGTTCTTTTGTCAACTTTTTATTAAATTCTTGTTTTGACTACACTTGTTCTTTTTCTGTGCAATCTCTTGACTGGCTATCACTAATAAAAGACCCACTTGATTTCCCTAAAAGGTATAAGTGAACCAATATGTTTTCAGTGGATTCCAAATGGCTCTTATTTCTTTGAATGAAGTTGTTTTGAGAAAATTGCTGTTAAAATTTGAACTTTACCATTTAGTTTGTTGCTTAGTCTAAGTAAAAACAAGTTAGTTCCTCTTCCTGGTGAATGAAATTTTAATTTTTCCAGTGATCATAGTTTTTTTTGAAATCTGATACCACTAGTTCTCATAAAAATTGTTTTTTTTTGTATAATTTGCCCATTTTGTATGTTAATTGTTGCTGCCTTTTCAGTTTTTTTTATCGCAACAATATTTAATACCATTGTCATTGGAAGAAAACGCAAATGAAGATATCCATTTTTCTTTATTGGATAGCGTATATTCTCATCGGCTTCGAAACGATTTTCTTTGAAACGGTTGAGTTTTAAATTTTGCCTGCATTTTTCCTGTATTCTTCCAGTGCTTTTTCTTTATACAATTATTACATATTCTGGATAAAGACAGGCTGATTAATTTTCTCTTGACGTCAGTAATAAGGAAACGTATTTAATGACATCAGTTGATCGACCTAATGGTGTTAATGACAGTGAATAGTTTGAAAATTTTGATTGATATCTTGAACTGCGCCTCTTTTTGTTTTTGTTGATATGTAATTTAGTCTCATTAATGACATGGTGCGTCCACATTTTCGAAACAAATATTCTTATTACGCTTGGTCTAGTTATATTCTAAATTATTCTTTTTAGAACCCTATTCAAACTTTTCTGGTTACTCTGACTGTTCAAATTAATTGGTTTAAAACATCAGTAAATTTTTGTATTCTACCACTCTTTTAGTTTTTTTTATTTCGATTTGTAGAACAGACTCAAAATAACAAGCTGTTTCTTCTTCCTATAGGAAACAAAATTTTTATGTTAGCCAATTTTGGTCACTTGTTTTTCTGGCTCTTATTCTTCAAGTTCTCAAAATGTTATATTCGAGTTCTGGATCGTTGGCCATTTTTAAGCTTTCTTTTTCTGATTTCTTGTCACATTACAACAAAAATGATGTTTCTTGATGCCGTTGAAGACAAAATCAATTGAACATCGATTAATTTTTCACTGACGAGCCATTATTTTTCACCCCTTCAACTCCGTTTTCTTCAAAGTTTACATGAAATTGTTGCTTCTTTTCGTAGTCGTACGAAATATTCGGGATAATGACAGTAAGAATGGCTTCCTCTGGAGATATGATTGAAAATTCTTCAAGAATTAATTCGATAATTAAATGTTTATTGATTTTAACTTGAATTTTAACTCTATAAAATTAGCGTATTTTCAATTTTTTCTTTTTTGTTGTTTTTGGTGGCTTTATTAATCAGTCTATTTAAGGGCCGGTCCCAAATGTTTCCTAGAGACGTGTAAACTGTTGTTTTATTTTATTTACAATGATTCATGCCTTATTCTATGCTATGTAAAGTTCTGTCTCGTTTTATCTCATGACATTTTGACTTTGTTATTAAGTGTATGTAAAACACAGATACTTAATTTTGGTCGTAAATAACGTTTGTTTTTGTTAATTTAACTTTTTGTTTATTTTCTGTTCTAGTTTCATCATTGGCAGGTCTTTTTGGCTCTCCAATTTGGCAATACATATAATACAATATCTTAACAACGAGCAGTCCAATGGCTTTAAAGGCTGTGAATAACAATCTGTGTAGTAATTTCAGTTGTAATCTAAGGTTTATTAAGACTTTGTTTTTATTTTGTTTCTTATTTTTTTTTTGTTTTTGTTGACTTTTTATTGAGTTGCCTTAATGACAGATCAAAGCTGCTTTGAATTAATGTACAAGTTGATTAATTTGTAATGGTTTTGTCTCATGCTAATGTTTTGTTTTTTTTTGTAAAATCGATATCAAATCCGACAGTATATAAGTGTTTTTCCAATCCAACAAATGAACTGTATTGGTTCACTGTATTTTTGCAAGACAGTTTTTTACATTTTTCATGACTTTAATCTATCGAAACGGGATAAAATTATTATCAGTGCCCAAAAATTTTCATTAGAGGCCCGTAACTGGCATTAGCGGTATTTCAAATTCTTAGGGTGGTGCAGTTGCTGGGAAGGCCTCAATTCTAAAGGGGGTCATTTCTAGTAGTTTTTGAGCCCAATAATATTCGTTTTCACGTTTCTTTGTCATTTTTCATTTTTTTTGTTTGACCAATCTTAAACTGACGTTTGCCAAAGTTGATAAAGGTCTTTTGCAAGACATCAACCAATTTGTGTGCTGTATGTTCGGTAGTGCAAACAAAAGCACGCAAAATGATACTAGTTTTTCAAGTTTCTTGATAATTTTGTCGTTTGTTGGGTTTTTCCATCCTCAGGGGCGGGGTAACTGCCTCTAGAGTTTGGTAAGAAGTTAATGATAATTTCGATTCTTATAATTTAGTATTTCTATTATTTCTGTGAATTTTGTCTTCACTGGCTAAAATGTCATATCAAGACTTGTGCGTGGGTTAATGAGTACACTTAAATGGACAAAACTTGGCCTTTAGATTAAAAACTTTCCGGTTGGAATTTTTCAAATGATCTGCTGCTCATATACAGGAATTCTAAATTTTCATTCAATTCTTTGTATTGTGTTTCAGGACTTGCTCGGCTGTTTTTTCGTTTTTGTTTTTTTTCTGTCTTCTATTCTTACTAACAGCTGGTCTTTAATGTGGCATGACATCATTTTAGTCTTTTGGTAATTTGTGCTTATAACATTTTTTTTACTGAACATTTATTTTCGAAGAAATAATAATTTAGTAGACAGTTCAGTTGAAAATGTAAATGAGCGGTGTTTGAACATTTTATGCGAAGGCACATTACCGAGCCGTCTTGTTCCTTTAAAAAATTTGATAAAAAGTTCATTCGAATCATTTTAGTTTTTCTGTCTACTGGAACTTTCGGGTCTTTCCCATTATAGCCCCCCAACAAATTTATAGCCCCCCATTATGGTATAGTTACCATGATGGTGGTATACGTTATCTGACTACCAAGCTTGGGGGCATATAATGGGAAAGACCAAACTTTCGTGCATCTTGATCATTTCCCTTGTCATTTTTTTTAAATTGTATCCTCTGTTGCTTAAATTGTTACTTTCTACGTTGATGACCCTCTGATAAAATATACAAGCTCCCCGTGCATATTTTTTTGGGATCTTTTCCGTTTGTGCCCCCCCCCCCCCCCAGCTTAGTGGGTGCATATTATTTTCATCCCCCAGACGCACGTGCCATATTTTTACATGATGATTTTCTATGTAATGACACGTGCTCTGTAACTGGGGGAACAAAACGTACTGGGGGCACAAACGGAAAAGATCCTTTTTTTCTTTCATTGATCACATTTTTATGTATTCTCCTTAACAACCAACAGTTTCAAACTTTCGAAGACTACAAGATAGTTACGAATCTGATATGAATCCTGGTTAAAAAATTCGAAAATTTACGCTTTAGTACTATTCAAGAGTATTGTGCGATTGTGGACCTATAAGTGAAGAATACAAGTCAAGTTATGATTTCAATTTTTCAATACCTATAATTAATTACCAGTTCTCTAAAAATTGAAGTGGACCATTTTTGTTCACTTTATCTCTTTTATTCCACAAAGCTATCTTCATACAAAAAAACGGGTCTTACATTGTGAGATATGGCGAAAAAGGAACGAATATACTTATATACTTATAGCTTATTATTCAATTTCGGTCCTTTTTGATAAATTCTTGGGCTCGCAATGGTGATGTCTGAGTGATAGTTGGAGATAAATGATGGACATTAAATTCTAAGCAATGATTTCAACTTACTCTAGAAAACAATACTGAGTGTCAAAAGGGAAATCTGAGGCATCGAAACTGCAGGCTGTTTTTTGAGTCCTAGCGAATGGGAACACAACAAGGACATATCCATCTTCTATCACGCATCCAGTCTCTTCATCACACGATGTCAATTGTTGCACTACTGGGTCTTTGAAGGTGGTGTCAATTATCTTCACACTGAAACACACAAAAAGAATTGTAAAAAAGCTGAACAACCCTTAAAGTAATCTTACCGAAATCGGAAACATCAAGAAACTGAAAAACTGTTTCTAACAAAACTATAAATGATTTTACAGTTTTCACTTTTTAGGGAAATGCGTGGGGGGGGGGGGTTTGAGTTTGACTGGGCCAGGATATTGGGTTCGGTAGCTGAGTTGTAGGTAGATCTTGGGCTCGGTAGCTGGTAGTTAGGCCACGGTGGGAAGGGGGTTGAGGGGATTCAGGTTGCTGGGGGAGGGGGCATGTAGTTTGGGGTGAGGGGTGTCCTCAGGCGTAGGAACCGGAATTAAAACTTCCCGAAATGATTTCTCGACCTTTAATAATGCCAGCAGATCCTAATTTTTTATATTAAAAATTTTGCAACTTATAAAGTCCAAAGAAAACAGAAATCAATTTTCTAAAACAGAAATCAATGTTCGAAAACAAAGAAGCCATGACCAAAATTGCTTCAGCTAAAAAACACAGTAGCTGGGTAGGTAGATAGAGTAGCCGGGTATGTAGATAGCTGGGTGTGTTGGGGGTAGGTGTGGGGGGCGTAGGCGTTGCTAGAGAGGGGGTAGTTAGGGGTAGGGTTAGATGGGGTTGAGTTTAATTTGGATGGACTAGGACGGTTGTGAACGAGAACTGCTCAAAATAACTATTCCACACTCATGATTGCTAGCGTTTCCTAATTTCTGTGTAATAATAACTAAGCTATTTTTAGAGCACTGACGTGCAAATTTTAAGATGCCGAAAGTCTGCAGTGCCAGAAGTCAAAATGCCAGAAGTTGCTACTTAGCTAGAAGTTGAATTTCGTTGACTTTCGTCATTTTAAAACGTACTGGTCTCGTGTTTTAAGCATGATTACGTGACTCTGCAGTAGTCACTTCGAATTTCTGACCTAATATCTTGAACCATTTCGCAGTTCTCGATAAACGCCAGAAGTTCTCAGTGACTTCAAGCAGAGTCACGTAACCGTTAGTTAAAAATCAACGTTAAAACGGCAGTCGAAAGTAAAAGTTCATGTCAAAACAAACTTCCTCAAAAAACCTGTAGAGGACCAATACTACTCATACTGTAGCCAAGTTGTTATCTTGGGTAATACTTTGAGGATCTTTTCCGTTTGTGCCCCGTCCCCATATGTAAATAAGGCAGTTTTAATTAACCAATTTTCAAGCAATTTCTATATTTTCACATAATGACGTATTATGTAGTTTCCGTGCTTTGCGACTAGGGGCGCCTAGCATACGGGGGGGGGGGGGGGGGGTGGGGGGTATCAGAAATGACCAAAAACAAAAATTTTCAAATCAAAGAACAAATTGAGGTTTCTCGAAATTTAAACTTGGAGGAAAGTGTGGGTATACTCTAGAAAAGTACATTATTTTACTGGCTTTGATGGTACTTTATATGAGGTAGTTTAGTCAATCAATGGCTGTGCTTTCAAATGCTGATAAAATACCTTCAAAATTAATTTAAACATAATGTAAGAGAAGAAATAATAATTGTTTTTCAGAGAAAACAACATGAGGAACTCTATCATCTCTTGAATGTTCTGCTAATGAAATAAGACAGGAAACCTCTGTAGCCTTAACAAGAGGACGTATAAATAGCAAGATTATGAAAAAAAGAATTTTGCACCAATATTTTGCAATAAAATGGTAGCGTAAAGATAGGGAATACGTTTGAGGAGAACAATTTCGCAGAAAAAAAAAACATTTTCAAAAATTTTTCCTCAAAAGCACAAGTTCAAAAACTTCCGTAAATGAATAAAGTGAGAACTTAATACTTGTAAAACTTGGCCAACAATTTCATTGATATCGTCTGATTGAAATCAAATTTGAACAAAGTCAAAAAACAAAGCACAGAAAACCCGTAAGAAAGATGCGGTTTTTCGTGTGGATGCATCCAATTTTGACCATTATGTTTACGAGATAAAATCGAGGTTAGCTAGGTTGACCACAATGCACGCCTCTTTACCACAAGAAAATTTTGTTCGTGGTAAATTGCTTATAGGCATCACACAAAAGATCAGACATAAAAAAACTGTTTTTCGCTGGGTTTTGATTCATTTTTAAATGCTCTGCTAGTGTCTTTCTTGTTTTTCGATGTTTTATAATCCAATACAAAAGATATCTTTTACACAAAAGCATACATTTTTTGAACTATCAAAAACGAACCACCTCGGTAGAACAAACAGTTGCTAGTACTTCAAATCTAGTGCTCTAGAGGTCATAATTAAAGTCTTGTATTCACCATTTTTTAATTGAATCTTAGAGGAGATGGCAAAAATAAGACCATCTATGGCATTTGGACTATAGTCGTTTATATACACAAAAAACGGTGGCCGAAACTGTTAAAATTTTTAGGAATGGTTTCTAAGATGGTTCAACTTTGAATATGAAAAACTAGCTAATTAATGTCTGTCTGAAAATGTCTAATTTTTGCCCGGACTGTTCCCTGGTTATCAACGCGCACCTTTAGCAGTGTCGTTTTCAATTTTGCGCAGTTTTTCGGTAATGTGGATCGGTAATATGAGAGGTTCGGTAATGAGCATTTGCATATAATGCTTCCATGAGCCGCTCATCTATACTTTTTTTAAATTGTCTAACAAATGAGGAAAAGATGGGAGTTCACAAAGATAAATTTTCTTCAGAAAAGTTTGAGTCAATGAATTGCTATGATCTCAACCACCATTTAAATTTTTAATGCCGCATTACGGGTCGATGAGAATGACAACAATAACGATAATAATCAGAAAATAAAACAACAACAGAATCAATTAATTGCGAGGACAAAATTTGATATCTAATTCCCTTTTACAAAAAAACATTTAGCAACCCAGATAAAATTACACCAGATAGAAATAGGTTAAAAGTTTAACCGGTACGTCCTTGGAAATTAGAAGGGACTGTCCTTTAGGCGGTTATGTAATAAGTCGACGAAAAGTACACAAGTTGACAAAGTTCAAATTTCTCATTTTTTTCTGAGCCAATTTTTTTCAAAAGTCATATCAATCATAAGTTTTAAAACAAAACATAAAATATAAAAATCTATACATAATCCATTTAACCAAAAAGTAAAATCTGAAGAAGCCCATTGGATTTATCATTAGTGAGACTAAGTGATAAAACTACAAAGATCAACAAATAAAGGCAAAATTCGAAAAAATCCAAAACTTACAAGAACATAATGAAACACAGTATTGAGGCACAGGAAAACATTGGCTTTTGCATGAAAAAAATTACTTGGTCACTTTATTACTTATTTGGTTATCATTGGCGACCATTTAAAATGGACTATTTGAAAAAAAAATAAAACGAGCAAAAAATTTTATTTAGTCTCAAAACTCAAAAAATCTTAGTGAATACGCTTAATTTCATACCCTAGTCATTTGCTTAATTATATAAATATGAGTTGAAATGAAAGAAAATCACATTGCAGGATTCATTGCTCGCTTCAAGATACAAAGGATGATGAGATTTGCCATTAATGCGACTAGTTTTCAAGAAGACAAACAGAAAAACATAGAGGTTAAAGTTTAAAATTACATCAATGTTTTTTGAAAACAAAAAAAATAGAAAAGAAACCATTAGCTATCAAATACATGTTATAGAAATTTTATTTCATAGGATCTATGGTAAGCCACCGAGATCTTTCGTTAATCAGAATATATCCCAGATCAACAAATGAGTGGAAAAAATAAAACTGCATTTGCCAAAAAGAGTGGTGACAAAACAATTGGAAACATAATATGTTCAATGAAAACATTGTGTATTCTAAATGGGAGACACCAAAATAACTTTAAACAAGTGTGATAGTACAACAAAACAAAAACTCATAATACTGGAATATAAAAAAATATGAATTTTTTGATGAACTCAGTATCCAAGTCAATTAGTCACCATTTAAAACTTGTAAACAGAAAACTGCCATTGATGTCGCGAGATAGAAGAAAAAACTTATCATTGGTGAGTATAAGCTACAAGTCGACAAATATAAAAATTAAAACCAACAAAGTTTAAAATTTCACTGTCGTTTTTAAAAATGAAAAAATTCAAAGTTATATTAGCCATTAGGTGTCAGTTGAAGGCAAGAGATTGGCTCATATTTGTATTTTTAAGAAACCTCTGAATATTGAGAGTAAGGCACAAGAACACAAACAGATGATAAAATTCATTCAAAGGGTATTAAACATTTACTATTTCTCAAAATGTCTTTGTCAAATCAATAAAAACATTCAGCTTTTCTCTGAAAACATTATATACGTATTTTTGAACATAATTATTTAGAGTTGATTCTAAAAAAATTGTTTGAAAGTGAAATAGCCAATGAAATGTGCGAAATTATTTCAGTTCTATTTTTCGGACAGTAAATGCATTCAAAAATCAAATTAGCACTCCTATTAAAATTAGTTTAAAGAAATCACACTTCATACCTCCCTTTTTCTTTTCTGATTCAACTCTTCTAATCTGCCTAAAATCCTACTCTATTTTGCTATCGAATTGATATCAGAAACTTGGAGTAATCTTTAGCTGATCTTTAGAAAAGAAAGCGCCCGAATACAAGCTTTTCTTTCAGCGCCCGTCCATAAAAATGTTGTAATCAGTCCAGATCCTTATACACACTTTGACCAAAAATCATAATATTTTAAGAAATCAATTATGTATTTTGGATAAACATCAATTTTATCAAATTTTTAAAACGCCAGCGCCAGCAGAATTTTAATTCCAGAGCACTCTTTTAAGAAGCGGAACTTAAAATGGTATTGAACAGGAACGACAGCCGAAGGTTCTCAAAAATTTAAAACTCGATAAGACCTCAAAAAAAGATAAGAAAACTTTTAAGCGATTTAATCTAAATTCTTTTGTTTACGGCTTTCTAATGATACCAATCACAATTCTCTACAATGAAAATATCTACAAGCCAAATTTGGCTGAATAAAAGACCAAATTGAGGATATAGTTCCTGCCCACTAAGGTGGTGTCGGAATAACTATTATGTTCAAAGGTATGTTCATTGGTAATTTGGTAGGTATAATCTTTAATTGCGGAACTTTATAGGCTTTACAGAACATTTTTGGTTCTGTAAGGCTTTATTTGGTTCTGACTCATGAGGACTAATTAAATAATGTTCATGTAGAGAATTTCTACTGCCTAATTCCACGTATCAATTGACAGAAAAATCTATAAGCGTAAAGAACATTTAATTATCGGTTTTCACATTGTTGTCGAGTTCATAGTTCAAAAAACTAATTATCAAAAAAAAACATTTTACGCAAATCAATAAGTCAGCTATTCTTGTTGCAAATCATTGCTTAAGATCACGTCAAAATGTTAATGTTCTGCGTTCATAAGCTTCCTTTTCAATTAAAAAATGATCTCACATGGTTTAAAATTTCAAATTGTGTTTTATGCTTGCCTGTTTAGTACAATAACATCTGGAAGCCACACTTTGTCGAATCCAGGAAAAATTTCGAGCACATCAACAAGCCCGCTGTCGTTCCAAGCTGTGACTCCCACTTCGACTGCATAGCCCACATACATCCATAACTTGGTTGTAATCGTCTCCTCTTTCTCATTCTACAAAAAACTGACTGGTGCTGTGTTAAAGGTTAACTTGGTTCAAACTTTTTGGTTAGCAATATTGGTTTAAGATTTAGTTTAACTTAAACGTTTAACCTTAACCTTTAATGTTAAACGTATATCGCTAACCAAAAAGTTTAAACCAAGTTAACATTAAACAGCACGTTTAATAATTCAAGTTTTCGGCTTTTTTCAGCTATAGCCTCTACCGCCTACTCGGAATGTAACGTATATCCCCAGTGCAGTTTTTTTTACTATCATAGGAGCTATAATTTTGTACCAGGTAAATTTACCCGATGAAATGTACCTTTTGCTACGTTATGGTTAGCGATAAGATTGTAAGTAATTAGTGTGGTAATATTCATGAACTGGCACTTACCACTTCTATTATATTGTAGAGGTCAGCAAAAGTGAACACCAAATCTCTCAGCAGAATAGGTTTATGTTTTGCAGGCAGATATGTCGTAACAAATGACGTCACTTCGCTGTCCAGGTTCCAACTCAGTGCTTTTAATGGAAAAAACAAGAATTGGTATCATATAAATTACTCTATTTCAAATTGACTGCTATTTAGTTATTTCAACTGCAATTATTTTTCAATATTTCAATGGTTTCTGTAACAATTCTATTCCAGTTCATTTTTAATCTACCAAAAAACGAGCACCTTTGAGGCCGTTTTAAAACCTCATCAGAAAAAAGACAATATCCAAAATATAAAGATCGGTGTTCAAAAATAATTCATACACCATTGCCGATAATTTAATCCTCCGGTACGATTGTTTGATGGCTCACAATTGAGCAGAATCTTATACCCGTTGAAATAACACTTGAAATACATTGACAAAATCTTGCAAAGTTTCTTGGAAAAATAACATCAGCAATCGTACGAGCTTGCAAGTTCTTTTGCATTTGTAGTCACAACTTTGCAAATTCTAGTCACATCCTATGAGGAGTTTAATAAATAATAAATTCCATTACTAGTGGGTCATAATTCTAAGTGAACGTTTCAAAGAAAACACAATAGAAGAATTTCAAAAACTCATGCAAATGTTTTATCTATTTGCTTAATTTTTAAAAATTTTATCTAAACGTTTTATGAGAAGAAATTTGAAGCTTCAGAAGCTGTTTTTTATGTTAAAAGAAAATTTTGTTTTTAGAATGAGGAATCAATTTCATCCCTTTTCTGTATTATTTCATTTTTTGCACTCCAAATTGGCCCGATTCAAGAGGAAAAAGAGTATATTCCTTAAGTTCTTCGTCCCCATCTTTGCACAGTTATTATTTTTTGCTCCTTCAGTCAGGCTACGGGAATTAGTTCCTAGTTAAAATTTCACAAAATCATCAAACTTCTGCTGCAAACTTTGGGAATCATATTGTACAGATTCAAGAGTTCTTCTCTATGGTTTTTCATTCACAAAACTGCCCATGATTATGATTAATTCTTTTTTGACCGGTTTTTTGGGGCAAAATTCTAGATGGTGATCAGAAAAACCTTATCTCAAATTTTATCAAAACGACTATGTATTATTGTGGCCCGTGAACAAAACAAAGTCATGGTTTTCTTAGTCAGATCATTAAATACATTTTTCAGAAAAATTTACATTAAATTATTATAAGCTCAAGTTAGAAAATTTAGTAAATGGAAGCCAGCTATTGTTCAATGTCGTGATAGCTATGATTGCACAAGTATTTAACATGTTCTTTTACTGGATTCAACTGCTATTTTGTGTTTTAAAACAATAAACGTTCTCCTCATCATCAAAAGTTGATGTCTCGTAAAACTCCAAAATTTTAATTTATTTCTAATCTTATAGAGAACAACACGAAACCAAAATTCCAACATTCATTGTAATTTCAAAAAAATGGGTATTGGTTCCGAACAGAAGAGAATACACTGTCAAGTTCCTGGCAACCATGAATCAGTACCGAATATTGTGTCTACTAATGAGATATAATGATTCAGTACTGCTTTACAGTGGCGCTAGTCTCCGGGCTAGCAACAAGCGTCTCCTAAAGAATCCAAATAAAAATTGACATTTTCAGGAAAAAAAATTCGAACGATCTTTTTCTCAACACAAGTAAAATTGTGTCACATAACTGTGATATTGTGAGTAAACTTCCAAAGCTCAAAAAAAATTTAAACCGTTTATTTTTATGTATATTTTTATATATAAGAAAACTCAAAATAAAATATTTAACTGCATCACTTTTCAATTACAAAAATTTGAAGAGTTTGTGTACCTAAGGCACAAGGCAGTAAAAGATTAATCACAAACATTGCTGAATGGACATAGAACAGGTCATTGAAGGCTTTAAAAAATGTCAAAATTGTTTTTTTTCTCAGCACTTTAGCCCAAAAATGCATTAGAAATTAGATATTGTTCCAATGCTAAATTTAGATCATCAATATATCCATAGGAAGGTGGACAGTATAAGAAAAATAAGTTTGAAAAATACAGTTTTTCATTTTGCCTCGGAAACGAAAAAACCATTTTTTGAAAAATTTTGTCATTTTTGCCTCTGAAAGGAAAAACCATTTTATGAAAAATAATGACAGCAGAAACTGTATTCATGCGAGCACACCGTCAAATTTATATACCATCTGTGGAAAATATTTTTCTATTTAAGATAAAACTTGTGGTCGACAACAGTTGGCTGGATTTGCAAAGAACCGACTTCTAAGTGATTTGTCTGAAAGGAACCTGTAAAAGTTGTGGGATACCGGGAACTGTTATTTTGATTCATATCCACTGCCCTATGAGTTAACTACGAGAATTTGAATAGAAAAAAAAGCCTAGCAAATTTGGAAAGATTTGTAATGACAAAAAATAAAATGCTATAATGTCGCCAATAAGGACGACACCCACTCCACTACGTTTAGTGGCCATTGAAAAGATCACTTTGATGTCTTACATGAGCTCAATGCCACAAGTTTTACTATTAACAAAACTCTCGTTACTGGGTACAAAATTTGGGGTTTGAGCATAGATACTAAGACATTATAATGGAGCGGATAAAGAAAATGACTGTCAACTCCCTTCTTTAGATAATCTATAACACTGACCTGTTGTAAATTGGTTAGCCAAAAACACAAGACATAACACACGCATGTTTATGATCAAATTCACTTTATCTTGTCAACTGAATTTAAACTGAAGAAAAACTAATTTAAAAGTGCGTCATGATAAAAATTTGGTTGGCGCGTAAACTGTCAACTGACGAAAAATATTTGAAAATGTGTTAGATTTAAAAGCACAGCTTTCGTATGTGTGCAAAATTGTAAAAGTACACGCAAAACAGCTGCTAGACAATTCATTAAACTTTGATGACCATAACTGAAGCTGCGTCACTTGGCTATAAATTGTTGAAAAAACGCAACAAAAGAAGAATTTTAGTTTAACAAAAATTGACGCATTTTTGTTTCTTTGCTGCATTGGAATACATTATGCACTATAATACTACGCGCAGTATTGATTGTAACGGCTGACAATGTATTATTTCTGATACATTACATAACTATTACATAACTTTCGGCTTGCTTTTCTTTCGGCTTGCTTGCCTATCGGCTTAACTTTGCCATCGCCTGATTTTATATATTTTACCGTTTAAATTAGCGTGGATATTAAATGCATAAATTCATCATTTAAGTTTTAGCGTTGATCGTATGTGCTTTAAAATTTAGCTTAGCTTTGAGCTTACATAAACTCGATATATAGTAAAATTGAGTTTCCATCGGTTCAAGGGGTTATTCAAATACAACCAAACTTGGTAAAAGAGATCCCCAGTGTATGTAGAGTGTAAATCAGCAAGAATTTTTGTTGTAGCTTTCCTAGGAAAAATACGTTTTTGTTATATTTCCGTTTGCTAATAAGCATTTAGACAAAATTTAGAAAATGTATTTTTTTACAATATCTACACTTCAAAATCAAAAATTTTGTATTATCTACGCTCAAAACGCAAAACTAATTAAACTCTACGCTTGGAAACGCTAAAATTATGCAAGATCTTGGCCAAAAAACGCTAATATACGTGTATTTGGAGTCCAATTTATAAAGCTTATAGTGTTTAAGAAAATTAAAGTATCGTTGTACGGTGGTAGAACAGGCGACAGTTTTCAAGGCAGGGGTCTAGGCGTTGAAACAAATTTTGCTAATTTTATATAAAATCAACGCTTAGAACAGTAAAAATATGTACGAGTACGATCCACGCTTAGAAATGAAAAATTTTGCAAGATAGGAGGTAATTTTTGTTTACAAGATGGAAAACTCATTTTTTTACATAACTCAGCAGGGAAAGTTATAAATCATTCTTTTCTAAATCCAACGAAATCACTTCAAATATATGTAAGAAAGTTGCTGTGAACTTTCAATCTTGGTCAACGTCAATTGCCACTTATCTTACATATTTTTTTTCAAAACTCCTGGGCCCGAGCTCATAGAATTTCGCTTCATCACTGCCTCCCGTCGAATAACAAAATATTTGTTGCAACATGTTTTTCGGGCTCAGGGTATCCTCATTTTTCTGGCGCACAATGTCTCTAAAGAAAGACGGCTGTCTTGCAAAAAACATGCAAAAACGGTAGGATTTAGTAGGACTTACTAAGAATCTTGGAGAATTCTTTTGATTTTGTATAGTTTCGCAAATACAATAAGCATCACAATATTTTTATTAATAAATTCACATGGACAGCAGTCAGTAAGATACGCGCTGAAAATGCTCTCATCAGACAAAAATTTGTTCACTAAAGATATATACGAAGTTCGTTGAACCGGTAGAAGTCCGTTGTCAAAGGAATGTGTTGAACTTATTTTATTTACGAGATATCAAGAAAGTAAAATAGAATAAAGGGTAGAGTTTTTCCTAGATTACGCAACAAACATAAAAAGAGAATAAGTTGAATAAGTTTAAAAGTGGTCAATAGGGCACAAAAGTGTTAAAATTCTGTTTAAAAAATTTGCTTGATGTACAAATAAAAAATAGTCAGATAGACATTTAACGAATTCATTCCTATTCAGTGAAAATATAGGGGAGTGTGTGAAGAGAAGGCTCTTGTGCTGGATACGGCGATTCGAGGCTGCGCTGAAACGGTAAAATTTTTACTTATTGCAGTTGACGTTTAAATTTTGTAAGGAAAATATCAAATGTAATCAAGATAAGTGTGAAAAATGCTTTAAAAAGGTACTGAAAGTTCACAATATGCCGATAATATTGAATCGATAAAAGAAGAATGCTAACACAAAAGTAATAAAAGTGTGGAATCTACCTTAGGGTTGCGCTAAAAATGACAATAAAAGAGATGAAAAATGTATTCAAAATGAAGATAAGTGCCTACAGTATCAATTTCATGCATTGAAAGCTTTAAAAATGAGAAATATGAGCCTTGAAAGTGCTACAATTCTTGAAGTAAAGACCACGTGTTCTAGATACGTGTTGATAATTTGAAAAATCAGCTCAAAATTCTTTAAAAACATTAGAAATGTAGAAATTATGAAAATAAAAAGGGTAAAATATGTTTGAAATTGGCAGAAAGGATGAAAGAGTCGTGCATAAAATGCGGAAATTGTCCTGGAAAAACAGACTGTAATAAAATTAACAATAAAAGTTGAATGTGTGCAAATTGTTTTTGAGAAAGTTGGAAACCATATAAAATATGTGGCCGTACGAATTGAAGATTTCACCTCAGATAAACATAAAAAACTTTGACAATAGTCAAACATTATTCGGTATAATAGAACAATTAGAACAAAAATTTAGGACAGAAAGCAAGAAGGTTGATCATTATTAAGATCACCACGGTCTTCCTCATTCTGCATTTTTGCTCCTCAATGGAATTTTTGAGCGCCTGCAGCCCCTAAGTCATAGATCTGAGCTTCAGAGTAGATTGATGAAAATTTTCGTATGGAAAGTCTTGAGTGTAACCAAACGATTCATGGGGTTTGCAGATAAGTTTTTCTGCAAAACGTTTCGTGACATTGGCGTTTGCAAACGGAACCTTTTTTCTATGCAAACAAATTTACTTTGAATCTGTTGTTCTTGTTTTGGACAAACAATTTTTACGAAACAATTAGCATTTTGAGTCATTTGTGATACGGCACTTGTGTTCATGGGCATTATTCAAGGCAGAATAATTAAATAGATATTGCTACAAAATAATGTTTACTGAAACCAGAATCCCTGAGTCCATTTGCTTCAACATCACTCTCATCTTTTTCTATTGATAAGGATTAGTGGCCAGAGGAGGTTGAGGACTAACGGTTGCATATTTGAGTTAGATAAAAGTCGTAGAAAATTCTTGAGTGAGGAATGCAAAAAGTGTCAGAGATCTTTTTCTGCTTCAACCGCGGTTGTATAACCTCATTGTAGAAATTGAAACTTAAGAATTGCAGGAAAACGAAAGTTAAAGAAATTTGAATTAACCTTTAAATTTTCTCGTGAACTCGATGTCTTTGATTGTCTTTATCAAGAAGAGGTAATAGTGAACTACATTGGCCAAGCTAAGTCCTTTTGTACCTTTCTCCTACAAAAATTTTATTTTATTGAATAGTGTTGAGCTTTAGGAGTAGATTTTTGTAGCTGCCATTTATATAGCAAGATAAAGATTTCCCAATATTTTAAAGAGCGAGGTTAATCTAGTTGACAGTAATTTAGGCACCTATATGAATTTATGCGTGAATCACAGGTTCTTAAAGGACGATAACCTGAGTCTTTTCCCGTGCGATGAATTGATAGGACTCATACAATAATATAGAGACAATACGTTGCAATTATTCCGTTGTAAATCTTCTAGCAAAATGAGCTATTTTTTAGCTAAGTTTTTTAATCCCATTCAATTCATTTCAAGTTGATTTATGTCAATAAAAAGTAAAACAGCTGCTCTGCTGGGATGGTCAACACAGATTTTTAAAGTTGAAAATGATTATAAATGCATGTACAGAATTCTACTGCCGAACAGGTTGACTTAAAAAACGAACAGCTAAATGCGTCAATGTTATTATCAAAGCGGGTCTTATGAACCGATTAGAAAGTTTCTATTGAAAATTTGTAGACGAAAGATGAGTGGATGAATAGAACTTATGTGCACTTGACGATGATTTTGCGGTTGCCATGTTCGCATAAATACTATATAAATAATTTTAACATAAGACAACTGGAACATTGAAAAAGCCTGCAGAACAGCAAATCCAAAGCAACTACAAAAACAGCGCTTTTTAATTGTACCTTCTGAAACAAACCAAAACACAATCAGTTTCGAGAAACGAAATGTGACTTCGAATTTCTCCTAATAAGCAATCACCAATCCGGCAAACCATTTTTTGTGCTCAATTTTGCTACACTGTCTTCAAATAGAAGAAAACTATCATTCCATACAAAGAAAGAAGATATTAAAAAGATTAGAAAAAAGAGACTAAAAATTTTCAGGCAAGCAATAGACTTCAGAACCTGTTAAAAACTATATTTGATTAGCATTCTGTCAAAACTATGAGATGTTGGCAAAAAGGACGTCAACTTTTTCAAATTTACAGCCCCTCTCATCATTACTTTACTCGATATCCTTACTTTACTAAGACATAACTCGATAGCCCATATTTTGAACACTGAAAAAAAAGAAAACACAGTGCCAATTATAGGAGGTTTCGGAGCACAGCCTTCCATTTTTTATTTCATCAAACCCATTTAATTCAAACTGTTGCTTTAAGATAAATAACATGTACAGAAAACTTTACGATTATCCTGAAACTGCATTCTCGTCTATCCTCAAAAGAAGCTGACAGAAAATTGAAATTTTTATTTTTTTTTTACTAAATTGGACAGCAGATTGTTCGAAAACTGCGTGTACAATGCACTGAATTGTCAATTCTGCAAACATTTTTGATTGACATCAAACGTCACTTTTTTGTGAAAAACACATCGTTCCAGATTGAATTTGTACTAAAAAAGATGGAATCCTCATATCCAAGAGAAGTTGAAGAAGTCAAAACGAGTATCTAATTGTTTAACAAGAATGTTGCATGCCTAATAAAACCGTAGCCACACTTCGTCTCTACAAATCACTTAATCTTCTGTTCTTCTGTTCTTCTTTTTTGTAGCAGCCACACGAGTGGATACGAAATTGCTGGAAAATCTCCATCAGAACGACGTTTGATTGACAACTGAATAAACGAGGCGGCTCGGTAGTGTGCGATTGCACATAAAATTCCGACCCCGCTCATCCACAATTTTGGCATAATTGTCAACCAAATGAGGAACAGATAGAAAAAACACAAAAAATTCAAGTATTGTTCAAAAAAAAAAAACTGGTGTATGAACGAAAAGATACCCTCCAAAGCAAATAACCCAGTGGAGTAAAAAGGATGCATTAGATTGATGAGATATGCCGGTATTAAGAAAGCGAGCAAAGACGAACGGCAAAATCAAACAACAACAACAAAAATTAATTACATCAAAAAATTTATGTAAGTTTTAAAAAAAAAAACTTAATAACAAAGTCAAAATAGCGTCAGATAAAACAGAAAATAAACAAAATAACTTGTAATTCACCAGAAAAAAAATGGTTATTCACCAGTTCATAGTAAAACTTGGTATCAATTAGACAAAAAAAGAACAAACTTTAAAGTTAGAAAATTCGTTAAATTTTTTTTTAAAAAAACAATTAATTTCAAAGTAATGAAAATCATTAGGAATCAACTAAAATATCCCATATGTTTACCATTATCAATGCTTCTATAGAAGGGAATTAAGAACTCTTGGTATTCAATTTTTTATGTTGTTACAAAAAGAACAAAAAATAGACAACAAACTAAAAATCAATTAAAACTTGCCAGAAAACGATTTGGAAGCCGTAAAGTCAAACTTTGGCAGCCAAAATATGTTCGATTGCCACTTTGCCGAACACTAATAATGTATTTTGTAGCCGCTCATTAATGAAAATTTGCAAAAATTAGAAAAAAAAGAAAAAAAAAGAACAAAATTTTGAATTATGTAATACCTGTTCATTGGCTCTTCTACTCTTCCAGGAAAAGCCAATCAAACCGGGTCATTGTACAGGAAATTAAATACGACTAAAACGACAAATTAAAAACAACAGTTAAAGACAAAATTCAAATAAAATCTTCGAGAAAGTACCGTCGAAGTCGTAAAAAAACCACAATCTATCTCTTTAAGAATTTAAATATTATCACTTGTGCGTTATTTTATACGCAAAAAATGTGATATATGAACTGACAATAACGTGATAATTTGACAAAACTAGAAAACATGATAAGTGGGCAAATACCTAAAATTGTGAAATCTAGTACCATCAAATCCAGAACATCATAACTTAAGGGCTAAAACCGCAATAGAGACTAAATTTGAATTAAGCAGAAAGAAGGAGCACTCTTTGATTGCTGACACTAAGCTACAAGTTGACCAAATTAAGAGAAAAATGGAGGCAAACTTCAATAAGCCACTTTTTATTGAAAAATCAAACATTTTAAAAATCAAAGAGACCATAAGCTTTCAAGCAATCAAGATTGCAATCTAGATAAATTGTTTTCAAGCTAATTAGGAACCCAATAAGACCTATCACTAGCGAGCTTTGATTTGAAATGTTCTGTTATTTAATTATTAAAAAAAGATCGATTTTTTTTTATAAAAAACTCACTGACGACAATCCGAATTATTTTCGGATTGTATCGGTCCTACACTAGTACAGAACTAGTCCTGATAATGCTGATTGTCCTTTAAGAATATCTATTTTTGGGAATGTCATTGATATAGATATTTTGTTTGTTAAAAAATCAAAAATAAATGCTTTGTTTTTGATAATCAACAAATAAAGTTAGCAAAAAACGGCAAAGTTTTATTTACAGAGCACTCTCAACAGAAGTTGAAGTGGAAATAGCCCATTTTTCAGTCTACAAAGATTGTGTTGCTGGTGTTTGGGTGTGCACTTCCTGCAAATTTGATCATAGTGGACTAAAGAAACTTATTTCGTGCTGTTTTTGATAAAAAAAGTCCGAATTTTGTGAAATATTTAGCCGGAATTTGTGTCAAAAAAAAATCAATGAAAATAGCCGACAATCTATTTTGTCTTTGAACGTAAAATCAACAACTTTTTCCTGAAAAATTTTATTAAACTTTATCAAAATTGGCGAAATTTTAGTCAAAAATACGGAATAAATGTGAATGAAATCAACGGAATTCACTCTATTTTCTCGAAAGTTTAAACCTTGATATCTCCCTGTCAAAAACGAAAATCAAAAAAATCTTTTTAATTCCATATTTTACGCTGGACAAGCTTTCTAGTGATACCAGTCTTAACTTTCTACGATTAATATATCGATCGGCCAGAATTGACTGAACAAAAAAAACCCATTTGAGTATATAGTTCCTCCCCCTCAAGAGGGGTCGGAACAAAAAGCACCTTCCTCTGGAGAACAACAACAATTGTGAATCATCCTGCTCCTACCAATGGTTTTTCAACCCGACATTTGACTCGACATTGTCATCAACAAGATGATCAAACACGAACATGATCTTTCACCTGATCGCAAGGACAAAGGACGGTCAACAGAGATCTTCAAAATTGAAAAAAGAGAAGAACCTACAGAAATCTTCAACCGAACTCATGGACTTGAAAGACTTGAAAATAGACTCGTGAAATACTTCAATATTATTACCATAGCAGGCCTTATGAACTGATTTGTATGTTTCTTCTGGGAAATTTCTTTGAAAAAAGATTTGACGGACTGAACTTATGAACGGGCAATTGCATTGCGACTTCGAGGGAATACAGGTACAATTGATCAAAAGACTTCTAGGACATAAAAAATACTTACAGAACAACAGATTCGTAACATCAACAAAAACAGCAACAAAAACATTTTCTTTATTGCAGAAACTTCGGCTATTGGTCAAATGGTTCGAAAAAGTGGAGTCTTTTCTCTAACTGAAATAAGCAGTGCTTAATTTCTTACTCTCAATCTTGTGCTAGATCCAGAACCACGCAAAGCACATTTGAGGAGCCTAGTTGTCAATGACTATGCAAAAATTTTGCAATATCATCAGTCACTATTTGAGCAACTCAAAACCTCAATGGCTAGGTAATCCGCTATAGTGAATAATTGAAGCAACAGCTCTTGATAGCAAAGAATGTTGACGTGGTTCTGGAATGATCTAGGCAAATCAACAACTAAGTAAGCAATTCGAAAGTAGACTTCTCAATTGACATTCTTTCTTCCGAATAACTCAAGTATGCTAATGGCTCTGATGTATGCCCATGTGTACGGCCGATTGGAACTGAGGAGGTTCTATGGCGATTGATTGGAAAGATAACTGCTAAGTGTGTTAAATCAAATCATAAAATTGTAGGTCACAGTTGACAACTATGTATGGGTCTAAAAGGAGAAAATAAAACCATCGTTCATCCGTTGAGAGCTTTTTAATGATACAGATTTGGAAGCAATTTTGCTTTTTGTCCCAAAAAATGCTTTCAATAATCTCAACCTTGACCTAGCATTAAAAAACAAAAAATTAATGCCTTTACCTCTTTCTTTCTATATGTAATTCATGTACTGATCCATCAAGACCTCTTGCTAACAAACAAACAATAATCTGTCAGGAAAGTACATCGCAAGGTGGTCCCCTTGAGATGTGGTTACATCGGATTGCAAAATTCCTCTAACTGAACTTCTTGATGATTGCTTCAAGTTCAAAATTGGTATTCGGATGATGACAAAGCTGTCTGCTGACTTTACAACTTGAAAGATCTTTATGACTCGTTGGAACGATATGGTCCTGTTATCGGATAACATTTTGACAAGTGCCACGATATTAACAAAGAACGTTTTTTAATAATTATCAGATTTTTGTTGGTGACGAAACCGAAATAACTCTTGGTTTTAGGCGTTTAGTTCTGTGTTGACTGACCAATTCTGCGAGAGACCTTGCTTGATCTGTAAAAGGGCATCCATAGCTTTGCATATCTTGCGGGTGGAGTTTTGTACTAAGAGAGGTTGCCCTTCACCATCACCCCTAAATCGCGTTGACTCATGACTGTGATGAGGGTGGTTTATTCATTAGGTTAGCTTGCAGGTTGCCTCTCAGACTGAGAAATGTTGATTTCTTGATGTTTGGCAGCTTGTTGCTTGAGGTTAGCCAGTTTAGCTCCTGTATGCTACGTTGTCCAGCTGATCTTGCTTCATTACAATAGCGTTGGAATCATCTGCGTGGCCGTAGCTGCTGACCTCATCTAGTAATTCGGGGAGATCGTTAATGAAGAGCAAGAACAATAGGGGGCCCATGATGGATCCCTGTGGGACACCACTTGTTACTGTTTGCAAGGACAATCTGCTATCTTTAATGCGAACATAGTGCTGTCTGTTTGTCAAAAATGATACATTTCAGATACTTTTGAATCCAACTCAAGTTTCTTCTCTCAAAGACTTTAGTCTCAAATTGAGCAAAGTCTCCTTCGGACGCCTTAAGAATTTCTCTCTCTTTTTTTCAGCAGCCACACGAGGCCTTGATTTGGTTTGCGCTTCATTTTTTCAATCGTTTAAATGAGGTGTGAATTAAGCCCAGTGTTTTTATGTGAGAGCTTCAATCGATGCAAGGTTACTCTTGAGATAAAATTATTTTCGTTTTTCCATATCCACTCATACCAATGCTCAAAAAGTTTATATTTATGTACATTGCAGAAACAGTAGGGCGTGAATAATTTTCCTCTCGTCGAATCGTTCATATCACTCCAATTCGCTCTAATGAAAGCATAATGGTGATTTTTCAGCTTGTCCGCTTTTAACTCTATGTTAGCGCTTGTAGTGCAACTATAGGTACGATGGTGTGCAAATGGCCGTTTAGAGTTTTGATGATACAGAAATCAATTTGACAGGTGACTACTTAGTCCGGCCTATCAGATAACACGACGTCAGGCTAAGTTTTGGCGTGTTGAGCGAGAATAATTTCTATAAGAATTTCAAGAACTTGAGTCCCCTAGTCATTGGCGAGGAGAATGTTTCCCAGTTTTAACCATGTCTCACAGAAACCTTTGTTGTAATTGGAGTTAAGGATGCAGTTTGACTATTATAGTCTTACTCTGAGGTCTAGGATGCCTTGGTTGTTGAATGTAAGCATCTTCAGTTCCTGTAGTCAAAGTTTATTTTGCTGGTTAGTACACGACCGATCCGTTACAAATTGTTTTCTTTCAAGGAGATCTTCCGATTTCCTTGTAACACTTCAAGCATTTCGATTCTGACACGAATTTCGCTCGTGTCAAAGCTAAGATCAATGAGGTTTCTTCTTTGTTTGAGACAATTGTTTTTTTTTCAAGAACTTCTTTCGACAGTTCAGGATTATTGTATACTTTGTGTTCTTTCAGTTTGACGGCTTATTGGAGAAGCAAGATCTTGCTCAGGGCTTTTGTTTTACATGTCAGATTTATTCTGTTTTGCCACTCCCAGTTACAAATAGTGTTGTTATATAGCACAGTACGGTGTTAAAAAAATATCAAATGAGCCGGGCACTGCAAAGTGAATCAGCTCACCAAGCTGGGCCAGGGGGTGCAAAACAATAGATCGTTCGTTTTTATCAACTGGTGTTGGTGTGAAATAATTTCATGTTATGGATAGATTTGAAAAATATGAAATGTTTTATGAAGACGTATGAAGACATAGTGCTGGGAGGGCACCGGACCAGCCAATAATCACCAGGTGTTAGGGAGGGTCATTTCTTAGTTTAGTAGTAGTAGTATATATTTTGTTAAGCGAATCTAGGAACATGGTGTTCAGTATTGTTTAGCATTGGGCACATCCATGTACCGGTGTTTTTGTTCCCTGAAAAAGAATGAACTTATATCTCCTATGATTAATACATGCTGAAAATGGTACTTATAAAGAGAGAAAGGAGAGGATGAAAACCGTTAAGGTAAAATGCACCCAAAAAGGCTTGTCAGTGTTAGGCCATTTGAAGTAAAGGAAACTCTTTCAGATTGCAGTCAGCATTTAAAGTTCCTAGGATGCAGGCGAAGTTGTGTTGATGCAGGAGGATCGAAAATTTTTGAACAAAAAATGATTGTGCCGTTGTCTCAAAAGCTGTGGAAATCACCCTTTTCAGCAAATCGTCCAAGATAATTGATGTTTCTGGCCCGTAATTGCCCTGAGTGTCAAACGCAACAGGCTGGAAGATAAAGCGGCTCTTGGAGACCTCTGCGTACTTTGCGAGCTTCTTCTCTGCCTCCTCCACAGCGAGGTGCGCACTGCCACCGCGGCCACGTGACAGCGAATCCACGACTGTGACGTCCCGCACCAAAGCTTTGCCAAGACTCCAAGGCACTGAGGTCATTTCATCGTGTCCCTTCTCGTCACATGTCACGAGGTCTTTCAGCTCTTACCATGATGTAACAATCACTGACGCTAATGTTCTTTTAATCAACAAATTAATCTCAGAGTGCTTTTTGAATTTAGATGCAGTTTTTCTACAAGATAATCCATGTAATCCAAAATTATCAACTGTTTCGCTGCAAGTAAATGAATGCGGAATACAAAATTTACACCCCAATCTAGAAGCCACTGCGGTCCGAAATTGGGTATTAGTTAACTTCAAGCCGTTAGAAGACATAGGGTTTGTGTTTATCCAAGCGCCTGAAGTATTACCGTTAAAAGCCAGTAAGAGTTTTTTATTTTGTTTATCAGCAGCTGAGATTGGCAATTCACGTTGATTCTTGAATACGCAATTTGACCACGTTCTCTGTTTTTTGATATCATCAACGGGTACTCCTTTAAGCCCGGATTAACCCCTCCAAACTGTTAATGCCTCGCAATAGCAAATATCCGGGACAATACTTCCAAAATAAGCTGTAACAAAGCCTCTGTTCCACTCCTGGATGCTAAAAAGGCTGAAGGGGCCAAATGGATAGAGGATGAAAAACCCAGTCCTCCTAAATGAACAGGTAAAAAAACTAGTTGACTTTCATCTAGACTGATGTTACACACTGTTTCTAAGGCATTCAATAAGGCAGAATCAAAAAATTGAAGCCGTTCATAAACTTCACAGATGAGGAAGTGCGCAAGAAATAAAGTAAATTGGGCATATGAAAAACACTTTTGAGCAAGAGGAAGCTGAAAAGCGAATCAGTTTTTTGCAATTTCTGAGAAATTGTACGAAGCTGTTCTGTCTTCTCGAAGGACGGCGATAGTCGAGTTGTACCCAGCTGGCGAGCCCAAAATAACCAAGTCCTCTATTGCCGCAACGCCAAAGCCGTAACAAACCAAGTTTAACTCGTTCATGATACGCTGGCTGATAGGAACAGACTGGTCATTGAGAACGACAGTCTCGCATTCCGAAGAATTAACACTGACTCCAACCTTCTCTGCTTCTTGAATCAATAATTTGAAATCTTTTAATACTACATTATACTCCCCTGCAAAGGTGCCATCGTCGAGATACCACACGTTGAGTTCAAACGTGATGTTTTGGACTATGTGATTTATTCCGTCGCAGATTGAAGGTGGCCCTCAGGGTCTCCCTGCTTTGCACCAGTTTCTGACGTAATAATGTGATCACCATAGAACAAATATGAAGGTGCGGAATAAGATGCTTTTATGTACTCGAATAATGCTGGGTTGTGCTGATGAGTAACTTTCAAAATCTGTTCTCTGTTCAAACAATTGAAAGCATTTTTAAAATCAATTTTTACCAAAACATGATTTTCTGTCATTGCCATCGTAAGATATAAACGAGCTGCATGTGCCGCTGCTTCACAACCACGACCTCTGAAATTTACGTATATATGTAGGTATTGCCCTGAAAACATGAGACGTCTCCACCACGTAGGCCTTTTCTAGCGATTGGTGCGGGATGTTGATGTGTCCCATGACGACGGAAGGAGTCAACCCGATTCTATCTTGATGCGGCTGCAAAATTAAACATGCTGTATAGAACCATAGCGTAAGTCTGGGACGCGAATAGTTGTCGTGAAATAATTCAACGCCAAAGCTCTTTAATTTAAGCTTTATAGGATTTGAAAAGGATAGCTTGCAAATTATGTGAGCACTAAATTGGGGGTTGGGTATTTTACAATGGTAAAGATCCACCTATAGTCCCCTAATCATGGTAAACATACAGAGGGGAGGCTATGATTTTGTAGGCGGGCTTTAATGAGAAATACCCAAATTAACAAGGGTGATATAAAAAGTTTTTTATTCATATTTGTTTTTCAGACCAAGGAATGTTGACTATAGACACTGACTTGTTTTGACCCAATCAGCCATCGATATAACCACTGCTCCATGACTCCACTAGACTGTTTCTCTTTGATATTGATTGTTCTCATCCCTACTGCCTTCAGCGAGCTTGTGTATTTGCAGACGGTAAGTTGTTCGTTTTTCTTGACAGAGTTCTGCGAAATGCTGTAAAGTACATGAGTTTTTTGGATTTTCTTGCTTCATTATTTGGCGTTGTTCGCAAAGCACTACGTGGTTGAACGTGCCCTGTAAGTGGGAGTGTATAACGTAGTGCGGGGGCACAAACAAAAAAGATCCCATAATTTTTTAAATTAGTTATATTGTTCTTCTCTTTCTATTATTAAAAATAGGTTTGAATGCACCTAGATAGCTATTTAAAGAGATGCGCTCATGTTGTATAAGTAAATTTGTCCTTCTCTTCCTATTAATAAAAAATAGCTTTTAAATGCACCTTGAAGCGCTGATGTGAAGTAAAGAAATTTTTCAACTGATTTTTATGCTCCTTTTCAATTCTTGTTGACCGAAAATATTCAGGTATTTTATTCGATTTTAGCACACATTGGCGAATAACTGAGTTCATGCCATAGCTTGTTGTTATCTTTTGACAGATCTGCTGTAGTGTTAAAAGTCCGTGGAAATGTTTGATTTTTTTTTGCTGATTTATATCATAACCAAATTTCATTAATGACAGTTTCGCTATCACCAGTTGATCTGGAAAGCATTAGAGAACATTTTCTGCGGTTTAATAGTATCTTTTAAAAAGCCCATATGTAGTAAATTATTAAAACATTTCGTGCTCTTTGCCCTAAAATTTCTTGTACCTGTAAAGATGCAGCATATATCATCTGCTAATTGGATTAGCTGTTCTGTTGTCGTGACCATGTGACAAGAATCACTTAATTAAAGAAGAAAAATAAGTCGACCTAAAATTTTCCCGAGTAATAACGTGGTTTTTTAAATTCAATTTAAAAAAAAAGTTTTACTCGTCTTCGTCAGAAAATCTTGAATGAGCTACGTTTTCTAGGAAACATTTTGTGAAATGAATCAAACGCCTAGGCGAAAAGTATATCGAGAAGTGATTCAAAGAAAATATCTGCGTCATTAAATTGATGCATTGAATTATATACAAAATAATTACCCCTCAGAGGTTTTGTCGTCACAGGTGCCAAGTCGGCAATTTTCCACTTTGTCTCGTCTTCGTTTCACTTTTTCTCATCTTTCTTGAGATGCGGCAGGAACTTCCTTGAGCATGCTAGAACAGGATTGTCTTGTAACCTTGCAGGTCAAAATTTGCCCTTGTCGTCCATTTAGATCTTTGTATCTCTTTATGCTATCGTGTATTGGGGTCCCAAAGCAGCGTGCGGCAATATGCCCTTAGCGTCTCTGCATTGGTTCTGGCAAACTTGAAGAGTCTAGAGGACACTCGAGGCGGGAGTACATCAGGAACCCACGAATACCTCTGAACCTCTGGCACAGACAAGGTGCGTGTTTGCGATAGCTCCAATTTCTTTCGGCCAGACTGTAGACGGGTCATTGACCTGCGCTACTCTACCTTCCTATCCGGTAACCGCCTGACTACCTCCTCAAGCGTTTATTGCCGCAGGCGTCAAGTCCTCGATTTTTTCATTTCGCCAGAAAATTATTAAGCTTTGCGAATAGTCAATGGATTAAATACAATGTTTCAATGTAGTCCGTGTCAGCAGTAGTCTTATGGGCTTGTTTGTTTCAACATATGTCCAGGGTTATCAAGTGTCAGTTGAGCGTTCAAGGTATCCTGCGGCCACTAGTTGAGCGACTGCACTTTAAGAGGTGATTTCCTTCAATTCAGATTCAAGTTGAGCAGACCTGGGCTTTAACAACTGAAAACATATGAGCCGAATATGATGGTGCTGCAGGTCTTATTATTAAAAATTGAACTCATGGTCGTTTTGGTGGTGATTTTGTTTAAATTTTTGTGCGTCTCTTAGTTTTTTAAAAGTTACGTGTAAATTTAAGTTGCCTGTACGTCTCAGTATCAGGGTTTTTTCTCCAACTGTTGAAAAAATTGATTTCCTGCTTTTCGGATATAATTTTTCTGAGCTCTTTTGTCAGTCAGTGTTGCTTTTTGTGGTGATTCTGCTCTTTGGTGTGTAGTTGTTTGCATGAGTACATGCCCAACAACTTTTTAAGAACATTGTTTCAAGAAACGTATCAGCGTCCTTGCATTGGTTTTTTGCTGAAGAGTTTTGGCTATACATAATTTTCTTTTTCTTTTGGTAATTTTTTAACAAATTACCATTAACACTTGCACGGTGTTTATTGATCTGATGGCTATGAGCCTCTTCCTTGAGCATGTAGGAGCAGCAGGAACTGCCTTGAGCATGCAAGAACGGGATTGGCACGTAATCTCGGAGGTCAGATTTTGTTTCGTCGTCCATTCAGATCTTTGTATCTCTTTCTGCTATAGGGGATAGGGGTAGCAAAACAGCGTGCGGCTACGTGCCCTTAGCGTCTCTGCATCGGGTCTGGTAAAACTGAACAGGCTACATGACACTCGCGGCGGGCACATTCCAGAAAATCACTGATACCTGCGATCCTTTGGCTTTTCTGGCTTTGTCTTATTTAATTTTGGGTCCATCCAATTCATCCGTTTTTCTTTTCGTACAAAATGATCCAAGAATGCGAATGAGCAGGGTGGAAACATAATGAGCAAACCCGCCGTACGGAGTCTCTTTTTATAGGTATGTCGTCATGGCGATAGAGCACCAATATTCTTGTACCCGAACTATGAGCACTCCGATAAGTGGCCCATGGGTCTGGGTCGATTGACTGAAAAGGGAATTCAACAATGCTACAACAATGGACTCATGTACAGAGAACACTATAAAGACTTGTTTGGTGAACACTACAATTCAGAAAAAGTAAGTTGAGTCTTCCGTTCAAACGATGTTACGAGTTGCTGCTATGAAGCATTTGACAATTGCGTGCTACAGAGCATTAAAAATTAATTTTAAATTTAGAAATTGTTGTATTGTTTGCTTTGATTTTTTCCAGTGATAAATGGACAAAGGACGTTATATGGTTAAACCAATATGCGAAGATGGTAGAAAAATAGAACAATCTGATGAAATGTTTTTAGAGGTACTATTGTAATGTTATTCTTCACGTTCTGGTTTAGGTTAGAATTCAGAGTTCTTACATCGACAGAACGATCGTCAGTGGACAATCTTTTGCAGCCGGATTCTTCCTCAACTCGGATTATCTGCCAAAATTAGACAGCAGGAAGTTCATGCCTTACCCTGTTCATCAAATATCAGAAGACATAGACTATGTAAGTGGATAATTTGATATTCACTCACAATTACTTGTTGGTCGAAGCGCGGATCGAACGTTTGATCCAATTTTCCATTTGAAACGAATCCTTTGACATTATTATGTTTAAAGTGGCAATTGCTTAGCATGTACGTGGAGACTGTATGTGTTTTATCGTCGATAATTTGAGTCATCGTGGTGTTGGTAAAGAAAGTTTTACGTAGAAGCACGTTATTTCTATTAGGGTCTGTAAAAATAAATTTTACATATATAGGCAGGGGATATATTAAGTTAACGTAAATTTAAAAATTCGAATGAAATGAAAGAATAGACTTCAACTCGAAGTCAACTAAATCCATATTCAATCAATTAGATCAAGTAACGTAATGTACAATGGACATCCAGAATTAGGTCTTAAAATGCATTTTGCTTGTCGGTTTCGATGCTTAATGATTGAGAAACCACACTAGGTGCAATATGCGAAGTTAAGAATCTTGAATCTGTTACATCAAATCAGCAAAAGTTTGGACCAGTTATCAAAACTGAGCTCAATCATTGAGTCTCCTTTTGGGGAGATTTTTCGAATTGTTAAGTTCAATACGCAGCATTGGTAATGTATGTTAGCACATAATGATCCAAACCATCCAAAAGAATAATATTTGAAAAGACATAGAAAAAAATTCCCAGAAGTGTACCCTGAATAATACATTCAACATAGTTGTTTGCCCGGTTGTCTTTTTCAATTAGATAGCTTAAGTTTTGAAACATTCTGAAATAAAAGTTTCATTTTTCGCCCAAAAGGCGCGTTCTAGGCTTCAAATTTGAAAATTTGAGAACTGATACCTCTTTGAAGGACTTGAAGAAATTTCACGTGTTTCAGTTGATAATAATTGGCATTCTTATTGATGTACAAATTAAAAGATCTGTAAAATGTTTTTGGAATTGAAAAATGGAGAAATTATGGAAACGGCAACTGAGTGGAATTTTTTTCATGGGTATGAAACTATGCTCCAAGGATTCTCAAACCCTTTGCAACATAAGATAAATTAAATCGAGGAGTGTATTCTTGTTCTTTGAGATATACATTTTTTTTTGTATGAGAAAAACGATAAAAGTCTGGGAATTGTCGGTAATGTTTTAAGCATCAAATTATCAGAAAAGAAAAATCTTAATTGTTAAGGATTCTTTTTTTCGAGACCAAGAATAAATGTGAAAACTGACTTCAGTAGTTGTTACGATTTTCATTCGACTCTTTAAAGTGCTTGTTTTGACTTTTGAGCTTTTAAATTGCTCTTGAACGAGGTTCATAGCAATTATTGTAAACGTGTGCGTCTTTTTATGCAAAATTTTTGCTTGACAATTTTGACTTTTCGGGTGACTTTTACGCTCTTGACTTTTTGCGTTTCGCGTGATCTAAAATTCTCTCTCAATAGAAAGAAAGAAAGAAGAAAGAATAAATTTCTCCATCATAATAATTATCAACAATTTAATAAATTACATAATACATTAATAATTCATAATATCTATCAATTAAAATTATTTACATATCAAAGGTATCTCGGAGAGGACAGATAAACGGGACTATTAAGCCCACCTAGTATCTGCCCTGGCTAAAGAAAAATTATTTGTCTGCACTTCGATTTTCATCGTCGATTTTCTATGTGCAGACTTCGTTATTTTGCAAAAATATTTCCATTTTTGAGGCCACTGTACTTACGAAGTAAGTGCCGCAACAATTTTTGACAAGAGTTTATGGAAAAGAAAAAGGTAAAAAATTTTTTTTAAAATGTTTTGAGGGTGGGTACGGATTTAGCATATAACTTTCGTTAAATTTATGATAAAATAGCATATTTTTTTGCCAATTTTCGGTTTCAATTTTTTGCCAATTTTTGGTGCTAGAACTTCATTCTTTCTTAGTGTGTTAAATAGCTTTGCACAACGATATGAAATAGGGGAGCGCTCAAACTGCGTTTTAAAGAAGGGTTACTTTAGGTAGTTTTTGGTAGATCTTCTGGTGTTTCTGGTACTATGCTCATGCTAAAAGAATTCATTTAGATAATTTTCGCTATGCATCTTTTTCAATGATTTCAGGACAAATTTCAGCAGCTCATAAACATGGAACTCGAATACTGTTTATTAGAGATAAAAATGTCCCTAGAACTATCTGACCTTCTCCTGAAGTAAATGAATTTTAAAATTTTTTTCTGCAGAATGTAGATAGGTAGAAGCGACGAGTAACTGCAACAGCCATATACCAAAATACTGTATTGAATTATTGAGTTAACATTGCTTCGATAGTAATCAATTAGCTGTTTACGGGGTACATAGTGACGCAGCTTACATATAATACCACACTGTTTTGAGAGTCTTTTCTTAATATATTCTATAAGTGATTGAAAACTGAATTTACTATCTACATAGATTCCGAGATACTTAAAGAGATTACGAACTCCAATAAAACATCATCAAACTTAAACACTGATTTGGAAGCACTGTTTTTATTCCTTATATTCATTTCTACTGTTTTATCCATATTTAGTATTAACTTATTAGCAATCAACCAATTATTGATGTTCTGCAGATCTTCTTGCACTGAATTATCGTGAACTTGTGAACTTTTTCGAGTTGTTCCTTTAATATCATTGAGTAACTTATTTGTTTGCCTTGAGTCTCCAATACGTGATTCGAATTTTTGTGCTTCAAAATCTTTTTTAGCTTTTTTAACACTTTTTCCAAACTTGTCGCGTAACAATATGAATTTTTTGCTGCTTCATTGTTATGCGGATTTTGTTTCATTCTTCGATGTACTTTGTTTTTTTAGACGCAAATTTTGAAGGGTGTTTGTAAACCATTTCGGTACTTTCGATTTTTTATCAGCCAAGCTTTTAAGAGGGGCATACTTGTTAGTAATTTCCAGGAAAAGGCTGTTAAATTTTGCTATGCATCTTTTTCAATGATTTCAGGACAAATTTCAGCAGCTCATAAACATGGAACTCCAATACTGTTAGTAATTTATTAGAGATAAAAATGTCCCTAGAACTATCTGACCTTCTCCTGAAGTAAATGAATTTTAAAATTTTTTTCTGCAGAATGTAGATAGGTAGAAGCGACGATTAACTGCAACAGCCATATACCAAAATACTGTATTGAATTATTGAGTTAACATTGCTTCGATAGTAATCAATTAGCTGTTTACGGGGTACATAGTGACGCAGCTTACATATAATACCATACTGTTTTGAGAGTCTTTTCTTAATATATTCTATAAGTGATTGAAAACTGAATTTACTATCTACATAGATTCCGAGATACTTAAAGAGATTACGAACTCCAATAAAACATCATCAAACTTAAACACTGATTTGGAAGCACTTTTTATTCCTTATATTCATTTGTACGGTTTTATCCATATTTAGTATTAACTTATTAGCAATCAACCAATTATTGATGTTTTGCAGATCTTCTTGCACTGAATTATCGTCTTTGTCGATTGCGGTGAGGTTTGTATCATCCGCAAACAATATAACATCAAGAGATTTGCAAACTAATGGCTGATCATTGATATAATTGAGGAACAATAACGGACCCTGAATTGAGCCTTGTGGAACCCCAAAAACTATAGAATTCCACGAGGAACAAGTTCCATTTACAATAACCCGCTGTTGTCTCCCTTTTAAGTATATTGTTACCCAATTTAGAGCTGGGCCCCTGATGCCAGTATTTTCGATCTTTTTCTATAAGATATCATGTTCAATGGTATCAAAAGCTTTTTAAAGATCAAGATAGAAACTGACAGTTTTTACATTTTGGCAGTTCAATCTTATTTTTTCAACTAATTCAACTAGAGCGTCAATTGTGCTGTGTTTGGTACGAAACGCAAATTGCTTATCGAAAAGCAAATTATGATATTCCATGTAAGCATATATGCGAATGAACAAAGCACGTTCTATAATTTTACTCCATACGTTTAGTAGAGAAATTGGCCTGTAGTTTTTTTCATCTAGTTTTGATCCATCCTTGTGAAGAGGAATGACTTTGGCCTTTTTCACATCATCGGGAAATATTTCTCCTTCAAAAGATTATTGATTATCTGGGTTAGGTATGGAATCGCAACATTTGATGATAACTTGACTATGTCATTTGAGATATCATCATCAGATGAGAATTTATTATCTAGATTATCAATGATTTCCCTAACCTCGTCACAGGTTATTGTCTTTAGATACATTGTGATTAATTTCGTCCATTTTAGTTTAAGGAACGTGTTTAATGTTATATTTCAGCTTGGGACCAACATTGGTAAAGAATGTGTTAAATTCCTCAGCAATTTCAGCGCTGCTTGGATCAGTGCAACGTGCATTGCATGTATTCAACGCAGGGACTTGTGAACTTTTTCGAGTTGTTCCTTTAATAGCATTGAGTAACTTATATGTTTGCCTTGAGTCTCCAATATATGATTCGAATTTTTGTGCTTAAAAATCTTTTTTAGCTTTTTAACACTTTTTCCAAACTTGTCGCCTAACAGTTTGAATTTTTTGCTGCTTCATTGTTATGCGGATTTTGTTTCATACTTCGATGTACTTTGTTTTTTTAGACGCAAATTTTGAAGGGTGTTTGTAAACCATTTCGGTACTTTCGATTTTTTATCAGTCAAGCATTTAAGAGGGGGATACTTGTTAGTGATTTCCAGGAAAAGGCTGTTAAATTTGCTGAACAACTCATTGGTACTATCAGATTCGAAAAAGTGACATCGATTCCTTAGGTTCCAGTCTACGTCAGTTAAATAATTCGACCGTTTTTCTTGATCTTTTATAAAGCTTATGTCTCTAAATAGCAAATAGTTTTGTTCAGTATCAACATTAATTGGCCACTTCATTAGGATGGGATAATGATCTGAAAAGTTTTCATGAGTTAGTACACTAAATTCAGGGCTGGCAAAATTTTGATATATAAAATGATCTAAACAAGTTGCGGAGGTAGAAGTTTCCCTGGTAGTTTCAAGATTAGCAATCTGAAAATCATTAGCAGATATCGTGCAAAGATAATTTGAATGTAATTGATTCTTTACATGAGTGTCGATGTTAAAATCTCCAGTTATAACGGTAGGACAATTTATGGAAGTTAAATCATTCAAACATTTATCCAGATTTTTGACGAATTTTAATTTGTTCTTGGATCATTACACCACCTGGATCATTCTTAATTTGAATCATTACACCTCCGCCAAGCCTGTTCCTATTCTTAATTGCATAATTATTAAAGCCTGGAACTAATAAGGAATCGATGTCGTCGTTTTCAGTCAACCAAGTTTCAGTTAGACATAACATTTGATGGAGACTCAAGACTATGAACAAGTGCTTCCAAATCGCTTAAGTGTTATTTAAAGAACGAACATTAACAGTCAGTATTAAATTGGTAAATAGGATCTATCACATGAAGATACAACTGATTTAGGTTCCTCCTCCGTGCAGTTCTCTGCCGGAGAAATGCCGCTGAAAATAAAATCAGTTTTTCACATCTTGCAGTTGTTAGCCTAGTTCATCACCACCTTCATATAGTCCCGTTATCTTCTGAATAAATCTTTCATTCTTGTATTGGTAAAGTATGTTACTTTCTCGCGCAAACCATTGCAATGCGATTATCGCGCTTCATTAGGTTTAAAAAAGCTAAACGGGGACGGCTAATATCTTTAAACACTTTAACATTGGCGTATCCGACAAGATTCTCCAAACTTTTCTTCTTCTTCTTCAGCATCTAAATTTTTGAAACTCGCCTGTTCAGGCGGACAATTATTGGTCGCTTGCCTCTTTGTGCACCTGGTAGCTTGTTTGCAATTGAAACTTCCTGCTCATCCACGTTAACTTCTATTTTGTTCGCACATTTAACAATTTCCTTGATAGCCTCCGCGTACGTTTCAGGTTTTCCATCATCCTTGATAACCTCAGGCAGTCCAATAACCTTGATGTTTTCACGCCTGTTGTAACTTTCCAGTAGCTTGGCTTCGGATAGGGACTTCAAGTTACATCTTTCTTCTTGCACAGTTAATTTTTGAGCGAACTCATCTTTCAACTTGGCAATTGCATCGTTGATGGCTGCTGATACAGAATTCCGAACTTCTGCTTGAATGCCTGCATTAATACTTGGCAATTGAGCTGCAAGTGCGCTTTGAATGACTTCTTCCATCGATCTTTCTTCAAGCGGACTCAATTCGAGCAACCTCTTTTGCTTGAACTTGCCTTGATCATGGGGGTGCGATCCATGTACCGAAGAACAGGTGGTTGTCCATTGACGTCATTGCCGGTTTGGTCATAACTCATCTTAAACTATTTAATAAGTTTATCACAACAATTAGGCTTCAGTCACAATTTCAAGCAGTTGAACTCAATTGGCGGCAATTTAATACTGAAAGTGAACTGAAAAGTGCGCTGAAACTGGTGTCATTTTTTACTTTAAATCTTATTAGTGGTATATGTTAACCTCTAATGTGGTTATTTTGAAGCCCACTTTTGAACTTCTTAGTCCCATTCCCCCCCCGACTGAATCAGGCTGCAATTGATTAGAGCTCCCACTAGTCGTTCGAGAGCAATTCTTCCGACGTTTAGTCGGTTGTTTTCTTTTTAAAACCTGTATTTTTTGTCGTTTTTTTTGCCTCATGAAAAGCTCTTTTGCGGGCTTTTTATAAAAAGGTGGAAACTTCGATTAATTCTGGCCTGAGTTTTTTGAAGAGTTTCATAGTCTGGCCATTGTTTTTCCAGAATTGTTTATAGGTTCAGGTGTTTTTCCCCGTTCTCCCCTTCTTCCTCCTCACAAAAAATAACGATAGACTAAAACTGATTTACTAAGAAAAGCTTAAGCTCATATTTTCTGACTTTTTTCTCATTATGCTGAAAGTGCTCCTAAACAGCAGTTGATCAGCAGAGCAATATAAAATGAACCTTAAACAAAATGAAACATATAAATGGGATAGCTCTGTAAATCACGGTTTTAGATACCCCGTGTTTGGAATTAGTTCTAATACGTCTCAGTTACCAGGTTTAATGTTTTTGCTATGGATACCAATCCCTGTATCCTCTCATTAAGAAACAGGGGTGTCTAACTAATAAGTTTGTATAATCAATTTTTCCGGCTTTTTGAAATCCAGAGGTGTTATGAGAATTAGTCGTGGCAATTGTCCGGCAATCTACCAAATATGGTCATATTTTAAAGTTGAAAAAGCGAAAAAGGTGAACTGTTTTGATAGTTTTAAATATAAATATCTCCCCGAGAAGTAAAACAAAGAAATGTAAATGTCTCTTCAACGGTCGACTCTGTTTTTAATGGCTTTTTAATGATACCCCAGATATCGATTAACTAAAATTGGCGTAAGAAAGAAAGTAGGGCTTTTGCAATAGTTGAAGGGTTTGAGGAATAATTTCTCTCGTGGTTCAATTATGACGTAAAATATAAACTAAGATTTATGCTATGTTTTAGTACCTGGCTGGTGGAAGGAAACTGTGCCCGAAACTACAGACTGCCTTATCAAACTATCAACAGTCGCGCGAGTTCTCACTGTTCGTGGCGGAGAACGAGGAAACTATCAATCACATATGTGACAAGGCCGGATTCCCATTAGACAGATGGTCACTATCTTGTATAAGACACTTAGCAGATACCAACACTTGCGACGTTAGCTATCTTTTTTCCAATTACTTATTAAAAGGCCGCTTGAAAAATGCCTAGAAACTCATTGTTTTTTGGAGGCAAAATTTTCAAAGTATTTCAACTTTCGTGCTTTTCAAGCTCATCAACAAATAGCTGATGAATTAGTTTTACATCCCGCAAATTTGATTTTTCAAGTCAAGTAAAAAAAACCAGGAATATAAAATTGGCAATATTTAGTATATAAAAATACTGGATTGAAGTAATCGATCGAGATGGATATTTGATGGAAATAACTTCCAAATTGCTTCCATGATTTTCACACGTGTTGCCTTTATAAATACATTCAGAATTTTTGATTAAGAAATTTTTAGTTAGAATTTTTAGATACAGATGTCCTTCTGAGTCCGAATGATATTTTATTAAACGTCAGTACGGTAGAAAATAGTTCGCTTTGATTTCGATTTGTTTTTCATTTCTTTTTATAGCTGCGAAGCTGTAAGCTGAGCGAAGCTATATTGCGGTGCTCTTGGTTTTTTTTTACAATTCAAAGAATTTTTACAATTCAAAGAATTTGAATTGTATTGGGGCGCTGTCTTTTTACGACTCGAAGAGGAGTATTGGAGAAGTCCTTTTTTTTAATCAATTTATTGGAGTGATTTTTGAAGCGGGAAATAAAACTCGTGAAAAAATTTGGAGTGATTTTGGTGCTGAACAAAAGTGAAGAGCGGAGCGAAAAGAGAGTGGTTTTTGTTCATACCGCTGTTTTTGAGAGAGCGAGAAATTGATGTGTGAAAAAATTTTCTCTAAGCGAGCGAAATTTTTTTGTTCACGTGCGGCTTTTAAAAGCAGTTTTTTGCAACTTTTGATGGTTATGAGGTTTTATTATAATATTGCATTAGTTTTAGGTTTGTTTTGATAAGAATTGAAGGTTTCATGTAGTTAATTTGATTTTTAATGCTAATTTGGAGGTTTTTGATCGGTTTTGCTGATTTTTAGATGAAATTTAATGATTTGTTACCTGTTTTTTTGTTTTACTGCTTTAAGTGGGATTCGAATAGAAGCTTGTTACTTATGGAATTGTCAGATACCAACTGATTAAAGTTTTGTTGGAATAAATCATTTTTTTCTTAGGAAAAATGACAGAAAAATTGAGAGAATTTTAAACCATTTTTCTCATTTTTTGCGGTTTTTCTTTTTTTAAATCTTACACGAGTGTCTTACACACCCTATTATAACTTGCCCATTGTATTGCGATTTTTTCATTGCTCTAATTGCAAAGGAACCTTATTCGGCTTTATGTTTCCTTCTACTATTAAAAAAATTCCTTTATTTTTTATAGTTTTTTTGTTCAATTTTTTGAATGCCGTTTCTATTCTTCCTGAATTTTTTATGGCATTTGTGGAGGTTTAGGGTTCACAATAGTTGTTCTAGTTGTTTAGTAATAAGTATGGGCAATTTTGGATATGAATCTTTTTGTTGAGAAATATGACAAAAAATGGCGAAAATTGGAATTATTTTAAATTTTTTTTTGAAGTTTTTCGTTTTTTTTCTGTTTTTTAGACAAGTTTCTTAGCCTATTATGACTTGCCTATTGTTTTGCGAGCATCTATATACCCTATTCGCTGAAAAAAATTTTTCTTTGGATTTATATGATTTTTTAATATTAAAAAATTTACTTTTTCCAGTTTTTTAGTGCTTTTTTTCATAATTTGGCCTCAAGTATTTTTAAAACATTCACTTAATTGGTTTTAGTAAGCGCTAGTTGTTTTGATGAAGTAATTTTGGCAAAAATAGTTATTTCGGGATCTTGATTTATAACAAAATTTGATCAGATTTTTTTTTCAGAGTTTAACAGATTTGATTTTTTTTGTTTTTACTTTTTTGTTTTACGGTTTGGTTGGAGATAATCGTAAATTAGTGGAGGCAAGTTTTTTCTGATGAGTAGTTGGATGGCGGTTAAATAGATTTTCACTTCGAGTCGTTTCCGGAAGTCTTGCGGCTATGTTTTTTTTTTTTAAGATCTGTTCACACAATTTCATGATTTTTGAAGTCAAATTGGAGTGGTGATTTTGGTCACGCCGAAACAGGAAATGGAGCGAAAAAGCGAGTGGTTTTGCGGCGTGAATTTTTTTGCTCTAATTTTAAAGTAGAGTGAGAAAACGGTGTTTGAACAAAAAATTCGGTTTCTCGGTAGTGGTTTTTTTGTTCACATGCGGCAGTTTCACTTTGATTTTTACTGTTTTTTCGATTTAATGGATCGGATTTTTTTCTAAATGGTTTTTCCAAACCATTCATAGTCCGTTCTAGTTCTAGTTATTGTGTTTAATCAATGAAAATTCTTTGAATTGTACGTCAGGACTTGTCCTGCTATGTTTTTATTTCGTCGTCATGATTTTTGTTACGACCATATGACGTCACAGCTACTTTTTGTTCATTCGTTCATGCAATTTCAACTGAATTGCATGTGTGCGACTTCTTCACTTTGAAATTGACTTTTATCTACTTTAATTCAAAGAGATAAGGTCAAATTGGTGTGTGTCACTCTCAATTAAGGTTTTTTGAGATCAGCTAAAAGAGGCAGCAATAACTCAAAATATAACATATCCGCCTTCAATGAAAAGACGAATTTTTTTGGTCTGTCTTTTTTACTGTTTTTTTTAGACTGCCGATCTACGAGTCTATTGCGGCTATTTTCTGGCAATCTGCCAGCTAGGTTTGTTTAATTCGTAGGGGCAATAAAATAATTTTCAGTATCTTTATATAACAAAATTTTGCAATTTTTCGATAAAATTTAAGTTTTTCAATTTTTTTTTCTTATTTTTTTATCTGATTTTTTTTTAAGAAAATGGTTTTCTCAATTCACTCATAGTCCATTCTAGGTCTAGTTTTTCTGTTTAGTCGATGAAAATTCTTTGAATTGTACGTCAGGACTTGTCCTGCTATGTTTTTTTGTTTCGTCGTCTGACGCTCTTTTTTCGTTTTAAATTTGTTCACACAGCAAAGCTGAAAAAGTCAAATTTTCTGAATGACTTCTTCCTCTCACTGACGGCATTTGCGCGCGTGACGTCATTTCTCACTCGCTTTAGCAAAAGTTTTTAGGTTATTTGCGTGATTAGATTTTGATCATACGTGACTTACCTCACTCAATAAAATGACTTTTGCACTTTAAAACTCAAGTTTAATTTGAGTTTGTTTAAGGTCAAAGGAACTCATATGTGCAGTAAAGGTCCCTAATAAGAGGCTTCTGTGGAATGAATTTTAACAAGCGTTGTTAATTTATCGCTGAATGTTTTTTACCTAGTTTTTTGAGCGGCATCGATTTTTTTTTCAATTTAGATCTGTATCTGTTTCTATCTCTATTATATGGCACGCAGGTCTATTCTTTCGCAGCTATTCCGGCAATCTGCCGGCTATGTTTGATTATTCTGAAAATGACAGTTCGGATTAATGGGGACCTGTGAGTTGTCTATTTTATGAATACCGATGTGATGTAAAATTAGTTGAGAAAAAATGAGCAGGTTTTGAAGCTGTAGCGGTTCACAGAAAAAATTTTGTCATTTAAACTCGGAAAAAGTTCTCATTTTTGAGCATGAACTTTGAGCGAATTTGAAGCTGCAGATAAATTGTTACGATCACAAAAATTAATTTAGAGCTTTATTTCAAACTGCTCTTGTGCTAGTACGGAGACTCGTTTCAAAAATGGGATTAATTGGTGAAGCCCGAGGGCATTAAGTGTCTAAACAGAGCTCTAGCAGCCCCCTCCCCACAATCCGTCACTGCCCCCCCCCATGGCCCCGCTTTATCTTCGTCTTCTCTGCTTAAGCCAGCTACAACCACCGCCTATCGTCCGAGAGCAATTCCTTTGACGTTTAGTAAGTTAGTTTATTAGTAGTTTGGAATATTACGGCTTAGGCCTTCAGTTTCGAAAGTGCATAAATACAGCTGTTGAGACGTTGAAAAGGCCAGATACCATAATTGTGCCAGCAAACAAAATAAAAACTATGCGAGGTGAGTTTTCGTTGTCTTTTTCGCATTGACAAAACTTTTGTACTCGAATGACTTTATACGTGTGAATATAAAGCTAAGGTAACCTGAAAAATCCGTTCCGTATAATGAGCTTTATGTGGAAAGGTCGCAGGGAATTCAACTGTTTAATTGTTTGAACGAAGTTTGAAGCAATCATTGTAAACGTGTGTCTTTTTTTATTAATGGCCGCAAAACGATAGCTGAGGCTATTAATGGCCCTCTCTTGGTGTTTACGACTCGGAGAGGAGTATTGGTCTTCTTTAAGTTTTTTAGTCGGAAGTACTGCGTTCAATGAATGACTTTTCGACTTTGAGAAGTGTTTTTGACAGAATGCCGCGTGTTTTCGAATTCCTAATATTGCGTTTCAAGTCCAATATGGGCAAATATTTCTCAAGTTTTCAGTTATTTTTTTGGATTTTTTCATTAATTTTTCATTTGGATCTTTAAGCGGACTTGTTTTGAAAAACCAGTGAATAAATTAACTTCTTTTTGACGATTCATGCATTGAATGCCACTTTATAACGGTGCCTATTATTGTTTTTGTTGAATTGTGCACATGCTAACTGATTTTGGCAGTTTTTATCTAATTTGTCTCGGTTTTTTGTTCGTATTTTAGCTTTAATTAATTTAAAAAAAAATAGTTGTATGTACCGTCAGGGATTTTAAATTCGGTTTTGTTAATAATTGAATTAAGTTCTGACGTTGAATCTTTGAAATTAGGTAAAACTTTTTTCATAAGTGGAATTTTTCTAATTTAATTTTTAAATTTCAAAAATCAGTAAGTAATCTTTTTTGTTCCTGTTTTTTTACGATGTGTCCATATTTTCCTTGTTCTAACATGTATTGTTCTAGCATTATCCTAAATTTTTTGTTTTATTCGCTCTGCTTTTATTATTTGTTAGAAAAATTAATGATTTGAGCCTTTCTTAAGTTTGTAAAAATTATATTTGTAATTGATTTCATTAAATATAATGCAGCTCTGACAATTTGCTGGGTTTGTCCGCTTAAAACTTACCTGATTTTTACCTTCTGCGAATATACTTGGTGGCTTAGTTTTGGTTTTAAACGACTTCTTTGTCTTTGAATATTATGCTGTTTTTTCTCTTGTTAATTAATTTTGCTAAAGTTTGAATTCATTTTGTCTATGATATCTCAAAGAAGGGAAAAGTCTTATTTTTGTCTTATTTTGGTGCTACAGTGACTCCGAAACAAAGAAGGATGTTTTTTGAGTCTTAAGTTTTACTATTCTTTTTTTGAACTTTTTGAAAAAGTTTTTTCTAACAATTTTATCTGCCTTATGCTTTAAAGATGTGTGTTTTAGGCTGCATTGTTGATTGCAGACTTATATCCTTATGAGAAAAGTATCACGTTTGATGAGAGTTTTTGGCCATGTAGTTTTTTTGAGCTATCAATATTTAGAATTTAGAGTTTTGGTCCTTTTTCAAAGTTACCAATTGTTTTTAATGTGAAATTTCTCTGTATCAAGATCTTAGTGATTGTTTTCTGTCATAATTATGTATGTATTAAATTTCCAGTTTTGGACTTTTTACTGAATCGTGTCGTAATTTTTATTTTAGCGTGATTTCAACGTGCTCCAAAGATATCAATTCATCAGCGGTGTCTTGGTGACATTGATGTAAATGTTACCGTTTTTTAAATCAAATATGGCGAGGTACAGAGTTAATATTTCATACAAAAGGTTATGGTTTCCACTACAATTGCAGTTTTCTATGTGAAATTCTGAAGCTTTGAATCGCTTCCGGAATTCTTCTGGTTATGTTTTTTCATTTCGTCAAGATTTTTGTTACGACCACATGACGTCACAACCAATTCAAATCTGCTGTTTCATTCGTTCATACAATTTCAACTGAATTGCGTGTGTGACGTCTTTTTTCACTCTTATTGGGGAAATTTTTGTTCAAGCGCGTGGTTGTTTTTGGTCAGACGTGACTTATTCAATCTTTAAAAAATTAGGGCAGCTAATAGAAGCAGCAATTAGTTATACAAATTCTTAATCCAAATACAACATCTCGGCATTTAATAAAATGAAATGTCTTTTTTCTCCGCTTCTTTTATTATCTTTTCGAGAATCAGATGTATGAAGCTATCGTGGTTATTTTCTGGCAATCTAACAGCTATGTTGTAAGTTTTTACTGGACCATTTTCTTCTAGAATATAGGAGTCGAAATTGGAGTAGTGATTTTGGTGTCGCCGAAACAAGAGGAGCGAAAAAGCAAAGTTTTGCTGTGTGAAATTTATTGGCTCCAGTTTTAAAGTAGAGCGGAACAATGTGTTTCAAAACAATTGCCGTCGTTTTTCCCATGTATTCATAGTCTAATTTAGGTATAGTTTTTGTTCAATCTTTGATATTTCTTTGCATTGAATTTTTTCAAGATAAGTTCACATTTTCCGATTTTTGATGGCAATTAGAAGTGAAATCAAAGTATCGTAGTGATTTTAATCAAGCTGAGAGTTGCAAAGAGAGCGAAAAAGCGAGTAAGTTGGAAGCTTGAATTGTTAAATTAAATTACTCTTAAAGTGATGGCGAAATTTTTGAGCGTTTTTACTCGTTGAAAGCAATTTTTTCACGTGCGGCAATTGACCATCCTTTTCTACTAATTGTTTCCAGATTTTCTTAACTAATGGTTTCACGAAGTCTTACGTGTTCTAACAATGAATAATTGTATTTTTTATTTCAGTTAATGGTTTATATGACTTAGACACTGTTTGTTTTAGTAAAATAGTTTTTGAAAACAAATATTGTCAAAGTGATGAAAAATACTAACTATGAAAACAAACCATTAATTAGACTCATTTATGCCTCATTATCAAACGGCGAGAGCTGTCAATAATGACAGTAAGTGATAAAACAGCAGAAATTAAAAAAAAATTAGCACTATTTCAAAAATCATTGATTTTGTTTGAAAACAAGTTAACTACTTCGTTCGTGTTCCTAACTCGTTTTCAATGTCAGTGATTTTTTTTACTCGTGCTCAGTTTTGTAGTTTTTGTTGTTTTATCACTTAGTCTGCTTAATGACACTTCTCATCGTTTGCCAATCAGGCATAAATGAGTCTAATTTTTGGTTTGACTTAATTATTAATTCTCTTCACTCAAGCTGAATAATAACAGTTCTCATAGTGAGGCCTAAGCTAATCGAACTAATTGTTTAAGTTCATAGCTAGTGCTTTCGAATTTGACACAATTTGTTCTAAAAATGTTAACTAGTTGTTTTGCCCATTTTATTGTTCATTTTGATTTGTCTAAACTTAATCTCATTAATGGCAAGTATCATCGGTTGCCAATCAATCATTAATTCGAATTGTTGTTATGTTTTTATCGTCATGGTTTTATGGCTCTTAAACTTTTCATTTTTATAATTCTGGATTTTGATTCTGTGAGAGAACTAATTTTTTTTACTTGAAAAATTGTATTTTATGCTGTAAGAATTTTAGCATTTAGTTTTGTGTTCTTTCTTGACGTCACTATTTTTCAAAGAAGATTTTTTCTCTCCATGCCGTTTTGGCTTTTTTATTTCGACAAGTTCGTTCAATTGTGTACTCATTCTAAATACGCGTAGTGTCAATATGTAGTGTTCTTATTCTTGTTTTGGAAAATTTTTATAATTCTTTGAATTTTTGTGTTTCTTTTTTTTCATACAGGCCCATATGTTTCTTTGGCTGTATTAGTTAGTTGTCTTATTCAGAGTTGTCCTTCTATGTTTTTTAATTTCTTTTACCCTTCGATGACGTTTTTCACTTGAAAGTCACAACTTTCATTATTTTGATTTCTGACTTACCTCACTTAACTGTTTCAACTGAATGGAATTGAGAGTTCATTCAACAAAATTAAGTGTATACTTTCAAGATTAAAAGGCGAACGCAAAAGAATTGACTTAAAGCTCGTTCACTAAGAGTTAATGTTGAAAGCCCTAATTTATTGTATCAAGTTGTCAAGAGTTCCGTAGAGCATAAGCTAACTGGTATCATTAAGCTTTTCGCCCTCCTATTTAAAGATTTATTTCACTATATTTATTGTATCTATTGGAATTGAGGACTTAATTAGAGGACTTTTCGTCACTTTAAAAAATTAGGCTGTCGTCAATTTTTTTTACGAACTGATTCAACAATTGATTCAATCGTTTTTTTTCACAAACTGATTCAATCCATGGGTCTTTGGGGTCAACGGTTGTAACTTTCCTGCAATTTACCGTCTATATTTATGATAAGCGAAAGATGAAATTTTCTTAATTGCTCTCAATCGAAGTTGGTATCAATTAGATGAGTCCTGTGGTCTTTTTTATGCATTTTTCTGTGTGATCGATGTTTTCGTCTGACGCTTTTAAATTTTCGTCCTCAAAAACGGAATGGACAGGTAGCGCTCGGAGGGCATTAAGTGGCTAAGCAGCTCTCTCGGAGCCTTAAGCTTTACCGGTTTCTAAGTATGCAATTCACCTAAACTTTTGGAGACAAAATTTTTTATTCTTTTATTTTCGGTTAGTTTCATTCAGAGCAAGAAACGAGGCACTGTGGTATCAAGACTAGTCCTGTTGAAGTCGCAATTTTTTTGGGCTCTTTCTCAGCAAGATTTTTAGTTTAGGTTCAAATGTTAATGATAACCGGACTGCTCAGAGTTTAGCCGGAAACATAAAGATTTATCGTAAGCTTGTATTTTGCAGCCATTTTATAATAGTGAGAAACTTGTTGACTGAGTTAGATTGCTTTATGTTTTTATTCAGTGTTTGTTACACTTTCACACTTGGTCGCGCGGTAAGAACTGATTTTATCTGTGCTGAAGGCTGAGCCCTCCGTTATCTGTACCATGACCTTATTAGACGATACATCAAAAATATCTTCTCTGAGGTCTTGTTTGAAAAGAAAACTTAAAATGAAAACAAAATGAAATGTTACTTCTACATGCTTATAGCGCTTGTATGCTAAACAACAGTTTATGCCCCGACGATACCTCGAATTTTGATAGCCTCCCGATGTCGCGCTCCAAACTCCGGTAGCTTTATTTATATTATCAACTCTGACCTTTGATCGCGCTTCAGAACTACCAAACAGTAACAAGCTGTATTATATTTGTAGAAAAGGAGACTATTATAAATAAAGTTGTATATTAAATTGGTAAATAAAGTTCAATTCGTCAAATAAAACTTTCAACTGAACTTTGAGCAAAGGATTTTTACCCCGCCGGCTTGTCAGACATGTAGCGGTAATATTCGTGGTCCAGGATATGTCCAAAAGTGTTGGTCAGTTTTTGACATTAGAAAATGAGTTTGGAGACTCGAATGAGTTCTCCATGTGCACGAATTTATTTCGAATTCCAAGTATTCCTGGCGGACTGAGTTGAGCCTCTTTTAACTGCCCAGGTGTTTGAATATATCTACGTAGCGCAACAAAAGTTCAAAAAAAAAACGCCGATGAACAACAGAAAATTTAAAATTGAGAAACAAACAGATCGTTGTAGATTTCAGATTTCAACGTTTACGTTTTATAAACAGAAGCAACAAGTGCATTTTTGAGTACATTAAGTGACAGTAATTCAAGTTGGGCTCAAAACCAATCGGGCTCTGTCATTGCGCTCAGGATTGTCTCATCATCTTTTTAGTAGCCGCCGTCAGCCTCTCAACGGCTATTATTTGAGCGCTCTTTTTTTCAATCCAAAGTATTTGGATTGTATTGGTGCGCTGTCTTTTAAGGATCGGTTCATGCCAATGAGAAGTCAATTAGAATGGTTATTTAGTCATTCTGAAGTAGTCAAGTGACCGAAAACACGAGCAGGAGCAGGTGTGAAGCGTGATTTTTTTCTTTACCTTAAAGTGGAGAGAGAAATAGGTGATTGAACCTTTTTCTGATTTTCGGAGTGGAATTTTTTTCACGTGCGTCAATTTGACTTCTGTATTCAGTTTTTCTTCTCTTGAGTGCTATTGATATGGTACATATATTCTAATTACGCCTATTTGAAATTGCTTGATTTCATCAACGATCAGCTAAGGTTTTTTGTGACTGACATTATTTGTTATAAAATTACGCCCAAAAAATTTTACTTGATTTATGACCCTTTTTTAATATTTCTACGCTGTATTGTCACATAGAATCAATAGTAACAGGCACCATCGCTCGCCCATCAGGTATAATTGAACGTAATTGACGGTTCGACATCTTAGCTATCGTAGCTTGTGCCTTTCTAAGGTATGCGAATATTTGTTGTGCTTCTTGTTGTCTTATCATTTAATCTCAATAAAGACCAGTATCGTAGGTTTATAATGGGGATCAAGTTAATTGATTAAATTTGTTCTTATCTCTTTTGCTTATTGCCGTCTTATCGCTTAATTTCATTAGTAACAGGCCCAATCGCTCGCCCATCAGGTATAATTGAACGTAATTGACGGTTCGACATCTTAGCTATCGTAGCTTGTGCCTTTCTAAGGTATGCGAATATTTGTTGTGCTTCTTGTTGTCTTATCATTTAATCTCAATAAAGACCAGTATCATAGCTTTATAATGGGGATCAAGTTAATTGATTAAATTTGTTCTTATCTTTTTTGCTTATTGCCGTCTTATCGCTTAATTTCATTAGTAACAGGTCTCATCGGTTGCTAATGAGGGTTTAATTAATCGTTTAGTTAAATAAGTATTTAATTCCGTAGTTGATGCTTTCTGTGACGTCTACACTATTTGCTATAAGGGTAATGAGGGCGAGCGAGTTTGAGTTTTGCGAAATGTGTTGTAATATCGTTGTAATAATGTATTTTCAATAATGAGTTTCATCGGTTGCCTGAGTTCATGAGGAATGTGTGAATTTAATTAAGTGCTTGACTTCATAGCAAACGTTTTTATGATTTCAGAAAATAAAAGTTAGTTTTCTGTCTTGCACGTTTTTTTTGTTTTTCTTTTGGTGTTATCGCCTAGTTTCAAGAATAACGGTTCCCTTTGGCCTTCTAGCTTAACGTAAATTGGCCAATTTGTTGGTTTCAATTTTCAGCTTACGTTTTCCTTGAATGAGTTTTGTTCCTTGACTGACATTTGTTTTCGAAGTGTTTAAGTGCTTTTGTAAACATTGCGCTCATTTGTACTTGTATTATCCTTCGCAACAATTAGAACTGCTTAAAGATTTTAAATAACAGTTATGTAGTCTTCATCCTTCGACCCCACTGACTTTCAAAAAAAATCTGATTTTGCCGATTTCCTTGCCGGTCGCTAATTCTCTGAGTTTTCACATTGTTTACTCGTTTTAAGGATGCGTAGAGTCAATATTGTCAGAAAGTGTTCTTATTAGTGATTCATAAAACACCTGATCTTGGAAAAAATTAAAGATTTTCATTCGCATATAGTGTCATGAGCTTTAATGACGGTCTGTTTGCTTTCGCTGAAAAAGATTCAAATGTCAGGTCCTTAGTTAATTCACTTCTTTGGATTGTAATTGTGGACATGTCCTGCTATGTTTTTACAATCCAAGAATTGGATTGTATTGGAGCTGTTGTTTAGGCGTTTTCCCACATTTTTCGATGAATTCGATCTTTCAGAACGGGATGAACAGGTAGGGCCGCAGTGGGCATTAGGTACCATTAGAGGTCCAAAGCTGGCTTTAATAGTTCCTCGATTGCTTAGAGCGGTGCAGCTGCTGGGAAGGCTTCTTCAACTTTAAAATGTCATTTTTATGAGTTGAGCACAAAAAGGTCCAATTCGCGTTTTCTCGTTTTTTTTTCAAATTAATGTTGAACCAGTCCGAAGTTTAGGTTTGTGAAAGCTGATAAATGTCTTTTGTCAGATATAATTACTTTTTATGACCCTTTTGTGTGCTATATATTTTGCTACTGCAAATATAAACACGACGAATGATACTACGTATACTACTTCTCTGAAATTTGTTGTCATTTTTTAAGTTTTGCTGTCTCAGGCGTCATAAAATCTTTACATCTAGACATAAAATGGTCTAGGGCAATGGCACGCTTTTCAGCATTTTAATGTCTTAAATTTCAGCAATTGTTTTTGCAGTTTTTTCAAGAATATGTTATTTTTAGATTTTTTCTGGCCTCAATAGCCAGAAAAGGCCCTCTAGGCTCTGACAATAGATTACTTCAAAGTTTTTAGTGGCAATGGAATTATTTTCAACATTTTTTTGTCACGATTTTAAGCATTTTTTTGATAAATTTTGCAAAGTTTTAAAATTTTGTCTTCTGTTGTTTTTCTTGCTTGAGGGACCAGGTAACCTCCTCTGGGATTCAAGTAGGTGTTATTAATAGCCGCACAGCGATAGCTGGGGCTATTATTGGCATTCTCTTGGTTTTTTACAATTCAAAGAATTTGAATTGTATTGGGGCGCTGTATTTTTTTTTAAGGTCTGTTCACACATTTTCATGATTTTTGAAGTCAAATTGGAGTAGTGATTTTGGTCACGCCGAAACAGGAAATGGAGCGAAAAAGCGAGTGGTTTTGCGGCGTGAAATTTTTTCGCTCTAATTTTAAAGTAGAGTGAGAATACGGTGTTTGAACAAAAATTCGCTTTATCGGTAGTGGTTTTTTGTTCACATGCGGCAATTTCACTTTGATTTTTACTGTTTTTTCGATTTAATGGATCGGATTTTTTTCTAAAAGGTTTTTCCAAACCATTCATAGTCCGTTCTAGTTCTAGTTATTGTGTTTAATCAATGAAAATTCTTTGAATTGTACGTCAGGACTTGTCCTGCTATGTTTTTTTATTTCGTCGTCATGATTTTTGTTACGACCATATGACGTCACAACCACTTTAAATCTGCTTTTTGTTCAATCGTTCATACAATTTTAACTGAAGTGCGTGCGTGACGTCATTTTTCGCTCTTAGTGGAGCGAGTTTTTTGTTCATTCGCGTGATTAAATTTACCTCACTCGAAAAATGACTTCCTCACTTTGAAATTGACTTTTATTTTACTTTATTTAAAAGAGATAAGTTCAAATGGGTGTGTGTCACTCTAAATTAAGGTTTTTTGAGATCAGCTAAAAGAGGCAGCAATAACTCAAAATATAACATATCCGCCTTCAATGAAAAGACGAATTTTTTTGGTCTGTCTTTTTTACTGTTTTTTTAGACTGCCGATCTACGAGTCTATTGCGGCTATTTTCTGGCAATCTGCCAGCTAGGTTTGTTTAATTCGTAGGGGCAATAAAATAATTTTCAGTATCTTTATATAACAAAATTTTGCAATTTTTCGATAAAATTTAAGTTCTTCAATTTTTTTTTTAAAAATTGCCATGTTCCTTGTTTGTCAATCTTTGAGCCAATGAAACTTTTAAATGCTTGCATATGTGTTACTGGACAGATTCAAGAGACACAAAATTGGTTTTGAACTTTTAAATATTCCGAAATTGAGAAATTTTCCTAAAATTTTGCGATTTTCAATTTTTTTTTAGTATTTGTCATGTTTCTCGATATTTTCTATCGTTTTGGCCTATAAACTTCTTTCAAGGCTTGTGCGTGGGTTATTGGGTTTGTTTAATTAGATCAATTTTGGTCAGCAGGGTAAAAGCTTCCAGAGTTTTAGCAATGATTGTAGCAAACAACTTTTGAAATTGTTTTTCTTTTAGGCTGGCATGTTCAATTGATCTGCTCTTCAGGTACAGTAGTTTTAAGTTTTTCATTCAATTCTTTGTATTGTGTTTCAGGATTTGTCTTTCTATGTTTAATAGCCGCACAGCGATAGCGGGGGCTATTATTGGCCTTCTCTTGTTTTTTACAATTCAAAGAATTTGAATTGTATTGGGGCGCTGTCTTTTTTCTTTAAGATCTGTTCACACATTTTCATGATTTTTGAAGTAAAATTGGAGTAGTGATTTTGGTCACGTCGATACAGGAAATGGAGCGAAAAAGCGAGTGGTTTTGCGGCGTGAAATTTATTCGCTCTAATTTTAAACTAGGGTGAGAAAACGGTGTTTGAACAAAATTTCGCTTTCTCGCAATTCCACTTCGATTTTTACGGTTGTTTTAATTTTTTGGATTGGATTTTTTTGGAAATGGTTTTCCCAATCCATTCATTGTTCATTCTACGTCAATTTTTTTTTGTTTGAAAAAAATTTTCATTTCTCGCAAGTGGTTTTTTGTTTACGTGTGGCATTTTGACATTGATTTTTTTAATCGTTTGATCTGATTTTTTTAGAAATGGTTTTCCCAATTCACTCATAGTCCGTCTAGGTCTAGCATTTTTTGTAGTCAATGAAAATTCTTTGAATTGTACGTCAGGACTTGTCCTGCTGTTTTTTTTTTATTTCCTCGTCGCGATTTTTGTTACGACCATATGACGTCACAACCACTTTAAATCTGCTTTTTGTTCAATCGTTCATACAATTTTAACTGAAGTGCGTGCGTGACGTCATTTTTCGCTCTTAGTGGAGCGAGTTTTTTGTTCATTCGCGTGATTAAATTTACCTCACTCGAAAAATGACTTCCTCACTTTGAAATTGACTTTTATTTTACTTTATTTAAAAGAGATAAGTTCAAATGGGTGTTCGTCACTCTAAATGAAGGTTTTTTGAGAGCAGCTAATAGAGGCAGCAAAAATTTATACAGATTTTTAATCAAAATATAAAATATCAGCCTTCAGTGAAAAGACAATTTTTTTTGGTCTGTCTTTTTTACTGTTTTTTTTTCGAGACTGCAGATCTACGAAGCTATTGCGGTTATTTTATGGCAATCTGCCAGCTATGTGTTTGTTTTTTGCTTTACCTGTTTTTTCAACGTTTTTATATAAATCACGACTTTCACGTTTGACTCCTGACTTACCTCACTCGCTGTTACAACTGAATAATTTTTAATTGCTCTCAAATAAAATTTGGAGCAGTTTTATTAGTAATGCGGTCTTTTTATTGCGATTTTTTGCTCGACCGATTTTTCATCTGACCCTTTTAACTTTTCGTCCTTGAAATATTTGAACAGGCAAATCAGGAGACAATTTCATGGTGTGATGGGCGTTTCAGTTTGCCACTTAGTCACCCCCGCTTGCCTCCCCCACCCAACACTCTCACCCCCAATGCTAGAATTCCTAAGCCCCAACTAGCTGGCTACTACTGAAGTCGACCGGTCGTTTGAGAGCAATTCGCTCGAGTTTAGTGAGTTATGTTTAGTGAATGCAGTGAATACTCAATGTAGCGAACCCCGTCAATATCAAGAGAAAAATCAAAAGAAATGGGATAAACCGATAAAGCCCCGTCATTAAGTCATAGTGCAGTAGGTTATCAAAGTTCATTAGAGCGATTTCTAACATTTCGTTTGCTCTTTCCTTCGAGCCTTGATGGTAAAAGATTTGAAAACCTTTAGTTTGATAGTGTTACATCATTATTGTTCTACAGGTTGGTTTATAGTCGTTTTACAGTCAATTATTGGTGATATAGCTTCATGGCTGCATAGAGCTTCATTTCGCAATGCGAACCCCATTTATGCAAGTCAATGAAGTCTTACTAATTGATCTTGTTAGTAACATCTTCTAATTGTTGATTATTTTGTATGAATCTTCGGGATATCCGTATTCTGATCAAACATTTATTAATCTGAATTTTATAGTACCGTTTTTGCGAAATGTTATTGAAAGCCTTTTCGAAATATAGGTGAAATGCTTTCGACCAAAATAATTTCCCTCTGGATTTAACTGGCGTGAAACCTATGCAGTAGACTGTTTTGTTTTGAAGCCAAATTGAGAAATATCGTTCTCAGTGTCAACTAGAGCTACTGGATCATTGTTTTCTCAATGATTTTTGGACGTAAAGCAGAAGCAACAAATAGGCCATTAATGAAGAGTTTCAGTTCTGCCATCCTTTTAGACTGCTGTTTAATTGCTCTCAAATGGAGTTTGTAGCAGTAATATTAGTCCTGTGTTCTTTTTCACAGTTCTTATACTACCCGAATTTTAGTAAATTTTTTGTCTTGAGAAACGGGATCAACTGGTAAAGCCTGAGAGCATTAAGTCATCGAGCCATACTAGTCTCCAAGAGCCATGGTAGTCTAAGTAGGCGATTTTTCGAATCTTCTGAGAACTTAAATTGAAGGGTGCCTTCCATACTCCCCCAACTTCCGGGTTGAATGGTTTTGATGGGAATGTGTACTCTCTCGACATTCAAGAGATTTTTTGAGCCGGTTTAAATCAAAATTTGTTCGAAGTTGTCAATATATTGAAAGTGAAAGAATAATAGCCAAGAAAAAACCATAGTTGGCTCTTCTTTTCACCAGTGTTGTCTTGTTTACCACTGTATCGAGAGGAGTATAAGCATTACAGTTTTTTTTAGGTGAGCTTCAGGTTTGACTTCTTTCTTTTCGAAGCTTGACTTCTATTTTAGAACGTTGACATCTGTTTTTAAACATTTGACTTTAACAGTAACTTAGTTTCTAATTTTGTGTATTAAAAGCTAAATAGGAGCTCTGGAAAGGGCAAAATATTTGCATGTTTAAGGAGCCTTTTTCATGTTCGATATGAATTGAGCAGCATGGTTAATAGGACATGTGGAGAGAGTCAAATGACATAAAAGGTTTTACAGGAAAAAATAGATGGGTGGGAGTCGAACCCGAGGCAATGGGATGTTAGTCAAGAGCAGTTATCACGGGGCTATGCTGTCTCGAAAGTATGCTTGCCCGGCGAAAAGATTGTTTCCTGGTTAATGTGTTGTGTGTGTGCGCGTGTGTGTTTGTGTGTGAGACGGCGTCTTTTGTTGCATTCGGGGACTCCTATGTGACGAACGCTGTTAACAAGTATTGCTACTGACAAAAAGGCAACTTTTATTCTAGAAAAATTGTTGGTATTTGAATTTTCCAAAGAGTTTTGACTCCCATCCGTCAATTTATAATTATATCGTTTGCTATCTTTCTTATACGGAGTCAAATGCTTTTTGCAGCAGTTGAGAATTGTTCTGAGGCTTCCACTGATAGCGCTGAAATATTTACTGTTCGTTTTCGAATGAAAGTCGAAATCGCGCTTTCGAACCATTCTTTACTAGTTTCAAGAATTAATTCGGTATCAGCCAGATTAAAAAACAAACTCTCGTAAAAAAAGTTTTTGAGCTAGACAAAATATATGAAAATATCTTAACAGGAATTTAGAGCAGCAAAAGCAATCTAATTACTGGTTTGTGGAAAAACCAAGAGCGTGAAAGTAACCCGCTGATGCTTTGGATCAAATCTAAACCGATCGATTTCGTTTAATTGCATTCAAATGCTCTTCTATTTTTCCAGAGAAAATAAAATCCAATGATTTTTTACAGCTATGTTTTACTCAGCAAAATTTTTAAGGATACAACTAATGCGCTCCTGGAATAAGTTTTTTGTAGCATGTGTGGTAATCTTGTCTTCTGAAAGACTGGGAGATTTTGACGCTTGCGTTTAATTGTACCTGCAGCCTTATCTTAGATTTATTAGATTGAGACTGAACTTTACCGAAAGACGTTACTCTTTGATATTTTCTGGAAAATTTTTTTCTCGATGTCAAGATTTGCAATATTAAAGGAGTTGAAGTGCTCCTTTGAGGAAGTGATTATATGTGGTCTGTGTGCTGTCCTTTTTTTCAGAAAAATGAAATTCAAAAATCTATCACAGTTGTTTTTATCGGCATTATTTTAAGGATACTACTGATGTCTTCCTGGAAAGTTTTTCTGGGTGGTTTTTGAGTCACCCCCCTCTCACCTCATCCCACGAGGTGTGGCCATTTTCCCGAGATCCCCACACCGTGCACGCCCCAATAATTGCATTTCTAAGCCCCAGCTGGTTACTACCGAAGCCAACCGCTCGCCTGTCGTTTGAGAGCAATTAGTTCGACGTTAGTTGGTTATGTTTCTTTTTTTCTTAGGAAGCCCATGGGCTGAGTTTGCCTGATTGGATGGACGAAAAAGTTCAAGAGCAGGTCTCCAACATGACGGAATTTGAGAGGAAATTGGCATTGTCTCAACAAGAAGTGCAACGATTCCAAGTCGGAGGAGGTAAGAATTTGAATGTCCGGATCAATTATTCTGGTACTCAAATTTCTATGTTATAATCCTATAAAGATGACCCTACCTAATAGTAATGGAGTTTTACTGTGTTAGTGTATGCAAAGATACCGATTCTGTCTTTTGTGTTATTATTGAACGCCCTCTTATTGTTATGCTTTAATCGTATGTCTGCCTATTCTATACAAAACATGAGTTCAAGCTTATACAAATCATCATCATGAGCGCATTGCTAATATCGGCTCCTGAATACAAATGTTAATGAGTGAATAGGAATAATTCGCTGCTGGTAAATTGCTGAAAAGATTGGTTTGTTTCAGGAGCCTTCATCAACTTGATTCTAGATAACATGAGGTCATTTGTGAACGGATCTCTGAACACGACAATATTTGATCTTATTTACGCTGTAAGTTGCATCCTGTAATTTTGCTCAAATTAAGAATCTGATGACAGCTTCAGAAGTGAAAGCAAAGTTTTCTAAGTGACGCATGACTTATGTACCCCACAGCATATAGTGGGAGCTAAAATGAGAGCATGTTCACGGAGAACTTAAAATTACAGATTCATTCGGTAGGTGTTATATAGTGCAGGCAAAGCTTTGATTGTTGTTACCCAAGGAGTTTCATTGTTTTTTTTGCAGCACGACACGACCCTCCTCGGTTTTCTGGCCAATATGAAGTATGAGCATATTCATAAAAACCCAGAATACACTAGCTGTATTAATATGGAACTGCATTTCAATGATGGAGAGTAAGTACAATTGAGGTTTACTAAATCTTGTTGCGATAACAACTTTCTTACAAAAGGTTGTTACCGCCCGATATATCAGGGCAGTAACAGTGATGTTAAACAGTCCGATCTTAAACAGTGATGTAACTGGGCTTCGGGATAGATTACGAAGTTCTGTCACTCTTTTCTCACAACTGATGGTATATGAAGAGTGGTGAGAAAGGAATGGCGGAACTTCAAAGTCCGACAAAAAGTGGTCGCGTAAGTTTTGCTACATATCACAACGAGAGTTGATTAGAAACATTACCACTCGATTGTTATTAATAGCAGCCCTCATCTTCTCAGCCGGTTATTAAAGCGCTTCTGACTTTTCTTTAATTCAAGGAATTTGTATTTGTATTTTCTTTTTTACGACTCAAAGGGGAATATTGGTGGAGAGTCTTTGTTATTTTGATCTATAATTTTTGGAGTGTTTTTAAAACAGGATGTAGAAGTCAATACCGTAGGGAAAACTGTTTAGGTCAAAGGGTTGAACTAATTGAAGAGCAGAGAGAAGAGAGAGTCGTTCTTGGAGTCGTTCTTCGACAGATAGCGAGATTTAGGTGTGAAAAATTTATGCTGCGCGTCCAAAATTTTTTGATCACGTACGGCCTTTCAAGGCTGTTTTTTTAGTTTTAGCAAGAATTTTTTCAAAGTTTTTCGATTTACTATCTACAATAGAAATAGTGCGTTGGTAAGCTTGTTTGAAGCAAATGTTACACTTTTAAGATTTAATTTTTGAGTTATTTTTTACCATTTTATTTTGTTTTAGGTTTTTTAAACAGTTTTGTACTCTTTTGACTTTCTTTAGCGTTTGTGCAGTTGTTTGGTTGGAATTATTTGTATTAGCAATTTATGTGGCTTGGCTATTTCTGTTTTTTTTTTTACTATTTTTCAGTTATTTCCTCTGATTTCCCGCTGTTGTTTCTTTGTCTTTTTCTAATTAAGCGCTATTTCTGGGTGTTGTTACTATGAAGTGGCCACTGAATACTAGATATCTAAGTTTTGTAAGTCATTTATTTTTTAAGTTATGTTTCTTTTTTGGGTTTTGGGTGAGTGAATGGTCTGGGAAAAGATTTAACAAAACATTTTGCGAATAATGGTTGGGAAGTTGCATTTAAGCTTTTCGTAGAGAAATCGCTTAAAATATTTATAAAGAGTATACTTTCTTCCAGATCTTTTCCTCCCAGATCTTTTGCTTCCCTTGGTTATCTTTCTATGGACAGTCTTTTATACTAGGTTGTCTTTCATTTGGTATTTTTTTTGCTGCAAACTAATTGTATTACAAGGCCTTTTGACACTAGTTTATTTGGAGTCGCAACGTCATCAGATGCTTTAATCAGTTTTTTGTCAGCTACTTTCCCCATGTTTTTGTTATTGTTTCAAAATGTTCCTAAATTGTTTCAAAGTTTAATTATGTGGCATGAATTGTTTACACCAATTTCGAAATAGATTTAGAAAAGTGTTTGAACAAAAATTCGCTTCTCGATTATTATTTTTGGTTCGCATGAGGCCATTTTTGTTCGGATTTTTTCCCTAAATTGTTTCACCAATAGATTGCCCATTCTACGTCTAGTGTCAGAATTTGTCTTGTTGTGTGTTTTTACTTCGTCGAATAAATTTTTTTCGCTTTAACTTAGTTTACAGCTTGTTCAACCTTTTGCTGGAAACCTTTTTGATTTCTCTAGGCTAGTTTTGTTCTTCTCGCATTATATTCAAATTGATTTTAAACAGAACTTTGGTTGGCAAAGCGATCTCAAATGGATGGTGTCGTAAAGAAACGACATCAAAAATAGAAACAGGTATAAATGGGGCTTGGAATCAAGGGCCGCTGTTTTCAGCAATCTGACCGGTATGTTTGCACACTCGAATTTGATCAACAACTAGACTTCACCTGGGAGCTTAAAAACCTCCCAATGGCGATTACATGCTGTAATATTTATGCATAGATGCGGCAAATAATTTAAAACTTTTTTGCGTTGTCTTCTAGTTTACATAATCTGTGCATAGCTGCTTCTCAAGGTTTAGCAGGCGACTATTGATTTTAAGCTGTCAAATCAAGTATGCTGCACCTGGTTCTGGGCTGGCTTTACCGTTATTTCTTCTCGTCTCAATATGATAGGTCAGGATTATTCGCTTCAGACATGGTGTTGTGGTTGTGTTGTCTTTTTTGCGAAACGAGAAATGTATTGCTATCCTACAAATTTTTAATCACTCAAAGAGCAGAATTGGTTTTTCCAAGATTGTTGAAGCTAAAGCACATGCTTTGAATATTTACTTCTGTTTTCGAACGTTGGGTAATAAATAAGCTATAGTGGAAGTTCATTTGGAAGTTGTTATTTATTGCTCTCAAACGAAGTTTGTATCAATTATATTAGTCCTGTCGGTCTTAATAGCCGCACAGCGATAGCTGGAGCTATTATTAGCCTTCTCTTGGTTTCTTACAATTCAAAGAATTTGAATTGTATTGGGGCGCTGTCTTTTTTACGACTCGAAGAGGAGTATTGAAGAAGTCAGTTTTTTTTAATCAATTTTAGTGGAGTAATTTTTGAAGCGAGAAATGAAACGCGTGAAAACATTTGGAATTATTTTGGTGCTGAACAAAAGTGAAGAGCTGAACGAAAACAGAGTGGTTTTTGTTCATACCGCTGTTTTTGAGAGAGCGAGAAATTGATGTCAAAAATTTTCTCCAAGCGAACGAAATTTTTTTGTTCACGTGCGGCTTTTAAAAGCAGTTTTTTTGCAACTTTTGATGGTTAAGAGGTTTGATATTGTATAAGTTTAGGCTTGTTTTGATAGGAATTGAAGGTTTCAAGTAGTTAATTTGAGTTTGATGCTAATTTGGAGGTTTCTGATCAGTTTTGCTGGTCTTTAGACAAAATTTAATGAGCTTTTACCTGTTTTCTTTTGTTTAAATGCTTTAAGTGGGATTTGAATAGAAGCTTGTTACCTAAGGAATATTCAGATACCAATTGATTAATGTTTCCGTGGTATAAATCATTTTTTTCTTAGGAAAATTGACAGAAAAATTGAGAAATTTTAAACCGTTTTTCTTATTTTTTGCAGTTTTTCTCTTTTGTAATCTTAGAGAAGTTTCTTAGTCTACTATGACGTGCCCATTGTTTTGCGAGTTTTTCATTGCTCTAATTGCAAAGGATCTTTTTGGGCTTTATGTTTCCTTGTAATATTTAAAAAAACTTAAGTATTTCTAGTTTTTCAATTTCTTTTTGAATGCCGTTTCTATTCTTCCTTAAGTTTTTTTATGGCATTTGAGGAGGTTCTGGGTTCACAAAAGTTGTTCTAGTTGTTTTGTCATAAGTATGGGCAGTTTTCTCCTTCGAGTTGTTTCCGGAATTCCTCCAGCTATGTTCTATTTGTTTGCATATAATTTACTTGTTTAATAGCCGCCTCAGCTTCACAGCCGGCTATAATAGCGCTCCTATTTTTTTTATAAATCAAAGAATTTGAGTTGTATTGGGGCGCTGTCTTTTTTACGACTCGAAGAGGAGTATGGGAGAAGTCCCTTTGTTAATCAATTTTATTTGAGGGATTTTTGAAGCGGGAAATGAAACGCGTCCTTTTTTAATCAATTTTATTGGAGTAATTTTTGTAGCGTGAAATGAAACGCGTGAAAAAATTTGGAGTGATTTTGGTGCTGAAAAAAAGTGAAGAGCGGAGCGAAAAGAGAGTGCTTTTTATTCAAACCGCTATTTTTGAGAGAGCGAGAAATTGATGTGTGAAAAATTTTTTTGAAGCGAGCGAAGTTTTTTGTTCACGTTCGGCTTTTAAAAGCAGTTTTTTGCTACTTTTGATTGTTAAGAGGTTTGATTTTGATTTTTTATTAGTTTTAGGCTTCTTTTGGTAGAAATCGAAGGTTTCAAGTAGTTAATTTGAGTTTGATGATAATTTGAAGGTTTCTGATCAGTTTTGTTGATTTTGACAAAATTTTTAGACTTTTTGCCTGTTTTTTTTCTTTTTTGAGATCTGTTCACACATTTTCATGATTTTCGAAGTCAAATTGGAGTAGTGATTTTGGTCACGCCGAAACAGGAAGTTGAGCGAATAAGCGAGTGGTTTTGCTGTTTAAATTTTTTTACTCTAATTTTAAAGTGTGAAAACGGTGTTTGAACAAACGTTCGCTTTCTCGTTTGTGGTTTTTTGTTCACTTGCGGCAATTTGACTTTAATTTTTACTGTTTTTTTAATTTTTTGATTGGATTTTCTCAATGGTTTTCCCAATCCATTCATAGTCCGTTCCAGGTCTAGTTTTCTGTTTAGTCAATTTTTTTGCACCATATGACGTCACAACCACTTCAAATCTTGCTTTTGTTCATTCGTTCAATTAATTTCAACTGAAGTGCGTGCGTGACGTCATTTTTCGCTCTTAGTGGACCGTGTTTTTTTTCATTTGCGTGATTAAATTTTTGGTCACCTGACTCACTTCACTCGCAAAAATGACTTCCTCACATTGAAGTTGACTTTTTTTTACTTTAATTCAGTGATAAGGTCAAATGGGTGTGTGTTACTCTAAATTAAGGTTATTAGAGAGCAGCTAATAGGGTAAGCAAAAGCTTATACATATTTATAATCAAAATATAACATCAGCCTTCAATGAAAAGACATCAGCCTCAATTTTTTGGGTCTGTCTTTACTGTTTTTTGAGACTGCATATCTACGAAGCTATTGCGGCTATTTTCTGGCAATCTGCCAGCTATGTTTATGCTATTTTTCGCTTGACCGGTTTTTCGTCTGACACACTTTTTGTCCTCAAAAGTGGGATAAACAGGTTGCACCTAGTGGGCATTAAGTGCTCTCAGAGCTTTTCAGCTCTGTTTCAGCTAAAACTGTTTCGGAGACTTTTTTAAATGGTGTGAAGAGTGGTTCTTAGAGGCTGAGGACCTCCCCCCCCCCCCCCACTTTTGCCCCCCACCTCACTGTTGCCCCACCCCCAGTTTGTACTAACTTCAAATTTTTTTAAGCTTTTTAAATTTTTTTGTCCTTTTTTGTTTTAGCAGCCCTAGTTGTCGAAGAACCTACTCTAGGGTTTGATAAAATGTTACTGCATAGTAAGTAGTGGTAATAGAAATGTTTCAACATTTTAACATCGCAAATTTTAGCATCGCGAAAAAATTTATTGTCATTAAAGTTCTTTCGCTAACCAGGGGCCAGAAAACCTCCTTAAGGGTTTGATAGTAATTTACTGAAATTTCAATTGGCCATGGAATAGTTTTTATTATTATAAATTTTATCGATTTTTTTATGAAACTTAATGTTTTGCAAGTTTTTTGAAAATGTTTCATTTTCTGTTTATCCAGCCTCAAGAGCCAAGGGGCGTCCTCTGGGGTTTGATATTAGGTTAGTGTATAGTTTCTAGATGTAGTGGAACTTTTTTCACATCACTTCGAGATTTTAACATCACGACCTCAAGCAATTATTTTTTTAAAAAATTGCAATTTTTTTTCAAGTTTTTTGTACAAATTTTTTTAACATATTTTTTGTGCACCAGGGAACTCCTCCGAGGTTTGATAGTAAGCTGCTTCATAGCCTCTGGAGTTTATGGAGTGGTTATCAATATTTTAATGACTTGCGATTTTTTGATAAATTTTTATTTTAAAAATTTTCGAAAAGTTATGATCCAAGTTTATGGACCTTTATGAGCCAATGAAACTGTTTAAGGCTTGAAATAGAGTTGCTACATAACCTCTTGAGACAATGAAATGGTTCTGAAGATGTTAATATCTTGCATTTTCGCATTGTTTTGAAAATGTTTGATTTTTTTGTCCTTGTCTGAGTTTAACAATCACTACTGGCCGACGAAGCTTTTTAAGTCTTGGAGATGGGGTCACACGACAGAAATCCAGAGACAGAAAATGTTTTTTAACATTTTCTTTACTGCGAAATGTGGAAACTTTTCTTTTGAATTTTGTCCTTTCAATTTTCTATATGATTTATTTACTAACAAGTCGAGAAAACTCAAGGTTGCAGAGTCGAATCTCATCATGGAAAATTTTCCTGGCCCTTTCTCTCTCTGCAGGTTAGGGTTTCTTGCTTCTCTTTCTTGTTCACGTTGTATCTCTCTGTCTCATTCTCTCTCTCTCTCTCTCTCTCTCTCTCTCTCTTTCTCTTTGTTGATGCCGCACTTCAGCTGCTGTTATGTGCCGTATTGTTATCATCTATTACCCTAACCTCACGCCCCTTCAGTCAAGCTAAAGCTAGCTTTACTAAACAGTGCCTTAGATACTGACGAAGCCAACCGCTCGCCGGTCATATGAGAGCAATTTGCCCGACGTTAGTCGGGTTATGTTCATTAATAGTCCCCACCCCGAGCTTAGCGAACTTCCAAGCCCTTACTCGCACCAAAAACAATCCACTTCCCCAATGTTCATCGTTTTTTTTTGTTGTTTCTTTATGCTATTTTCTCTTCTACGCATTTTTGTTCTAGTGCTCATTTTTAACAAGTCTTCAAATCGTTTCCGGCATTTTGTGGTTCTTTCTTTTAGCGGTTTCCAGTTTGTTGATCTTCGGTTTCGAGCGCAGGCTTCGGATTTTTCGAACGTGGACATCTCTTAGTTAGGAGCCACCATTGTTGCTCATTCTTCTCCAGTGCTTTTAATCTACAGTTGCTCAACAATATAAAATGAACAGAATCAGTATCAAAAAACAGAATTGAAGATAGAAACGAGATAAACCCATGGAGCCCCAAGATGACGGCTACTTGAAGTATGTTCTTGTGCTTATTGGTCTTAGTTACCATCTAATGCTTATTGGTCGTATACCATCTCTAATGCTTATTGGTATTGATGCTAGCCCTGTATCCTGTCATTGAGTAAGAGGAGAATGCCTAGCAACAAAATGAAATCAGAATAAATCGCATTAAAAAAATTCTTAAAACAATCAGTTTTAGCCTTTTTTTTCTGTTTTTTTTTTCAATCCCAATCGGCCGGGTATTCTGTGTTTTGTACTCATTGTAAGAACTCATTGTATCAATAGTTTTTAAAAGGCTCTTGAATGGATTTGAAGCAATCATTGTGAGTTTGTGTGTCTTTTATGTAAATATTCTTCTTGGCCGTTTTGTCTAGAAAAATCTTCCGATTTCACTTCCCTGGTGACTTTTCGCCTGAGGTCTGCGGGTTTGAACCCCTCCTTAGGTGGATTTTTTTTGTACCCATAAAAATTATCTGTGCTGCAGCGCCCTCTGAATTTAGCTGACCTGGCTGTGCTTTGCGAGCTATATGTTTGAAGTTAGTCGGCTTGTGTTATGAAATGTTGTTAGTTTTAATGACTTCTAAAACGCTGGGATCTAATGTTCTATAGTTTTGCTTTTATTCTTGCGCTTTTAACGTAATGTGATGAGCTTACAAATTTTTTGTGTTGTAATTGAGGACTGGTCCTGTTACGTTCTTTGTAATTTTTTTACGACCATAAGAGGTCTCAATGAGTTTTAATCAGCTTTTCATTTGTTCGTGCAACTTTTGTACTGAAATTTGTGTGTGATGTCTTTTTTTTGCGTATTGAAGCGAATTGCGTGAATAATTTTTTTTCACACCTGTTTTACCTCCCTACCTAAATGAATTTTCGTCTGTCAATTTCTTTTTTGCTACTTAAAAAGAGGAATTTATGTCAATTGAGGATATCCTAACCTAATTCTGGACATTGTTCTGTCATATTTCAAACATATTTCAGTCAATTGAATATATATTCATCTAATCGAACCCCAAATTACTTTACCTTAATTTTATTTTTGCTTACTTTAAAAGAAGATTCAACGTGAATTGAGGATATCTTAGCCTGATCGAAGGTTATTTGAGGGCAATTTTACAATGCGTTGTATTAATTTTGTTCTGAAGCCGTATTTTTTTTGTTTTTGAGACTTTCTATGAAGCCGTTGCAGCTGCTTTTGGCAATCTGCCAGCTATGTTTGTGTATAGGTACTTTGCCTTTGATCTGAGCGTCAGGTCGAGGTTTTTTAAAGACAATATTTGTCCGTTTCGTAAGTTTATTTTTAAGCCCGTGTTCTGATTTTTTAATTATCTGCCATCGCCTTTTCAGCCGGATTGGTGGAGCTTCTAATTTGTTCGATAATTTTGTCGGAACCTTTTAAAACTGGAATTGAAAGTTTTTAAATTGCTTGAAGACCTGAGAGAAGGGAGAATGTTTTCTGTCATAACGAGTTTGAGGGAGGGAAAAAATAGTCTGAAAAATTTGTCTAAGCAAGCCTATGTTTTTATTTAATGCGGAATTTTCAAAGCTGTTTTCTTCTTTTACGCTCCAAGTTTCTCAGTTGAAATTGTTTGTCAATTATCCAAACTAATATATAATGTGCATTTTAATCCTTTTTTGATCATCTGCAAATAGTGCATTTTAAGGTTTAATGTTCAGCTTAATGTTTAAGGTGTAATGTTGATTTTTGACTTTTTGCCATGTTTTTACTTGTTTTTTAACCAGTTTTGGCATTCTTCTTCAATTTTTGATAGTGTTTGGGGAATTGAATGGTTCTAATTTAGTTTTAGCTGACGTTTGATTTAATTGGCTTCAACTTTGTTGTGTTTGTGTCTTGCTATAGTCCTTTCTCCGTGCAATTTAGGTTCTTGTACAGTTGTTGTTCCTAAAATGTCCCACTGAAGGCCATACAGTGCACATATAAACAAATCATACAACTATTTTTCAGGTTTTGCGTTTTTTTTGGTTAATTTTTCTGCCAGGGATTGAGTGAGTGAATGCGTGAGTAGAAGAGCTAATTAAAATTTTATCTTAAAATTGTGGTTGGTAAGTAGCATTTTGGCCCTTTGTTGATAATTTTGCTAAAAATTTTGTAGGGAATATTAATTTTTTAATTTGTCCCCTATTCATTTTCCTCGTTTTTCTCAATGAACTATTATTGTTGGTTTTCTGTCAATAAAAATATGTTTGATGAAGGAAAGCTAACTTTATCGCAAGGTTTTAAGTCAATAGTTTTACCAATAGTTGCTTGGCGATCTTAACTTTTATTTTTATCAGATGATTTTTTTTTATCAGATATTTTTTCATCAAGAATTTTCTTGATTTTTCAAAATTACTATTATAATTGAGTGGGATGTTTAACAGCAGCCGTCAGCCACTCAACGGCTATTTTTTCGGTGCTATCTTTTTTACAATTCAAGAATTGGATTGTATTGAAGCTCTGTCTTTTTATTTTTTTTTTCGTCAGATATTTTCACACATTTTTCAATGACTTTGATCTTTCAATACGGGATAAACAGGTAAGGCCCAGTGGGTATTAAGTTTCTTTTGAGACCCGAAGCTGGCTTCAATAGTTTCCAAGTGCGTAGAGTGTTGAAGCCGCTGGGAATTCCTGGTTGAAAGGTCAGTTTTAGGAGGTTTTGAGCCCAAATTGATGCAATTTTTCGCTTATGCCATTTTTTGAGTTAAATTTACAATTGTCAAAGTTGATAAAGTTTTTTCGCAAGACATCACTTTTATGACTATTTTGTGACCTATTTTTTTTGCTACTGCAAACATAAGCAAGCAAAATTGTACTTATTTTTACCTTTTTTGTTTGTCACGAATTTTTCCCATTTTTTCCAGCTTCAGTTACCAGAAAAGCTCCTTTAGGGATTGATTTTTTACTGAATACTTTTTAATGGCAATTGAATATTTTACAATATATTAATATGAAAAATTTTAGCATCTGTTTGATAAAGTCTGCAATTGTCAAGTTTTTCAAAATGTCTTTCAGTTTTTCTGGCCTCAGCGGCCAGTTAATCTCCTCTGTTGTGTGAGAGTACGTACTGCATAGTTGCTAGGCGCCGTAGAATGATGTTAACGTTTTAATAATTTTTTTGCAATCTTTTTGAGCCGAAAAGTTAAGGCTTGAAATTGGTATTTTAGATAGCCTTTGGAGACATTAAATTTTTGTAAAAAAAATTAAACTTTTTGTCGAGTTTCAAAAAAAAAATTGCAATGGTTTGCTAATTTTTTAATATTTTCGTCTTTTTCGAAGTGAAATTTATCTTGCTTTCCGCACCACAGAAATTTGAAAATGATTTACTGGACTGGAGAGATTCCAGGAACAAAAGAGTGGTTTTGAACGTTTTCTTTTTCCAAAAATAAGAAACTTTTGGATCCCCAGTTTCAAATTATATGTTATTACTTAGAAAGGTACTATGTAAAAAGTGGCCAATGTGACCGAGGGCGTTAAAGATGTATGCCCGCTGAGCTGGAGTGTCACAACAGAATAGATCCAAACTTTTTTCTCTATTATAGTTTTTTTTTCAGTATTTTTCATAGTTTTTGGCCATAAAACTTTGTTTAAGGCTTTTGCGCGGATGAATGTTTATATTTAAATGAATCAAAGGTCTTCAGGTTAAAAGCCTCAAGAGTTTTAGCAATAATTATATTTGTTTACTTCGTTTAATTGTTTTAGTTTCTCAACTTTTCAGATTCATATTTCCCATTCAATTGTTTGGATTTTATTTCATGGATTGGCCTGTTTTTTTTTGTATGATACCATGCCTATTGCCATGACTTCGATCTGAACTGGAAAGACTCAGTGGACCTTAAGTTTCAGTGGCGGCTCAATGCTGGCCTTTGCAATCTATCAAATGCTCATGGTGGTGCAGCTGTCGGGAATGCCTTTATTCAAGATTGAAAGATCATTTTTAGGAGTTTTTGAGCCCAAATTGGTGCAATATTTTACGTTTATTTCTTTATTTTGTCTGGTCAGTTTTAAATTTGTCTGCCAAAGATGATGATGGTCTTTTTTTGCAGGATTTAATTGCTTTTTTCCGACCATTTTATGAGCTATATGTTTTGGTACTGCAAACATAAACATAAAAAATGATACTAATTTTTGCAATTTTTTTCACGTTTTCAGAAAATTTTTTCTCATCTTGATATTTTTAGCCCCAGGAGCCATAAAACTTCCTCTATGGTTTGGTAATTCGGTACTGCGTTGTTTTAATTGGCATTGGATTGCTTTTAACCATTTAATATCATGAATTTTATATTTTTTTTGATAAGTTTTGCATTTTTTCATGCTTTCCCAACATGACTTTTGTTCAGTTTTTTTGCCACAGTGGCCAGGTAACATCAATCTAGTGTTTGATCGTATGTGTTTTGTATAGTTATTGGAGGCAATGGAATGGTTTTCAACTTTTTCAATATCTCGAAACTTTGCAATTTTATAAGTTTTGATTTTTCAAGCCTTTTGAGACCATGAAATGGTTCTGAAGAAATTAATATCACAACTTTTAGCAACGTTTAATCTTGATTTGAAACTATTTTCAAAGTTTTTTTTTGTCATTTTCGAAGTTTATCGATCTTTATGGGCCAATGAACTTTTTTTCACGTCCCAACCGGGGTTATGCGAATCAACAGTGCCGCTGTTTTCCGGAAATTTGCAGGGTATGTCTCTTCATTTTTTTGTTTTTGCTGCGTTTTTTATGTCTCTTGTCAGGCTTGACTTTTGTTTTTTTTGTAATCTAAAGGTCATCGAGGACAAAGTTTCAAAATCAAAATTGCTGAATTTTTCTCCTTTTTCTGCAATTTTTGGCTTTTTTCATTTTTGTTTTTGGACCTTTGAGGGGAATTTTTTTGTAATCAGTTTATATGTTACGTCCTAATAGTTCATACGTCGATTGCCTGTCTCTTACATAGTTTTTTGTTTTATGAAATTGTACACAATAGAAATTTGATTTTGACTGTTTTTGTCTGTTTCTTAAGTTTTTTGTTTGCCTTTTGGTTTGATTTAAAAGAATAAGGATTGCAATTCAACGTGAGGGTATTGAATTTCGTCTTGTAATTAATTCAAGTAATTTTTGTTGTGTTTTCAATTGGAGATTTTAAATTCTTGATAATTTTGGCCACATTTTTCAGCGCTTCAAATCTTTGTGATCTGCTTTTACTGATTTAGTTTTACACGGTGATGGTTATTTTATTTTACTGAATCGCCAATGATAAATAATGAATTGTTCTGTTTCTGTGAATTTTTTTGATTTTCAACTTTCAAAATTATTAAGATGCCCTTCGTTACTTAATTTAAGAATGTGTTATAACCTCCAGATTCTAGCAATCGGCGTTTTTTTTGCACCTACCTTTGCTGAGTTGTTTCCATAATCTATAATTTTTTTCTCTGAATTCAGGGTTTTTAAAAAAATTTGATGCTTTTTCCTAAGTTTTTTGAAAATATTTTTGCTTGCAGTCGCTGCAGCGCTAAGAATGCTTTAAAGATTCTGTCAAATTTATATATTAGTTCCTGATTTTTGAAAACTAAATTGAGTGTTGTTTTTTTCTGTGGAACTTTTTTTAATGAACAATAAATGCCTGAGTATTAATCTGTTGCCTTTTTGCTGCTCAAATTTGTTCTGCACTAGTATAAATTCTTTTGAACAAATTCTTCTATCATATTTTGTTGGTTTTTTGTTGCAAATTATCTGGCGGCAGAAAACTAAGTTTTCTTTGAACCTACATTTTAGTTTAAATTTTTTAATCCATTAAATTTAGAAGAATGCCATCTGATTTATTTCCTCTCACTGTGTCTTGGGAGTTAATTTGAGAGCTCGGATTTTTAAGACTGGTTCTATCTTGGCAATCTGTATCCCGTTGGGTTTTGTTTTTTCTAATTGTTTTTTGTTTGCTTGCTTCAATGATGTCATTGCTTTAATATTTCTCGTTCCAAAGGTTTAATTTTCTAACAATTATTTTAGTCAACATTGGCTAGCAAAGAATAGTTGTTTTCAGACAAGGATAATTTTTGGCTGGAGTTAGTTTTTGTGGAGAAGTTTTTTGATTTGCTTTACGTTCTGGTAACGTTTTTTTGCATTAGTCACTACTTTCACATTAGACTCCTGACTTACTCACTCCTTGGTTTCGACTGAATGGATTTCAAATTCCTTGACTCTTTAATTTCCGCAAAATAGTGAATAAGGTTCAGGTCAAAAGAGCAAAATAAGAAGAAACAGTATGTACCGATAAAACCCGGTCATTAAGTTATTGTGCAAACGGTTATCAAGTTCATTAGAGCAATTGTTAACTTGAATTAGTTTGAAGCTTAAATTATGTCCATCAGTTTAGAAGCTGAAGTAAATTTATTTTTAGAGTCTAGCCGAAACTGCACACCAAATTAGAACACTTTTGTTCATTTGGAAAATTTTTTGTCATTTTTTTGTTTCCATCACGATTGCGTCAAGTGGACCATCGGCGGCTATTTTCCGACGGTTTACGCTCTATGTTTGCCTCATTATATTTATTAATAGCCGCCCTCATCTTCTCAGCCGACTGTTATAGTGACCCTAATTTTTGCTTACTACGTCGAATAGAAAATTCGTTTGAGTTTTTGTACATCACAGCTAGTTCAAGATGTTGCGTGATTTTTTCAAACTTCTCTAGGCTAATTTGATTCGTCGCTCATTCTGATCAAAGCAGGTGCTCAGCTCAGCAAAGCCATCTGAAATGGAATTCAAATCTTTGTAATCTGCTTTTACAGATTTAGTTTTACACGGTGATGGTTATTTTATTTTTACTGAATCGCCAATGATAAATAATGAATTGTTCTGTTTCTTTGAAGTTTTTTCTGTTTGATTGTCAACTTTCCGTTTTTTTGCACGTACCTATGCTGAGTTGTTTCATAATCTATAACTTTTTTCTCTGCATTCAAGGTCTATTTTTAAAAATATTTGATGGTTTTTCCTAAGTTTTTTGAAAATATTTTTGCTTGCAGTCGCTGCAGCGCTAAGAATGCTTTAAGGATTCTGTCAAATTTATATATTAGTTCCTGATTTTTTTAAAAACTAAAATGAGTGATGTTTTTTTTTCTGTGGAAATATTTTTGGGGAACAATTAATGCCTTATTAATCTGTTGCCTTTTTTCTGCTTAAATTTGTTTTGCACTAGTATAAATTCTTTTGAACAAATTCTTCTATCATAATTTGTTGGTTTTTTGTTGCAAATTATCTGGGGGCAATAAACTATTAGTTTTTTTAACCTACATTAAAGATTGAATTTTTTAGACAATCAAATTTAGAAGAATGCCTCCTGCCTTGTTTTCTCTCACGGTGTCTCGGGAGTTAATTTGAGAGCTCTGATTTTTAAGACTGGTTCTTTCGTGGCAATCTGTATCCCGTTGGTTAATTTCGTCTTGTAATTAATTCGAGTAATTTTTGTTGTGAAATTTTTATAATCTTATGAAATCTGTTTTCAATTGGAGATTTGAACATCTTGATAATTTCGGCCACATTTTTCAGCGTTTCAAATCTTTGTACTCTGCTTTTACAGATTTAGTTTTACACGGTGATGGTTATTTTATTTTTACTGAATCGCCAATGATAAATAATGAATTGTTCTGTTTCTTTGAAGTTTTTTCTGTTTGATTGTCAACTTTCCGTTTTTTTGCACGTACCTATGCTGAGTTGTTTCATAATCTATAACTTTTTTCTCTGCATTCAAGGTCTATTTTTAAAAATATTTGATCCTTTTTCCTAAGTGTTTTGGAAATATTTTTGCTTGCAGTCGCTGCAGCGCTAAGAATGCTTTAAAGATTCTGTCAAATTTATATATTAGTTCCTGATTTTTTAAAACTAAAATGAGTGTTGTTTTTTTTCTGTGGAACTTTTTTTAAGGAACAATAAATGTTTGAGTATTAATCTGTTGCCTTTTTCTGCTTAAATTTGTTCTGCACTAGTATAAATTCTTTTGAACAAATTCTTCTATCATAATTTGTTTGACTGTTTTTGTCTGTTTCTTAAGTTTTTTGTTTGCCTTTTGGTTTGATTTAATAGAATAAGGATTGCAATTCAACGTGAGGGTATTTAATTTCGTCTTGTAATTAATTCAAGTAATTTTTGTTGTGTTTTCAATTGGAGATTTAAAAATCTTGATAATTTTGGCCACATTTTTCAGCGCTTCAAATCTTTGTGATCTGCTTTTACTGATTTAGTTTTACACGGTGATGGTTATTTTATTTTACTGAATCGCCAATGATAAATAATGAATTGTTCTGTTTCTGTGAATTTTTTTGATTTTCAACTTTCAAAATTATTAAGATGCCCTTCGTTACTTAATTTAAGAATGTGTTATAACCTCCAGATTCTAGCAATCGGCGTTTTTTTTGCACCTACCTTTGCTGAGTTGTTTCCATAATCTATAATTTTTTTCTCTGAATTCAGGGTTTTTAAAAATATTTGATGCTTTTTCCTAAGTTTTTTGAAAATATTTTTGCTTGCAGTCGCTGCAGCGCTAAGAATGCTTTAAAGATTCTGTCAAATTTATATATTAGTTCCTGATTTTTGAAAACTAAATTGAGTGTTGTTTTTTTCTGTGGAACTTTTTTAATGAACAATAAATGCCTGAGTATTAATCTGTTGCCTTTTTGCTGCTCAAATTTGTTCTGCACTAGTATAAATTCTTTTGAACAAATTCTTCTATCATATTTTGTTGGTTTTTTGTTGCAAATTATCTGGCGGCAGAAAACTAATAGTTTTCTTTGAACCTACATTTTAGTTTAAATTTTTTAATCCATTAAATTTAGAAGAATGCCATCTGATTTATTTCCTCTCACTGTGTCTTGGGAGTTAATTTGAGAGCTCGGATTTTTAAGACTGGTTCTATCTTGGCAATCTGTATCCCGTTGGGTTTTGTTTTTTATAATTGTTTTTTGTTTGCTTGCTTCAATGTCATTGCTTTAATATTTCTCGTTCCAAAGGTTTAATTTTCTAACAATTATTTTAGTCAACCTTGGCTAGCAAAGAATAGTTGTTTTCAGACAAGGATAATTTTTTGGCTGGAGTTAGTTTTTCTGGAGAAGTTTTTTGATTTGCTTTACGTTCTGGTAACGTTTTTTTTGCATTAGTCACTACTTTCACATTAGACTCCTGACTTACTCACTCCTTGGTTTCGACTGAATGGATTTCAATTTCCTTCACTCTTTAATTTCCGCAAAATAGTGAATAAGGTTCAGGTCAAAAGAGCAAAATAAGAAGAAACAGTATGTACCGATAAAACCCGGTCATTAAGTTATTGTGCAAACGGTTATCAAGTTCATTAGAGCAATTGTTAACTTGAATTAGTTTGAAGCTTAAATTATGTCCATCAGTTTAGAAGCTGAAGTAAATTTTTTTTAGAGTCTAGCCGAAACTGCACACCAAATTAGAACACTTTTGTTCATTTGAAAAATTTTTTGTCATTTTGTTTCCATCACGATTGCGTCAAGTGGACCATCGGCGGCTATTTTCCGACGGTTTACGCTCTATGTTTGCCTCATTATATTTATTAATAGTCGCCCTCATCTTCTCAGCCGACTGTTATAGTGACCCTAATTTTTGCTTACTACGTCGAATAGAAAATTCGTTTGAGTTTTTGTACATCACAGCTAGTTCAAGATGTTGCGTGATTTTTTTAAACTTCTCTAGGCTAATTTGATTCGTCGCTCATTCTGATCAAAGCAGGTGCTCAGCTCAGCAAAGCCATCTGAAATGGAATTCAAATCTTTGTAATCTGCTTTTACAGATTTAGTTTTACACGGTGATGGTTATTTTATTTTTACTGAATCGCCAATGATAAATAATGAATTGTTCTGTTTCTTTGAAGTTTTTTCTGTTTGATTGTCAACTTTCCGTTTTTTTGCACGTACCTATGCTGAGTTGTTTCATAATCTATAACTTTTTTCTCTGCATTCAAGGTCTATTTTTAAAAATATTTGATCCTTTTTCCTAAGTGTTTTGAAAATATTTTCGCTTGCAGTCGCTGCAGCGCTAAGAATGCTTAAAAGATTCTGTCAATTTTTTATATTAGTTCCTGATTTTTTAAAACTAAAATGAGTGTTGTTTTTTTCTGTGGAACTTTTTTTAAGGAACAATAAATGCCTTTGAGTATTAATCTGTTGCCTTTTTTCTGCTTAAATTTGTTCTGCACTAGTATAAATTCTTTTGAACAAATTCTTCTATCATAATTTGTTTGACTGTTTTTGTCTGTTTCTTAGGTTTGTTGTTTGCCTTTTGGTTTGATTTAATAGAATAAGGATTGCAATTCAACGTGAGGGTATTTAATTTCGTCTTGTAATTAATTCAAGTAATTTTTGTTGTGTTTTCAATTGGAGATTTAAAAATCTTGATAATTTTGGCCACATTTTTCAGCGCTTCAAATCTTTGTGATCTGCTTTTGCTGATTTAATTTTACACGGTGATGGTTATTTTATTTTACTGAATCGCCAATGATAAATAATGAATTGTTCTGTTTCTCTGAATTTTCTGTTTGAATTTCAACTTTCAAAATTATTAAGATGCCCTTCGTTACTTAATTTTAGAATGTGTTATAACCTCCAGATTCTAGCAATCGGCGTTTTTTTGCACCTACCTTTGCTGAGTTGTTTCCATAATCTATCATTTTTTTCTCTGCATTCAGGGTTTTTTAAAATATTTGATGCTTTTTCCTAAGTTTTTTGAAAATATTTTTGCTTGCAGTCGCTGCAGCGCTAAGAATGCTTTCTGTCAAATTTATATTTTAGTTCCTGATTTTTTAAAACTAAATTGAGTGTTGTTTTTTCTGTGGAACTTTTTTTAAGGAACAATAAATGCCTTTGAGTATTAATCTGTTGCCTTTTTTCTGCTTAAATTTGTTCTGCACTAGTATAAATTCTTTTGAACAAATTCTTCTATCATATTTTGTTTGACTGTTTTTGTCTGTTTCTTAAGTTTTTTGTTTGCCTTTTGGTTTGATTTAATAGAATAAGGATTGCAATTCAACGTGAGGGTATTTAACTTCGTCTTGTAATTAATTCAAGTAATTTTTGTTGTGTTTTCAATTGGAGATTTAAAAATCTTGATAATTTTGGCCACATTTTTCAGCGCTTCAAATCTTTGTGATCTGCTCTTACTGATTTAGTTTTAAACGGTGATGGTTATTTTATTTTACTGAATCCCCAATGATAAATAATGAATTGTTCTGTTTCTCTGAATTTTTTTTCTGTTTGATTTTCAATTTTCAAAATTATTAAGATGCCCTTCGTTACTTATTTTAAGAATGTGTTATAACCTCCAGATTCTAGCAATCGGCGTTTTTTTTTGCACCTACCTTTGCTGAGTTGTTTCCATAATCTATCGTTTTTTTTCTCTGCATTCAGGGTTTTTAAAAATATTTGATGCTTTTTCCTAAGTTTTTTGAAAATATTTTTGCTTGCAGTCGCTGCAGCGCTAAGAATGCTTTAAAGATTCTGTCAAATTTATATATTAGTTCCTGATTTTTGAAAACTAAATTGAGTGTTGTTTTTTTCTGTGGAACTTTTTTTAATGAACAATAAATGCCTGAGTATTAATCTGTTGCCTTTTTTCTGCTTAAATTTGTTCTGCACTAGTATAAATTCTTTTGAACAAATTCTTCTATCATATTTTGTTTGACTGTTTTTGTCTGTTTCTTAAGTTTTTTGTTTGCCTTTTGGTTTGATTTAATAGAATAAGGATTGCAATTCAACGTGAGGGTATTTAACTTCGTCTTGTAATTAATTCAAGTAATTTTTGTTGTGTTTTCAATTGGAGATTTAAAAATCTTGATAATTTTGGCCACATTTTTCAGCGCTTCAAATCTTTGTGATCTGCTCTTACTGATTTAGTTTTAAACGGTGATGGTTATTTTATTTTACTGAATCCCCAATGATAAATAATGAATTGTTCTGTTTCTCTGAATTTTTTTTCTGTTTGATTTTCAATTTTCAAAATTATTAAGATGCCCTTCGTTACTTATTTTAAGAATGTGTTATAACCTCCAAATTCTAGCAATCGGCGTTTTTTTTTGCACCTACCTTTGCTGAGTTGTTTCCATAATCTATCGTTTTTTTCTCTGCATTCAGGGTTTTTAAAAATATTTGATGCTTTTTCCTAAGTTTTTTGAAAATATTTTTGCTTGCAGTCGCTGCAGCGCTAAGAATGCTTTCTGTCAAATTTATATATTAGTTCCTGACCATTTTTAAAACTAAATTGAGTGTTGTTTTTTCTGTGGAACTTTTTTTAAGGAACAATAAATGCCTTTGAGTATTAATCTGTTGCCTTTTTTCTGCTTAAATTTGTTCTGCACTAGTATAAATTCTTTTTTTGAACAAATTCTTCTATCATATTTTGTTTGACTGTTTTTGTCTGTTTCTTAAGTTTTTTGTTTGCCTTTTGGTTTGATTTAATAGAATAAGGATTGCAATTCAATGTGAGGGTATTTAATTTTGTCTTGTAATTAATTCAAGTAATTTTTGTTGTGTTTTCAATTGGAGATTTAAAAATCTTGATAATTTTGGCCACATTTTTCAGCGCTTCAAATCTTTGTGATCTGCTTTTACTGATTTAGTTTTACACGGTGATGGTTATTTTATTTTACTGAATCGCCAATGATAAATAATGAATTGTTCTGTTTCTCTGAATTTTTTTTCTGTTTGATTTTCAACTTTCAAAATTATTAAGATGCCCTTCGTTACTTAATTTAAGAATGTGTTATAACCTCCAGATTCTAGCAATCGGCGTTTTTTTTGCACTTACCGTTGCTGAGTTGTTTCCATAATCTATCATTTTTTTCTCTGCATTCAGGGTTTTTAAAAATATTTGATGCTTTTTCCTAAGTTTTTTGAAAATATTTTTGCTTGCAGTCGCTGCAGCGCTAAGAATGCTTTCTGTCAAATTTATATATTAGTTCCTGACCATTTTTAAAACTAAATTGAGTGTTGTTTTTTCTGTGGAACTTTTTTTAAGGAACAATAAATGCCTTTGAGTATTAATCTGTTGCCTTTTTTCTGCTTAAATTTGTTCTGCACTAGTATAAATTCTTTTGAACAAATTCTTCTATCATATTTTGTTGGTTTTTTGTTGCAAATTATCTGGCGGCAGAAAACTAATAGTTTTCTTTGAACCTACATTTTAGTTTAAATTTTTTAATCCATTAAATTTAGAAGAATGCCATCTGATTTATTTCCTCTCACTGTGTCTTGGGAGTTAATTTGAGAGCTCGGATTTTTAAGACTGGTTCTTTCTTGGCAATCTGTATCCCGTTGGGTTTTGTTTTTTATAATTGTTTTTTGTTTGCTTGCTTCAATGATGTCATTGCTTTAATATTTCTTTCCAAAGGTTTAATTTTCTAACAATTATTTTAGTCAACCTTGGCTAGCAAAGAATAGTTGTTTTCAGACAAGCATAATTTTTTGGCTGGAGTTAGTTTTTGTGGAGAAGTTTTTTGATTTGCTTTACGTTCTGGTAACGTTTTTTTTGCATTAGTCACTACTTTCACATTAGACTCCTGACTTACTCACTCCTTGGTTTCGACTGAATGGATTTCAAATTCCTTCACTCTTTAAATTCCGCAAAATAGTGAATAAGGTTCAGGTCAAAAGAGCAAAATAAAAAGAAACAGTATGTACCGATAAAACCCGGTCATTAAGTTATTGTGCAAGCGGTTATCAAGTTCATTAGAGTAATTGTTAACTTGAATTAGTTTATAGCTTAAATTATGTCCATCAGTTTAGAAGCTGAAGTAAATTTATTTTTAGAGTCTAGCCGAAACTGCACACCAAATTAGAACACTTTTGTTCATTTGGAAAATTTTTTGTCATTTTTTTTGTTTCCATCACGATTGCGTCAAGTGGACCATCGGCGGCTATTTTCCGACGGTTTACGCTCTATGTTTGCCTCATTATATTTATTAATAGCCGCCCTCATCTTCTCAGCCGACTGTTATAGTGACCCTAATTTTTGCTTACTACGTCGAATAGAAAATTCGTTTGAGTTTTTGTACATCACAGCTAGTTCAAGATGTTGCGTGATTTTTTTAAACTTCTCTAGGCTAATTTGATTCGTCGCTCATTCTGATCAAAGCAGGTGCTCAGCTCAGCAAAGCCATCTGAAATGAACGGAATCAAAATAGTTCGCGCTTCAATAATAATGTTTTAGTATAAAAATCAGTTTTTGTGTTCTTTCAATCCCAATCGGAGTTTTGGTATTCAGTGGCGGCTGGTTTTCGGCAATCTGTCGGATATGTTTTGATTTTTGAGCAGCGTGTTTGTTCAGTTTCATTTAATTAATTTGCTACATTAGATTTTATTCTCAAAATCAACCTCCGTTTTTTCGTGTTTCGAATATAGATTGTTTCGATAAGTTAACTTTTTAGATACTCGGTAGACATTCTGTACAAGAATGAGACTGACAGAATGGCAATGAAGCGATTAGTGCCTTGGGGCTGTCCGGCTGATGACTCATGCATCTGGGAGAACTTCTTGACTTCAATGGAAAGATTAGAGATCCCGAATCCCGCGGAGGCGTGTCAGCCCAATGACATTGTTCTTGAACTTACCCTCACTTCAAGTAAGTTAACGGCGATAAAAGATGGGTAAAGGCTACGGGGAATTGTTTCGTTGCACGATAGAATAAGTGGTTGGCGGGTTTTAATTTGTTGTTCCATCACCTCAAATTTTTGGGGTTCGGAACTTTATGCTACCGTGGCCTCTTCCGGGGTGCCAAGATACTAAAAGGGTACCATTGAGAAGATCGTGAAAAGTGAATCGATTATCTAAGAGTCATTTTCAATTTTGTTTTCTCGAGGAAAACATCAGGCTTCATATTTTTTACTTTCAAATTTTACGCCACCAGATTGCTCAAAATTATTCTTTTTTTGAGTAATTTAGTTTGTATTTTTCCGGATGAATAGGTTTGATATTTAACTGGGTGCTGAAGAATATAAGCAAATTTTCCATCGAGACATTAAACTTTTTTTGAAAAACATCCCGCTGAAAGCAGTTTTTATTGAAAATTATTCCAAAATTCTTTTTCCTAATTTTGTGCCCTACAGTTTGGAGCCATATTCCAAGCTACAAGATGAACAAACTTTGCAATTAAATACAGGGATTAAAATGCACTCATTTTTGTTCTCTACATTTTCTACATTTTCCGAGACGTTGTTAATTGGTCTCAAACAATGTTTTTATTTTAAATTAAGTTACCTATTGACCAACTTTTTGGATCTTTTCCGTTTGTGCCCCCAGTACGTTATGCACGCCCTGGCTACAGAGCACGAGCACGTACGTCTGGGTCTGCAAAGAATATGTACCCGCTTCGTTCGGTAGCATAAAAGATCCAAGTTTTTGTTTCACCAGGTCGCGATTTTCAAGTTTGCCTTCTGATTGCATGAATGAATCCTGAATCCCGTTCAATTGACAGTAAGTGAGGACACTTACTGTGTCAATTGAACGGAATTCAGGATTCATTCATGCAAGTTCACTCGACTTAGTGCATTTGGTCAAGGGCGAGAAGTGCGTACGTGACGTCCTTTTCGCTCTTAGTGAAGCGAAATTTTTTGTTCGTTCGCGTGATTAATTTTTTGGTCACACTTGACTTACCTCACTCTCAAAAATGACTTTCTCACTTTGAAATTGACTTTTATTTACTTTAATTTAAGAGATAAGGTCAAATGGGTGTGTGTGTCACTCTAATTTAAGGGTATTTGAGAGCAGCTAATAGAGGCATTAAAAACGTTCACAGATCTTTTTTTTATCAAAATACAACATATCAGCCTTCAATGAAAAGACGATTTTTTTGTCTGTCTTTTACTGTTTTTTGAGACTGCAGATCTACGAAGATGTTGCGGCTATTTTCTGGCAAGCTGCCAACTGTTTTAAAAAAATTATGTGCGGTACATTGTCGAATTTGTAAATTGACCGTGAAGTTTTACGGGTCATTTGTATCAGAAGGAAGATTAGTTTGAATTTTGATATGTTAGGTCTGCTATTTAGGTAAAATGTGTTGCTGCTGCTCAATCTTTGGCATATAATTCATCTCAAATGACGTTTGTATCAATTATATTAGTCCTGTTGATCCTTTTTACGATTTTAATACTAGCAGATTTTTTGTATCAACGAATTTTATCAAATTTTGAGAGACGAGAGTTTTGTAAGCCGATTTGAAACAGAAGCCGTTCGAATTTGTTAATATATTAAAAATGAATGAAGAATAGCTAAGATAAAGCCCTAGATGGCTGTTCTTTTCACCTGTGTTGTATTGTACCAGTGTATCGACTGATTGTCAGACTTTTGAATTTGCAGTAAAATTGTATTTCAGCGAGTCCGAAGCCAAGTCGCCCAGTCAATGGTGATTTGTGAGGGCAAGTAATTTATGCAAATGTAAACATCGCTATTGGTGGCAACAGATTGAGCAGCGGGTAACCTCATTTCTTTTCAAAAAAATCACTCGAACTAAATTTTGCGTCCAAAGTTGTGTCTAAAAGTGTCAGAATAACATGGGTTCTTGAGTCTTCTTCCTTTGCTGGCATTGGGCACTGGATAATATACAGCTGAATGATATTAAACTCCCAAGAGTACTGTCTGTATTATTTGCGATAACCAAGGATTATACTTACGGTGACGCTTGAATATGAGTTTTGGTTGAATTTTAAGCGAAACTGGTTATTTTTTGAAAAGTAAAGTAATTCAGATAACATTTTTTTATCGCGTTTGACATTTTCCCCGCATTTTGGTGACAATTTCAAACCATATTCAGTCAGTGGTCTCCACTTTTCTTAATTCAGCAATAAAATTCGTGCGTAACAGTCATTCAATAATTGATCCTCAAAATTAAATTAGGAAAATTGAAGTTGATGTGTTTGCTTTCTAAAAACTGTCAATTTTGTCTTTCACACGATTACCAAGCTTAGATAGAGTTGCATTCAAGCCAGCGGAATTTAAAGTCCTGACCCGCCGCCTGAGAGCATTTCGACCGACAGCAGCTGATTGTGCTCAATTTGATTTATGACTAGTTTCACGGCTTAGAGGCCACTAAAACTGCTTTCACTGATGAAATGCACCTGATCTGTTCATGCATGCTCATGAAAACAACCAAATTCGCATGAAAATTTAATGATTTCATTAAATTCAGTTTGTGTTAGATGATTAGTTAATCAAGGAATGTATAAGATGATTGATTGTTGTTCCTTTTAAGGGCCTTAAAATGACCCTTGAACGAGATTTTTAGCAATTATTGTAGTTGTGTGGGTCTTTTTTATAGCTGCGAATTAATTTTTTCCCAATGTATGTATTCTCCACATTCTAGCATGTTTCTTTCTAACATTGTCCTATTTCTATCCTATGCCACCTTAATTGCTCGCCTCGCCAGTCGTTCGAAGTCCAATCGTCTGAAGTTAGTCCGTTTAAGTTTATTGGCCGCCGTCAGCTTCTTAACAGCTATTATCTAGGCGCTCTTTTTTACAATCCAATGTCTTTGGATTGTATTGGTGTGCTGTCTTTTTTAAGATCTGTTCACACATTTTTATGATTTTGAATTAAATTGGGAGTGGTAAGTTTGGTCATGCCGAAACAGGAAGTGGAGGGTAAAATCGAGTAGTTTTTTGTTTGAACCAGATGCCCATTTTTCTAGTGGTTTTTTGTTCACATGCGGCATTTTGACATTGATTTTCTGTTTTACAATTCAAAGAATTTAATTGTTTTGGGGCGCTGTCTTTTTTTAAGATCTGTTCACACATTTTCATGATTTTTGAAGTCAAATTGGAGTAGTGATTTTGGTCACGCCGAAACAGGAAGTGGAGCGAAAAAGCGAGTGGTTTTGCGGCGTGAAATTTTTTCGCTCTAAATTTAAAGTAGAGTGAGAAAACGGTGTTTGAACAAAAATTCGCTTTCTCGCTAGTGGTTTTTGTTCACATGCGGCATTTTGACATTGATTTTTTTTTAATTTTTTTAATCTGATTTTTTAGAAATGATTTTTCCAATTCATTCATAGTCCGATCTAGGTCTAGTTTTTTAGTCAATGAAAATTCTTTGAATTGTACGTCAGGACTTGTCCTGCTCTGTTTTAAATTTTTTTGATCTGATTTTTTTAGAAGTGGTTTTCCCAATTCACCCATAGTCCGTTCTAGGTCTAGTTTTTAGTATAGTCAATAAAAATTCTTTGAATTATACGTCAGGACTTGTCCTGCAATGTTTTTTTTTAATTCGATTTACTTTTTGATCGCGTTTTTCGTTTCACGTAAGTCACGCTTGACTCACTCTTTGTTTCAACTGGATGGATTTTAAATTAATAGAAACGTGATAAACTGATTAAGCCCGGTCATTAAGTCAGTTCATTAGGTTATCGAAGTTCATTAGAGCGATTGCTAGCTTATATTTGTATTAAGCTTAATAGATTTCAGTTTAAAAGATGAATTAAGTATTGTTATGGAATCTAATTGAAACTGCGCACCGAGTTTGAACACTTTTTGAAACTTAGGAAAAATTCTGTCAATTTCTATCTCTTCTTCTCTTTCAATCCCGATGCGCCTCAATGGTGGCTATTTTCCGGCCATCTGGCGGCTATGTCATAGATATAGAGCAAATTCCATTCATTCAACTATTTAAAATAAGAGCACTCATAATTGGCTTACGTGTTTGCTGTTTCAGCCAATTTAATTGTGTTCTGCGTGGCAATCAGTATATTGATGACAACAATATTGACGATAGCCTACTCATGTGGTAAGAACAGAGAAGCAAACAAAATCATGGGAAAAGGGGGAGTACATTATGAACCACTCAACTTCATGCACGACCTGTAGCCGTATTTAACACATTTCTGACCTCAAAAGTTATCAACAGCTTTCTGAAACACCTGGACTGCCTTCAGTGCTATATTTTATCTCTACTTTCTTTCTTTACTTCAAAACTGTTTCTGACTGGATTTTAAAACGCCATTAATTTTTTCACCTTTCTTCGATGAAAATTTTCCGTGGGGAAGATGGGTAAAATCTATAACCTATCACTTTAATAGTCAAATTGTTATCATCTTATGTCGGTGCTTTGTAGATTAGTTTTAAAAATTGCTTCAAACGAAAGTTGGAATCCTGTTTGGATAGTTTTTTTTCGAAATTTAGTTGATATTATATGGTCAGCAAGAGTTGCCCTTGGTTACGGAATTCATAACTACTTATAAATTCAGTACTATGCATAACAGTACTTAAAACAGTACTATAACAGTACTTTGTTAGTTTTATTATGTTTCCTTGAGACATGGCGGGGGTATGATTTTAAAGATGCTGCAGTTTGAAGCAATTTTTCCTATTTTAATAGTTTATATGTTTTTATATTTGGAAATTCTGTATATGAATATAGTTGTAAAAAAGCGGTGCAAATTGTACTATCGAAAAATTGGATTAGATCAAAAATTGGTTATGGACTTGATTTTTTGAATTCTATTGAATAAAGTTGGAGTTCTGACTCAGAATAATGGTGTAGTGAGGTAGCTTTTGGCGTGGAGCTTTATGTGTTACGTTTCTTTTTTTGAAAATTTCTCGCTTGAAATGTTTAACTTTTCTATTGACCTTTGCCTCATTAATTTTGCGAGATCTAAATCGCTCAACTGATCATAATTCCAATTAACTGAACTATAAGTTTAGGGCTCTAAGTCAAATGAAAGTTGCTCCGAAATTCTTTATGACTTGGAATTTAACTTTTCTTTTCGAAAATTTACCTCTTTTGAACGTTGAATTCTGTTTTCGACCATTGGACGTAACAGTAGCTTTGTTTGTAATGTATAGTAATTACTAACTGACTGTTGCTATGATTCTAGGTCAATGTTTTTTATAGCTGCGAAGCTGTAAGCTGAGCGGAGCTATATTGCGGTGCTCTTGGTTTTTTTACGACTCGAAGAGGAGTATTGGTTTTCTTAAGGTTTTTTTGTACCGGAAGTACTATTCGTTCAGACGATGTTTTGACCTAAAAGCAAAAGAAAGTTCGTGAAATTGCGGTGTGAACTAAATTTTTCTGAGCGAGAGAAGTTTTTTGATCATGCGCTGCGTTTTGTGAATGTCTTTTTGACTTTGAAAAGTAGTTTTTGACTGAATGGCACATTTAGATAACCGTTTTTAGCCGTTTTTTCTTCTAAGTTGCCCAATGTTTTTGCTTGTAATTTGTTTTTTGTAGAAATAATTTTTATTTGATGCTATATTGAAATGTAAACCTCGGAAATTGATATCACAGTGTTTTGCAGAACCTGAAAATGCGTGTGAAGTTCACAATTGGAACATTTCTTGATTTTTTACTTTATTTTTGGCTTTTTTCTAATAATTTCTGCATTTTGGATCTTTGAGCCGTCTTTTTGTCAAAACTAACTTAATATGGCAACTTCCGTTTCATAATCCATATACTCAATGCCTCTTTCTAACTCGATGTAATTTTGTTTTTATAAAATTGCAATTATGCTAATCCGATTTTGGTTTTTTTCTAATTTTTGTTTTTTTTTATTTTGGTTTTAATTACAAGAAATAGTATTTTTGTGCGACATAAGGGCCTTTAATTTTGTTCCAATAAAAATTCAATCATTTTTTGCGTTAAGTTTGTGAAAAACAGTTAAATTTTTTGTATAAATCCATTCTCAATTTTTTTCTGGAAAAATGTTTTGTGTGTTTGAATCGTGCTTTTGTCCATATTCTTCACATTCTAGTTTGAGTTATTCTAGCTTTGTCCTGGCACCTACATTTAAATTCGTTATATTGATTTTTTCAGTTGTTAAAAAATTGAATGATTTCAGCTTTCCTTGATTTTCGTCATTTGTTTGGTTTGCAATTGATTCCATTCAACATAAGGCAGTACTGAGAGTTTGCTAGGATGTTTTTTCCGAAATTTCTCATTACTATTTTTTGCATTTTTCTTCCGGCCTCGGTATTGTTTTTAAACGATTTTTTTGCCCTTCAATTTTATTCTGATGTTTATGTCTTTCCTATGTTTAATTTAATGAGTTAGTTTGAAATCTTGTCTCAAATATATACAACAAGGAAGAGGTATGAGTTGTTGTTGTCCTAATTGCAGTGATTAGAAATCTAATTGGAGTGGTTTTCTGATTCCTATATTTGAGCATTCTTTTTTGAAAAGTTTTACTGAGCTCTAAGATTTTTATCTGCCGTTTGCTTTCGCGATCTTTTTGAGATTAAAATCATGAGGGCAATTATTTGAGGGCAATTGATAGCCCTGCCAGTGTTTTCAGCCTATTAGTATTTTCACCATCCTATTTTTGGGACTTTTTAACCGTTACCAAACATTTTCCAAAATATAAATTTTTGCATCATTTTGTTTCTCTTGATGACAGTGGCTTAAATTTCGCCAATTTTTAGATCACACCTGGGGAGGCAGTGAGCTAATGGTTTAATACCAAAGGCAATTGTTTCAGCTGAATTTACGGTTTTTTTTTGAAGTTTTGACGCTTCGAATCGCTTCCGGAATTCTTCCGGCTATGTTTTTTGTTTCGTCGTCTGACGCTCTTTTTCGTTTTACATTTGTTCACACAGCAAAGCTGAAAAAGTCAAATTCTTTTAATGACTTCTTCCTCTCACTAACGGCGTTTGCGCGCGTGTCGTCATTTCTCACTCTGTTCAGCAAAATTTTATTGCGTGATTGGATTTTGATCACAAGTGACTTACCTCACTCAATAAAATGACTTTGGCACTTTAACTTTGCAGTTTAATTTGAATTCGTTTAAGGTCAAAGGAACTCATATGTGCAGTAAAGGTCCCTAATAAGAGGCTTCTGCGAGATGAATTTTAACAAGCTTTATTAATTTATCACTGAATGTTTTTACGTAGCTTTTTGAGCGGCGTCGATTTTTTCTCAATTTAGATCTCTCTGTTTCTATCTCTGTTATACGGCACAAGGGTCTGTTCTTTAGCAGCTATTCCGGCAATCTGCCGGCTATTTTTTTGAGAAGTTTTGTCTATTCTTTCATTCCAAACTACAACCCCCCATCACAGGCGGCATCTACTTGCCCTGCCCCCTTTCACTTAACAAAACACCAACAACCCCCCCCACTTACATATCCCTCCCCACCCCCTCCCCCACACACCCCCTCTCACCCCACGTACTCACTGCCCCCCCCCAAATAACCTCAGCCCCCTCCCCCACCTAGTGTCTGTATCTTTTATTAACATTTTTGGTTTTAATTATCATTTAACTTTTTTGGTTTTTGTTTCTCCTTTCTTTGATTTGCTTCTTAGTTTGACTTTCTTTAATATTAGTTAAGATTTTATATTGAACTTTTCGAGCCGTTTCTGATCATCTATTGGCTATGTTTTTTTTTTGGCTTGAACATTAACTTTTTTTTCAGATGTTGAGTTCTGTTTTTTGACATTAGACTTTTAACAGTAGTTTAGATACTGATACATAGTAATACGTAACTACTGGTAATATTCAAGGTCGAAAAGTTTCTTGAGAGGTTTTCCTCTCATAGCAGTTGCTCCTTCCTATCCAAACTAAAAACACCGCCATACCGTGCATCTACTTACCCTCCTTCCCATGATTTTCATTCCCACCTAACTATTATGGGCTCTCTTTAGGTACTCTCCTTTCTTATATAATAATTCAGATTGTGTTGGTGCTCTTTTATTGTAAACGGGAATTATGTTTACTTATCGACCATAAGCTGTCTTTAGTAGTATTTAAACTTGTCTGATGATCAGGTCGTAGAGTATTTTGTTTTTCCACTCAATTCTTTAGATTGTGTCGCGACTTTTCTTGCTATCTTTAATTGTTCTCGAATGAAGTTTGAAATATTTATGGTGAATAATGGTCTTTTGCGCCTTTAGCCCGACCGATTTTGCGCCTTTGGCCTAGAACATTTTTTTGACTTCCTGAGTGACTTTTTCACTCTTAGTTGCTCTTGTTCTGAAATCAAGTTCGCTGGTAAAGTCGATTGTCAGCGAGGAAATTAAAGCCGTTGTAGCTTAATGGTTAATATGTCAGACTGATAAACGTGGGTTCAAGAGTTCGATTGCGGCGTTTTTTTGCACCCATAAAACATTTCCCTTTAGAATTAAAATATTTTTTGAAATCTTTGAGGTAGTTTGTTCATATGATGTTTTATTCTGTCTGGCGCCTGGCATTGTTTTTTTTTGGTACCAGTGTCCGAAAAACAGTGAAAAGCTCTGTTTTGGTTAGACACAGCAAATAATGTTTTTTAGTTTTTACACGAACTCAAATTATGAATCTGTTGCGCTGAGCGTTTCCGTTTAGCTGACCCTAGTCGCAAATATTCGAATGAAATGGTGCTGGTGAATCTTTGTTTACCCAGACAGTGTCACTTTTTGGAGCAGCTATTTTCGAATTTCGTTTTCGCTGATCAGATAAAAGTTTGACATAAAAAGTTTTCCTTATTTCATGGAGAATTTTGTTTTTCCCAAAATAATAAATGAATTGAAGCTATTATGGATTTGAAATAATTTGCAATATAAATTTCGTTGTTAATTTGCAAACTATGTTTCATTGTCAATTATCATCTGAAAGCTTTCAATATGTATAAATCTGTATTCGAATTCTTATAAATATGTTGTATCAAAATGTAGTATTCGAATTCTTAGCTTGTCTGCCCTCCCAATAAACTGCGAATCGGTAAAGCTGGCGCATTGTTTGTTGCAGGTATTTAGTTCTACTAGCCCGTGAAAAAATTTTTACACCGAAATTCATGCTGAAAGCAGCCCAAATTCATGCTGAAGTTGACGGTGTTTGATAGCTGTGTGAATCAATGCGCCCCAATAATGAAATTTGAGAGCAAATCATCCCAACAAAAGGAACACTTTACTGCGGACAGGCAACTGTATGTTTGTTTTTAATAGCCGCCTCAGCTTCTCAGCCGGCTATTATAGCGCTCCTGTTTTTTTTGCAATTCAAAGAATTTGAATTGTATTGGGGCGCTGTCTTTTTTTTAATAGCCGCACAACGATAGCTGGGGCTATTAATGGCCTTCTCTTGGTTTTTACAATTCAAAGAATTTGAATTGTATTGGGGCGCTGTCTTTTTTTAAGATCTGTTCACACATTTTCATGATTTTTGAAGTCAAGTTGGAGTAGTGATTTTGGTCACGCCGAAACAGGAAGTGGAGCGAAAAAGCGAGTGGTTTTGCGGCGTAATTTTTTTTGCTCGAAATTTAAAGTAGAGTGAGAAAACGGTGTTTGAACAAAAATTCGCTTTCTCGCTAGTAGTTTTTTTGGGATCTTTTCCGTTTGTGCCCTCCAGCTTAGTGGGTGCATATTATTTGCAACCCCCAGATGCACGTGCAATATTTTTACATAATGATTTACTATGTAATGACACGTGCTCTGTAACTGGGGGAGCATAACGTACTGGGGGGCACAAACGGAAAAGATCCGTTTTTTGTACACATGCGGCAATTTTACTTTGATTTTTACAGTTTTTTTGATTTTTTGGATAGGATTTTTTTCGAAATGGTTTTCCCAATCCATTCATAGTCCGTTCTTGGTCTAGTTTTCTGTTTAGTCAATGAAAATTCTTTGAATTGTACGTCAGGACTTGTTCACATGCGGCATTTTGACATTGATTTTCTCTTTTTTTATCTGATTTTTTAGAAATGGTTTTTCCAATTAATTCATAGTCCGATCTAGGTCTAGTTTTTTACTCAATGAAAATTCTTTGAATTGACCGTCAGGACTTGTCCTGCTATGTTTTTTTATTTCGTCTTCGCGATTTTTGTTACGACCATATGACGTCACAACCACTTTAAATTTGCTTTTTGTTCATTCGTTCATGCAATTTCAACTGAAGTGCATGCGTGACGTCATTTTTTCTCTTAGTGGAGCGAGTTTTTTGTTTATTCGCGTGATTAAATTTTTGGTCACACTTGACTTACCTCACTCTCAAAAATGACTTCCCCATTTTGGAATTCACGTTTATTTACTTTAATTCAAAGAGATAAGGTCAAATAGGTGTGTGTCACACTCTTAATGAACGTTATTTGAGAGCAGCTAATAGAGGCAGCAAAAACGTATGCATATTTTTAGATCAAAATATAACATAGCCTGCAATGAAAAGACGAATTTTTTTGGTCTGTCTTTTTTACTGTCCTTTCGAGTCTGCAGATCTACGAAACTATTGCGGCTATTTTCTGGCAATCTGACAGCTATGTTTAAGATCTGTTCACACATTTTCATGATTTTTGAAGTCAAATTGGAGTAGTGATTTTGGTCACGCCGAAACAGGAAGTGGAGCGAGTAGTTTTGCGGAGTGATTTTTTCCCTCTAATTTTAAAGTAGAGTAAGAATACGGTGTTGGAACAAAAATTAGTTTTCTCGGTAGTGGTTTTTTGTTCACATGCGGCAATTTCGCTTTAATTTTTTACAGTTTTAGATTTTTTGGATCGGATTTTTTCTAAATGGTTTTCCCAATGTTTTCATAGTTCATTCTAGGTCTAGTTTTTTGTTTGAACCAAATTTCCATTTTCCTAGTGGTTTTTTGTTCACATGCGGCATTTTGACATTGATTTTCTCTTTTTTTATCTGATTTTTTAGAAATGGTTTTTCCAATTAATTCATAGTCCGATCTAGGTCTAGTTTTTTACTCAATGAAAATTCTTTGAATTGACCGTCAGGACTTGTCCTGCTATGTTTTTTTATTTCGTCTTCGCGATTTTTGTTACGACCATATGACGTCACAACCACTTTAAATCTGCTTTTTGTTCATTCGTTCATGCAATTTCAACTGAAGTGCATGCGTGACGTCATTTTTTCTCTTAGTGGAGCGAGTGTTTTGTTTATTCGCGTGATTAAATTTTTGGTCACACTTGACTTACCTCACTCTCAAAAATGACTTCCCCATTTTGGAATTCACGTTTATTTACTTTAATTCAAAGAGATAAGGTCAAATAGGTGTGTGTCACACTCTTAATGAACGTTATTTGAGAGCAGCTAATAGAGGCAGCAAAAACGTATGCATATTTTTAGATCAAAATATAACATAGCCTGCAATGAAAAGACGAATTTTTTTGGTCTGTCTTTTTTACTGTCCTTTCGAGTCTGCAGATCTACGAAACTATTGCGGCTATTTTCTGGCAATCTGACAGCTATGTTTAAGATCTGTTCACACATTTTCATGATTTTTGAAGTCAAATTGGAGTAGTGATTTTGGTCACGCCGAAACAGGAAGTGGAGCGAGTAGTTTTGCGGAGTGATTTTTTCCCTCTAATTTTAAAGTAGAGTAAGAATACGGTGTTTGAACAAAAATTAGTTTTCTCGGTAGTGGTTTTTTGTTCACATGCGGCAATTTCGCTTTAATTTTTTACAGTTTTAGATTTTTTTGGATCGGATTTTTTCTAAATGGTTTTCCCAATGTTTTCATAGTTCATTCTAGGTCTAGTTTTTTGTTTGAACCAAATTTCCATTTTCCTAGTGGTTTTTTGTTCACATGCGGCATTTTGACATTGATTTTCTCTTTTTTTTATCTGATTTTTTAGAAATGGTTTTTCCAATTAATTCATAGTCCGATCTAGGTCTAGTTTTTTACTCAATGAAAATTCTTTGAATTGACCGTCAGGACTTGTCCTGCTATGTTGTTTTTATTTGGTCTTCGCGATTTTTGTTACGACCATATGACGTCACAACCACTTTAAATCTGCTTTTTGTTCATTCGTTCATGCAATTTCAACTGAAGTGCATGCGTGACATCATTTTTTCTCTTAGTGGAGCGAGTTTTTTGTTCATTCGTGTGATTAAATTTTTGGTCACACTTGACTTACCTCACTCTCAAATATGACTTCCCCATTTTGAAATTCACGTTTATTTACTTTAATTCAAAGAGATAAGGTCAAATAGGTGTGTGTCACACTCTTAATGAACGTTATTTGAGAGCAGCTAATAGAGGCAGCAAAAACGTATGCATATTTTTAGATCGAAATATAACATGGCCTGCAATGAAAAGACGAATTTTTTTGGTTTATCTTTTTTACTGTCTTTTCGAGTCTGCAGATCTACGAAGCTATTGCGGCTATTTTCTGGCAATCTGACAGCTATGTTTAAGATCTGTTCACACATTTTCATGATTTTTGAAGTCAAATTGGAGTAGTGATTTTGGTCACGCCGAAACAGGAAGTGGAGCGAGTAGTTTTGCGGAGTGAATTTTTTTCGCTCTAATTTTAAAGTAGAGTAAGAATACGGTGTTTGAACAAAAATTCGTTTTCTCGGTAGTGGTTTTTTGTTCACATGCAGCAATTTCGCTTTAATTTTTTACAGTTTTTTTTCGATTTTTTTGGATGGGATTTTTTTCTAAATGGTTTTCCCAATCTTTTTATAGTTCATTCTAGGTCTATAGAAATTTCCATTTCTCTAGTGTTTTTTTTTGTTCACATGCGGCATTTTGACATTGATTTTCTCTTTTTTTTATCTGATTTTTTAGAAATGGTTTTCCCATTTCATTCATAGTCCGATTTAGGTCTAGTTTTTTTACTCAATGAAAATTCTTTGAATTGAACGTCAGGACTTGTCCTGCTATGTTTTTTTTTTTTCGTTGAAAAAAAATTTTTCGCTTTACCTTAGTTCACAGCTTGTTCAACATTTTGCGTGAGATCTTTTTGACTTCTCTAGGCTAGTTTCCTTCTTCTCTCGTTTTGCTAAAGTGTATTTAGGCAGCAGTTGCTCAGCAAAACAATTCAAAATGAACAGAGTCAGTATTAAGAAAAAGAAATCAGAAATAGAAACGGAATGAACTCATAAAGCCCAGTTTTAGATGCCCGTTAATCGAACTTGATTCTCATAAGTCTTTGTTACCATATCTAATGCTTATTGGTTTTGATACTATCCTCTCTATTGTCTCACTATGAAACACGAGTCTGTTCAACCACGGAATGATATCAAAATAATTCGCACTTTAAAATTGTTTTTCTACAAAAATCATTTGATTCCCGTTTTTTCTTGTCTTCCAATCCGAATCGTGGTTATGGGAATCAACGGTTATCGAAATCATTCAATGGGCTATTTTCCGGCACTCTGCTGGCTATGTTTAATTACTATTTGCTCTAAAACGAAAATTTGTAGCTGTTAATTTTGTCGAGCTGGTTTTTAGCGCAGTTCATGGTTATTATGACAGGATAAACGGTTGAAGCGAGAGGGCATTAAACTAGCGAGTTGGAGTCTTACAAGTGTCTAAAGATACGATTCGCCGAATCTACCGAGGAGATGTAAGTTCGTGTTGTGATTAGTAATTTTCTAGATCTTTGGACCCCCCTACATTTATGTTTTTCTTGCCAATGCACAGTGATTAAGCGTATGCCAAATGGTTACTTTCCGCTTAAACATTGACTCGGGATTTTGCAACAATTCTTTTGTTTCGTTGCTCTGCAACGAACTTTGAAGCAATTGTTGTAAACGTTTGGTCTTTTTACGACGCGAAGAGGAGTATTTGTACTAGTTTTTTACGACTCGAAGATTATTGGTGAGGATTATTAATGCAGAGGATTTTTTTGTTTAAGCAAGTTTGTTCATGACTACCCTACAATCCATATCCCTACTTAACACCCCCCTCCTTATCTAAACTAGACCGACGGCCTACATAACAACCCCCCCCCCCCCCCCCCCCCTCCTTACCCCCACCACCTAAATTTTCGCTACCACCTAGCTTCCAATACCCCCACCCCCTGCCTACATCCGCTCACCCCCTGGGTAGCAATCTACCATCTGCTTACCCCCTCCACCTATCTTACCACCGCCCCACTCCGCAACTACCCTTCCCACTAACGCACCCCCCTCCAACTACCTACCCCCTTGCCCGCACCTACCTCTAACCTACTTAACCTCCCAACTTCTCGCATACCCCCACCTCCTATCTACCCCCACCTGCCCACTACCCCGCAGCTACTCACATTCCTAATTAAAAAATTGGTTGATTCTATATATTGCTATTTTGATAATTTTAAAATAGGTAAGCTTAGTTTTTTATTAGACGACTTTTCGAGCCATTTCCTGTATTCTACTGGCTATGTTTTTATGCAAAACTTGCTTGACTGGTTTGACTTTTCGGGTGACATTTATGCCCTGACGTTTTCGTTCGTTGTAATCTTAATTTCAGCAGCTGAGCTCAAGTGGCGGCATTTCACTAATAAAAGTCAAATGGAAAATGCGCGGAAGTTTGCGTAGTTCTTCACTGTACTTTTATTAGTGGTTATAGTGGTATGTAATAACCAACTAATGACGTCATTTGAAGCTCCCTTAGTTAATTTAGTTGCTCCCCCGAATGAAGCACTCTGCACTAGTTTTTGGCTCCCACTATTTCGAGAGCAATGCTTTCAACGTTAGTCGGTTTTGTTTAACTCCGTTGTTCATATGACACAAGTGCACGATTAGTTTGTTGGTTCTTTTTGATGTCTTCTGGCTCTTGATTTTATTAATCGCTCTCGAAGTGTGAAGACTAGAACAATCTTTCGATTACACTTCGTGAGTATCTTTTTCACGCTTGACTACTTTATTTTTTTCCTGACTTAAATTATGTTGCTAAACCAAAAGCGATTGTTCATTTTAATAAAAATCCCGGCCGAGGTGCAAAAAATGATCAATTTGGAGTTGGAACCCCAGACCTCCGTCGTAAAACACTGAGTAAGTAACCACTCAGCTATCAGGGACTTCTGCTCGGCCCCTGATAGCTGGATGGGGTTAATGATTCCGTGTATTATGCCGCTGATCGGGGGTTCGAACCCCTCCTTGGTCGGAATTTGTTATTTTGCTTGATCAACTTTCATCCTCAAAAGGTTGTTGAAGGGTTCATCCTCAAAAGTCTGTGTTCCACGTTTCTTTCTATGCTTTTTCTTGTGTTCCACGTTTCTTTCTATGCTTTTTCTACGTGTTGATTGTCTATTTTTTTCAGAAACCGCGAAAGAGCAGTTGTTGATTGCTCTCAAACAACGTTTGCGAAAATTATATTAATCCTGTTGGTTTTTCTTGTGCATGCAATTTTATGTTCAACCAGAGTTTCGTCAGAGTTGTTTTACATCCCGTTTGACGTTTGGTCCTCAAAAATGGGATAAACAGTTAAACTCCAGAGAGCCTTAAGTCGCTGAGCTATTCTCTTGGAGGTTATTTAGCAGTCTCTAAGTGTACAAATCACCGAAGCTACCGAAAAGACGTAAAATCATGATGAGGTGGGGTCAGTTTTTTGACGGTTAGGCCCTGCGAAACCTTTGATGGTACTAAAATTTGATCTTGCTAAACTTTAATATTATATGATTGAATTATTGTTGAAGCTTGGTCTAACTTGATCTGATCAGGTTTTTGTTTTGAACTTTCAATTTTAGCTGTAAAAATGCAACATAAGTTTGCCGTAGATGAATGAGCATGTTAAGTTTGGTTGAATCTTTGTAGGCCTTCTTCGTTTGCTTTTTCTTTTTTCAATGCTTGGCAACATTTCGTGTGTAGTTTTGAGTTAAATCGATCGTTGCGTCAATTGAATAACGCTTAGTTTTTTTCTGAAAGATTATACCTGCGAGTCGCTCTGTCATTACTGGCTAATGCATCAAATTGCTAACGTTATCAGTTTCATGCTAACTGTTGATTTTGATGAGAAAGTGAATTAGAATGTGAACTGAACGTGTTGGTCAGTTTTTCTATTCTTCCCTCCGTTTATACTATTGGGCTTCATCGTGTTTTGATTTTTTCTGTGTAATTTTTTAATTGTTCCGACCCTCTTGAGGGGGGAGGAACTATATACTCAACTGGGTTTTTTTTTTTTTGTTCAGTGAATTTTCGCCGCTCGATATATTCATCGTAGAGAGTTGAGACTGGTATCATTAGAAAGCTCGTTCAGCGTAGAATATGGAATTAAAAAGATTTTTTTAATTTTCGTTTTCTACAGGGAGTTATCGAGGCTTAAACTTCTGAGAAAAGAAGAGTGAATTCACGTTGTTTTTATTCACATTTTCCGGAATTTTTGCCTAAATTTTCGTCAATTATGCTAAAATTTGTTATAATTTTTAAGAATAGTGTCGTTGATTTCATTTTTGAAGACGAACAAGCATTTTTGATTGTTTTGATTTAATTTTTTGGTCAAAAAATCTGGATAAACATTTCAAAATTTAGCCTTTTTCATCAACAACAGCACGAAATAAGCTACTTTAGTCCACTTTGATTAAATTTGCCTACAGTACACCCCCAAACAACACTCATACAATCTTTGTAGACTCAGAGGGGGGCTATTTCTACTTCAGAGTCCGCAGAGAGTGCCTTGTAGTTAAAACTTTGCCGTTTTTTGCTAACTTTACTCGTTGATTATCAAAAATGCAAAATTTATTTTGAGTTTCAACTCAGAAATTATCTATATCTACAACATTTGAAAAATCAATTGTTCTTAACGGACAATAAGTATTAACAGGGGTAGTTTTGGGCCATTCTTGGACTGTTACAATCCAAAAAAAAATCGGGTTGTAATCAGTCGGTCTTTTTTTTTTAAAAAAAGACTTTTTTTTAATAATAAAGAACAGAACATATCAAATCAAAGCTCAGGAGTGATAGGTCCAACCAATTCGCTTGCGAAACAGCTCCAGGCTAATTCATTTAGTTTTTTAATTGAAAGTTTATGGTGGTTTTTTTTAAAAATAATTGACTTTTCAATAAATAATGGCTTAATTAACTTTTCCTCTATTTTTTTCTTAATTTGTTCAACTTCCAGCTTAGTGTCAGCAAAAAAAGACTGCTTCTTCTTTCTACTGAGTTAACATTTATTCTCGGTTGCAGTTTTAAGCCTGAAATTATTGTTTTCTGGCTTTGATACTACAAGATTTTAGATTTTTGTTTGTTTTGATATTTGCCAGTTTTTCATGTTTTCTAATTTTGTCACATTATCACATTATTGACAGTTCTCATGTCACCTTATTAGCATTCAAATTAAAACACAATTGAACATATTAAAATCTTGAAAGATATAAATCATCGTTTTAATGGCCTCGACGCCTCTTTCTTGAAGAAATCAATTGAATTTTTTAATTTTGTCTTAACTGTCATTTATACTTTGTCGTTTCGGTCGTATGAAATTTCCTGTTTAGTGATAGCTTTCATTGGCTTTTCATGGAAGAATAGAAAAACCGATATTCTGATATTAGCAGATAGCTGATGGCTTTTATGACTTTCAAACCCATCGTTTTCCAAAATTAAAAAATAATTTTTTAACTTCGCAATTTTGTTCTTTTTATGTTTCTTTTTGTTACCTAATCTCGTTAGTTGATTACAGGTCAAATATGACATTATGGGTGTCAAGGGAATAAAAGGGATTAGTGTCCAAAAATCTTTTTTTTAAAGATTTTGTTATGACCTTACTGGCTTCGACACCGCTTTTTCACAAAAAAAAATTAAATTAATTTGATTTTTGTCATATTTGACGTTCTTTTTGTAGATGCAAGAAATATTCTGGATAATTACAGGTCTCGAGGGTTTCTTTTTCATGAAAAAACGACGATATTTAAATAGTTCTTTTTGTAATTAATGCCTTTCATGACATTGAATGTAATTTTGTTTCGAAAAAAAAATTAAAAGTATTACATACTTTAGCACTCCGCTTTTTTGTCTACTTGTTACCTAGTCTTACTAATGAATGGCCACGTACTACATTATAACTGTTTGAAGAAGGCGCAATCAAATATATTTTGAGTGCCAAAATTTGGCTTGACGGTTTTGACAGCGTTTTCTGGCAAGTTTCAATTTAAATTTTGTTTGTTCTTTGTTGTTCTTTTTAGCCGCTCTAAAAAATGAATAAGGTCAGGTCCTAATGCCCTTCTATAGAAGCAGTGGTAATCGCAAATTTGTGGTAATATTAATTTATTCCTAATGGTATTTATTACTTTGAAGTTAATTGTTTCAAAAAAAAAAGTTAATTTTTTTTACTTTTCTGTTTTTGTTCTTTTTTGTATAATTATTACCCAACCTTTCTATGGACTGGTCGCATATGTTTTGTGGTGATTTTTAAGTTATTTTTGTTTAGTTTCAGGTTTATCTGACGGTATGTTGACTTTGTTATTAAATTTAGTTTTTAAGAGGGACATAAATTTTTTGATATAATTAATGTTTGTTGTTGTTGTTGTTTGATTTTGCTGTTCGTTTTGACTCGCTCTCTTAATATTGACATATTACAGCAATCTAATGCATCAATTTTTACTCCACTGAGTTATTTGTTTTGGAGGTTATCTTATCGTTCATACGGAATTTTTTGAAAAAGACTTGGGCTTTTTTGGGATTCGCAAAAAATAATTTTTGGGTTTTTCTATCTGTTCCTCATTTGGTCGCCCATCCACAAAATTGTGGATGGGCGGGGTCGGAACCTTATGTGCCATTGCACATTACCGAGCCGCCTTGTTGGAATTAGATTATTCTAGCTTCTGTGAGAAAACATAGCTAGTTATTTTGGTGGATTTTGTGCAGAATTTTCAACTTCAGTCGCTATACTTGTTTTAAATGTAACTGTGAAACTGTTCTCCCCCATTTGATTGTGTTCCTCCATAATTGAGTTTCTAAGACCTTTGTATTGGTATAAATAAATATTAATGGCAAGTTTCTCTTCATAAGGCTACAAAAACTCCCATCAGTGCAAAAACGAGATTAGGTTATTCGCAGCATGCTATCGGGAAAAATCGTTCGGAGGGACAGTTCCTGACACCTGATTTGTAAACATTTTATCTATGCGCCGGGTGCGCAAACAAGACCGCCGACACCGTTTCTGTTTACAATTTAGTGTTTTATGCCATCTGTGATCATTTTCAGGTTTACTGTTTTCCTTGAATTGATAATTTCGTGACTGGTGTATGATGGCCTCTTCGGCTAAGGTGAGCAACATCAACATTGGGGTGCTAGGTCATGTGGACAGTGGGAAAACTTCCTTGTGTAGAAGTCTGAGTACTGTGGCTTCAACAGCCTGTTTTGACAAGAATCCTCAGAGCCAGGAGAGAGGAATTACTCTGGATCTGGGATTTTCCTCTTTCATCCTACCATTGGAGACATCCGAGGTGGGATATGAGAGAAATTAAATAAACAAAGATTTTCTTCAATTACCCAAATCCTTTTCCAGAGAGTCCTTTTCAGAAAAATCATCAATTTTAATACCACTCGAACGTTTCGAAAATATCATGTCCGTTGATGCAAATCTTTCAGAACTCGGAGAATTTACCCCCAGATGTCCAAGTAACGCTGGTCGATTGTCCTGGTCATGCGTCGCTCATACGCACAATCATCGGAGGTGCTAGCATAATCGATTTGATGATTCTAGTTGTGGATGCCTCCAAGGGGATCCAAACTCAGACTGCCGAATGCATTGTGTTGGCTGAGATCCTCTCGTCCAGCCAGAAGTTGCCTCTAATTGTGGTGCTGAACAAAGTGGATTTATTCCCCGAAGAGAGTAGGTGAGAATATTGCGTTTTTAAAGTTGCGTCTGTTAACTCGACTAGGTTACCCAATACACTACTACCAAAAGGTTAACCGACCAAACATTTAACTCTTCAATGAAATGTGCTACCAACAGTTCTGTCAAGTTCATAGATTACAGAAGACGCGTAACTCCGCGCTAGAATTGTAGAGAAATGATATTCACATTTATACCATTAGCCGCAGCACTAATTATGATAATAGTGATAATTTTAATTCTCTGTTGTCATACACAATAAACAAATAGAAATCAACATGTAGCAAAAGAGAGACTACAAAAGGACTCCGTACAAATGGTTCAAGCTCTTGAAAAGAAGCTCATTAGGTTCCACCACGACCAAAAGTTGCCAGGTGAAATGTTTATTAATAGCCGGCCTCATCTTCTCAGCCGGCTATTATAGCGCTCCTATTTTTTTACAGTTCAAAGAATTTGAATTGTATTGGGGCGCTGTCTTTTTTTTAAGATCTGTTCACACATTTTCATGATTTTTAAAGTCAAATTGGAGTAGTGATTTTGGTCACGCCGAAACAGGAAGTGGAGCGAAAAAGCGAGTGGTTTTGCGGCGTGAAATTTTTTTGCTCTAAATTTAAAGTAGAGTGAGAAAACGGTGTTAGAACAAAAATTCGAACAGAGTCGGTTTAAAAAATTGAAGTTAGAAATAGAAACGGGATAAACCCATGAAGCCCAATTTTAGATGCCCACTATTTGAAGGTCGTTCCTATAAGTCTTAGTTACTATCTCTTATGCTTATTGGAATTGATAGTAGCCCCTGTAGCCTCTCTCTAAGAAACAGAAGTATGTTCAACTACGAAATGCCATCAAAATAAATCAGACTTAAAAAATTCTTTTGTACAAAAATCTTTTTTTTTTCAATATCTTCTATTTGTTCAATCCCAATCATGCTTATTGGAATCAACGGCGGCTTTTTTCCGGCAATCTGTCGGATATGTTTAATAGCAGCAAAGCGATAGCTGGGCGATTATTGGCCTTCTCTTGGCTTTTTTAAGATACGAAGGAATTTTGATTTTCTCGAGGATTTTTTTTTACCGGAACTACTATCTGTTCAGACCTCGTTTCGACCTAAAAGCAAAGTGAGTAAACTGACATTTGAACCAATTTTTGAGAGAGAAATTTGTTCATTCGCCGCGTTGAGTGAATGACTTTTTGGTTTTTAAGTGTTTTTGAGAAAATTGCGCAAATAGGTAATCGTTTCTAAGAGTTTTTTTGTCCATTTGGCTCAATTGTTTTGCTCTTAGCTTGATTTTTTCAAATGTTCTTACGGGATAACTTTTGTGCTGATATTATAGAAAAAAAACAAACTTCGGAAATTGTGAATGTGAACAGATGATCAAGACAAAAAATATAGATTCTGGGAAAGTGTGAACTGAAATCATACAATTAAAAAAAATTCTATAAAAATGAAGGATAAATAAATTATTTGAAACAAAATGCTGCCATGTGAAGTTGTAACTTCGATCAGATTCAAAAAGGGTAAAAGATTTTAGGAATATTTTTTTAAAAAAAAGCAATCGGGAAGAAGCTAATTGATATCTACTTTAATGGAATTGCAAAATGATCTCTTGCATTGGTAAAATTCAGAAGTAACCGATTTGTCAACTTAGGTCGCATTACATTTTGTTATGCAAACCGAGCAACTAACTCCCACGCGCTTTCTGTGGTAAATGACAGAATGTTATATGAACCAGTGAGACAGAAATTACCAATGAGAGTTGAGCTTGACAGGACCGAACGCGCACGAAAACTTACAAGTTAGCCGTTCGACTTGCAAATTCGTACAAGTTAACCATCTTTGTCAAGCAACCTGCAAGTTGTCACAATTTTACGCTTCAGTCTCGACTCGGGAATGCATTTTTGCAGAAAAATGGCTCATATTTCGCTTTTTTTGAAACCTAAATTTTGAGTTTCATTTTTTTTACAAATCATCCATTAAAATATTGTTAAAATTACAATTATGAAATGATGTTTCTATTGAATTTTAAAGACTCTAATATAGAATTACTTAAAGACTTTAATATATTTGAAATGTCAATTAAAAATTATTAACGAGACGTGGCCATTTACATTGATAACAAAAAAGTTTCGATAACATTGATAACAAAAAAGAAGCGAACGTTTCTTATCAATGTAAATGGCCACGTCTCGTTTATAAATTGTTATTGATATTTTCATTATATTTAGGTTGATTCTTTGCAATTCAGCAGAAAATTTATATCATAGTTATAATTATAACAATATTTTAACAGGTGACTTGTAAAATAATGAAAATCAATGTTTAGGTCTCAAGAAAACAGAGCTAATTGTTGTGCCGTCACAGCATTTCAGAAGTTTTTACCAATGCTATTCTTATGTTGGAGATACTTTTCTTCAGCTGTATAATATAGAATTTCTGTACTTTGGCGGGGATTTTATTGCTGATAAATATATTTTCATTATATTTTGGTTTAGTTTGCATTTCAATAAAAAAATTTATTTAATAATTGTAATTTTAATAAAATTTTGGGAAGGATGTTCGTGTAATTTTACTGAATATTAATTTCTACGCATTGAATTATACTTGTTTGTGTACTTGAATTTTATCAAATTTTTTTTCAACGTTCAATACTATGACGGCACCTTTTTGTCATTATTTGTTTGCGTTTGGGCCCCCTTTTTCTGTTACTCTTCGTTTGGCACCCTTTTGTTATATTTGCTCTGCTTTTAAGTTGTTTAAGAAATTTTTTCTTTCGAGTTTTTTGTTTTCAGTTGATTTCTTTTATTATAATACACGTCTGAAAATTTATTTTGAATTGCTCTTTCACCAATTTTTATGACTCAATCGACTGATTTATGTTTTATGTGAATTTTCTCGGGCTAAATTTTGATCATAATTGCCTTTTCGACTTCGAGATTTAACGCTGTTTGATTTTCATGGGGTTTTAATCAGGTGAAGAAAAGTATCTCCAACAAGAGAATAGTATTTGTAAGTTTTTAAAATGCTGTGTTTTCACAACGAAAAGCTCTGTTTTCTTGAGACCTAAGTTTTTGATTTTCATTTTTCAATCTTTTCTGTCTCTAAGAATGCTAACTGCCTTAAGTTTTCGCAATGTGTCTCTTGAGTGACTGAACTCTTGATACCAGATTATTGTTTTGTGAGTTTAATACTTAAATATTTTGGCTGTTTTTTTCATGATTACCTGAGATTTCTAAAAAATACAAATGTTGAAAGATTTTACGATGAGTTTTCAGTCACAATGTTGTCTGTGCAAGCGAGAATTAAATCTTTGATTCTTTGTATGGTTTCTGAATGACGATAAAATTGTTTTTGTGTGCTTAATATAAGTGCAATATTGGTTTTCGCAATATAAATGTAATATTACTTTATTTCAAAACGACTTTTTTTTAAATTAAGGTGATAAGGTGAACTGAGATTACGCCACTCTAATTGAAGATTATTTGAGAGCAGCTAATAGAAACAGCAACATATAGAATCAATATATCAATATATATATATATATATATATATATATATATAATCTCAACGATTAAAATAAGAACAAAAATGTCTTTTTTGGTATGTTGTTTTCTTTTTGAAACTGTAGGTCTACAATGCTATCGCGGCTATTTTCTGGCATTCTGTAATATATTCTTGGTTATATCTTACCCTGCAAGGGCTTCTAAATGATACCACTTGTGCTTCTATGCAAGAAATTTTTTGGGGATCAAAACTGATGGGACTTAAAATCGGAGATATCGCATAGAGGTCCTTCCCGCTTTAATGGGGTCGGAACAACAAAAACAAGCAGCATATTCGTAGAGAATCTGAAAAGGTTGTGAGCAACGTAAAATTAATTATTGTCTTCGTGTTGAATTCTGTTATTAAGAATTTAAGCAGTCTTTATAGCCCTATTTCCCCCGAAAGTGTGTATACCATGTCTTAATTAGATGTGATGCAGGTTGGAGAAAGTAGAGAAGATGAAGAAACGACTGCGAGCAACTTTCAAACAAACGGTGTTTGGAGAGGGGATCGAAATAGTCCCCTTTTCTTGTGTCCAAAGTGAAGATTCCTCAAAAGAAATGACAGTCGAGATCACAGGTCGTCTTTCTTCAATCTTGAGGCGATATGTTTCAACAGCGATCTCAGCTCGGTTAGCTACGGAAAATAATGACAATAGTTATTCGACGGAGCAGTTCCTATTTGCTGTTGATCATTGTTTTTCAATAAAAGGTGAGTAAGAGATCCTTGTAGCTCAAATTTGTTTGAGAAAGTTTCTTGTATTTTCACGCAACAATTGGTTAGAATGTATCCCAAAATTGATCTTCTTCAGTGAACATTAATTCAAAGTAAAAACAGTTGTGATGTATCAACATAGTGATCGTAAAACAGATCTGCGAAGAATTACAGAAAAATTGTGAGAATAGTTATGAGAATTGATCGAAGAAGGGGGTAATTAATAGGAAAGAACCGTTTTTGAAGTGTTTTCTTAGCATGGGTTTCGTTTTTCATGATCCGACATTCAAGTGAACGTGTCTTTGCGATGATAAAGCATTCTTTGCCTAAGAAGCGGTTGAGCTTGCGTGTGAGTTCATTTGATGCAGTTGTTAAACAACAGGGCAACGAAAGAAGATGATAGTAATCTATGAGAAGCGGGTGGGAAAATTTTTTCTTTAGGTTCCTTCAAGATAGCTCTAAAGATGTTTAACCCAGGATTTTTTGTTTAGGACAAGGAACTGTAATGACAGGAACATGTCTTCAAGGAAAAGTATCAGTAAATGACAAGATCGAAATTGCATCACTTTCTATGGACAAAAAAGTCAAATCTATCCAAGTCTTCCGTAAACCCGTTAACTCAATCCAAAAAGGCGACAGAGCCGGTGTTTGTGTCACACAATTTGAATCCTCGTCTTTGGAACGAGGTCTGGTATGCTACCCTGGATTGTTACGTAATATACACGGCTGTGTGATGCTATTACGTAAGGTCCGATTCTATAAAGGAGCTATTGCTTCTAATTCGAAGTTTCACATTTTTGTTGGCCATGAAACAGTAATGGCTAAGGTAACATTATTCTCGAGTACTACAGGAAATCAGTGTCGATTTGACTCTGAACAAGAGTACGAATTTTGTCAGCAAATCGACGAGGACAAAAAGTCCGCGGAAAACTCTGAAGCAAATCAGCGTGCGACAATTTTCATGTTGCTTCAGTTCGAAAAACCAATTTTAGCAGCTCCGAACTCAATTCTGATCGGCTCAAAGTTGGATTCAGATATTTTATCAAATACTTGCAGAATTGCTTTTTATGGAAAGCCTGATACTGTGTTTTATGAGCCGAATTATCCGGAGACGTATTTGAGCAAATTAAAAGTCTTCAAGAGGAAACAGAAGCAAGGTTCAATTGACAGAATTTTTTCGGATGATTGCGTTATATGCAAAAATATGCTCAAAAAAGAGACGAATATCGAGAAATTTTTGCGACTGAAAGTTGAGTTTTCATCGGGTGACAAAGGAGTAATTATTGGTGGGTTTGGACAGGGCGGAAAACTGAAGATACAAATAACAGGAGCGCCAATGTCGGAATCTTTGAAAGCGTTTGGAGCTACTTCGAGAAAGTCAAAAGGTGATAAATCGACACAGAATGATTCTGAAAAGAGCAGTGATGTGAAAACAGAAAGAACATTCATTGCTGTTGAGTTAAAGTTTAAAAAAATGATTTTTGCAGGGTCTAACATAAGTAAGATTATTCAATAAATGATCATATCAGCGTTGTAATTGCTCTTGAACGAATTTCATAGCAATTATTGTAAAAGTGTTGATTAATAGCCGCCCTCATCTTCTCAGCCGGCTATTATAGCGCTCCTATTTTTTTTTTTACTTCGTCGAATAAAAAAATGTTTCGCTTTACCTCATTTTGCCGCCTTTTCAACATTTTGCGTGAAATCTTTTTGACTTCTCTAGGCTAGTTTCTCTCTTCTCTCATTCTGCTAAAAGTGATTTTAAACATCAGTTGCTAAGCAAAGCAATTCAAAATGAACAGAGTCAGTAGAAAAAATTGAAGTCAGAAATAGAAACGGGATAAACCCATAAAGCCCAATTTTAGATGCCCGCTATTTGAATGTCGTTCCTATAAGTATTAGTTACCTCTCTCTGATGCTTATTGTTATTGATAGTGGCCCCTGTAGCCTCTCTCTAAGAAACAGAAGTATAATCAAATACGAAATGCCATCAAAATAAATCGGACTTACAAAAATGTTTTTGTACAAAAATCTCTTTCAATATCTTCTGTTATTTCAATCCCAATCATGCTTATTGGAATCAACGGCGGCTATTTTCCGGCAATCTGCCGGGTATGTTCTTTTTTATGTAAATTTTGTGCTTGACCATTTTGCGCTTTTCTTCTAGAACATTCTTTGACTTCTCAAGTGACTTTTTCACGCTTTCGTTCTATTTTTGAGTGATCACTATTGCTCTCACTCCGAAGTAGAGCTTGTTCCTAATATAAATTGGTTGCGGCAAAAGAAAAAAAAATTGTTTGATGACCCAGTGGCAGTGCATGTGGTTAGGTATCGGGAGGTCAATGGTTTAAATCCCGGCGTGGTCGAATAATTTTCTACCCGCCTGTCGTTCAAGAGCAGTTCTCCCGACATTAGTCGATTTATGTTTGATACTTCTAGTTTATATGTAGTCTGGACGATATATGGTTGTACCATATGCTTAAAGCATAATAAATTATTCAGTTCCAAGGATTTTTTGTTGATGTGAAGCTCTGAGCTGAGGGAAGCTGTATTACAGTGACATCTCTAACATTATCATAATTTTGGGGGTTAAATTTGAGATCTGATTTTGTAACACCCTGAAGCAGGAAGTAGAGTGCAAATTCTCGTGGTTTTGCGATGTGAACTGCAAATTATAACAAGTTATACTGTAGAACCGAATTTGAATTTCCCTGTATATTTATATAGCACGAAGAAGTTGAGGAAACAGCAGAATCCACTATTAAAAATAAATAAATCGGAAGTTTCATCAGGAGTGGACGCTTGCAAATACTCTGGTATCTTAGTTAAGCGCCCTGATATTATTTGAAGACAGTTTTATTAGCGTGTCATTTTGTATGATCAAGCTATACTGAAGTCCATTGGCTAGTTTTTTTTATTATACAGAACATGGTTTCTGTTTCAAGCTCAGTATTTTGTTTCAGTAAAAAATATCAAAATTCTACCGCGATACCCCAGAGATGTCCGAGTTGAATTTTGTTTTGAGGTTTTTGTTTGTATAATGCGGTTTTCGAGCGAGTATTGTTTGAAAAATTTTGATTTATGGACAAAATCTCATCGTTTTGTTTGAATGTAACCCAAAGTATTTTTTAAGGCTGAATGAAAGCAGGTGTTTTCTGTATAGTTCACTAATTGTTAAAATTTTGAACTCGAATAAGGTTTCAAATATGGAGTCTCTTGGTTTCTCTCTAAAGACAAATCTAAATTTTCTTTTGTAACCGTTAAATTTTGTGCAGCTAATTTAACGTTGTTCCAGCATAAATAAGAATTTCATGCTCGAAAATTGGTACCACCGTAGTGTTTTAGAATATCAAGATGGTGTTGCGACTGCAAGTTTTCCTTAGCCTTGCAATTATTCCGAACCTCTTATTTAATTTTTAACAAATGGCTCCCATGTGTGCTTCGAAAATTAAATTGGCGTCTAGAATTACTCCTAGATATTTGTAGGTGTTGCACTTGTGAACTGCGCAATTTTGATAGTTTGTGTTTACCTTGGTTTAAGAAAATTCATTACAAATGTTTTTGACCCGTTTAAATCCAATTTAATTTGATATAGCCAATGTGAAACTGAATGAATTTCAGTATTTAATTCTTCAGAAGTTGGTCTTCTTTTGATAAGGAGGCTGGTGTGTTCGGCAAAAAAAAGGAGTTGATAATTTACAAGCGCCCACAAAGCCATTAAAGTACAGTAAAAAGTACAGGACCCAGAACAGAACCTTGAGGATCTCCATTTTTACTATCAGTTCTTTTGATATTCCATATATATACTCTCAGTTCTTTCCATATAATACACTGTGTTCTTGATTTGAGTTATAAAATGATTTGAGGAAAACCAGCTTAAAACTTGACCCCTAAATCCAAAGCTCTAAAATTTTTTCAACAGCAGCGGGTGATTTACAGTGTCGAATGCTCTGTCTGCGGAAACCGATCCGATTTTCACCAAGATTTCGAATTTCACAATGTAGCCGACAATTTTGATTTTCATAAGTTTTTCCAAGATTTTTTCAAGTGACGGCAAAATCAAAATTGGTCGATGGTTATTGTCATCAGTTTCTGATCTCGTTTTAAAATGAGGTTGGATAATTGCTCGTTTTAGGCTATTTGGGAAAACTCCACTCAAAAAAGATTCGTTGATTTAATTAACTAAAAAGGCGCTAAATTTTTGTCAGTTCTCTTATTAAAGGTGTTGCACACCATGCAAAAAGAATTTGGTAGGCTTGCTATTTGTGAGAGCACTTCTACCACATTTGTTTCATATAGCATCGTAGATTGTTCTTCAGTATAATTAGATGAAGGAAAGCCTATTTGAGGTAATTTGTTTACTATTTCATCTGCAACATTTACAAAGTGTTCATTGAAATAGTGAGCTATGGTACTGGGGTCATCAGTTCCAATATTATTGAAAACAATCATATAATTCACATCACTTCTGCTGTTCCTGCCTATCATTTTGTTTAAGGTTTTGTACGTTTTCATCGAGTCCCTACCACACTCTGAATTCTGTTTTGTATGAAAAACTTTTTTTGCGTCGTTCATGGTTTTCAGTGCTCTTGCTTTTCAGTTGAAGATATCTATTTTTATCAATGTTATTTTTTGTTCTCAACCATTTTGCTTCTGCATTGTTTGTCTTGGCAAAAAGATTTTTTAATCGATTTTTGACGTGACCCATTGTTTCCTACTTTTGTTTTGTTTGATTTCAACCAAAGACCGGTATTTGTCGACTACAAAATGTAAACAATTACAAAAAGCGTTTTAAGTTTGATCCGTTTTGTTGTTCGGAAATTTAATTGTTATTTTTAACGTTTCTCTATTTATACCCGAATCCATTAGTTACATACCATTACTAGAGATACCATTACTAGAGAGAGTACCATTACTACTCTATCGTACCATTAATAGAGGTAATGGTATGAATGGTTCATACCATTCATACCATTACATCTTCAAATCCCTTTTTTATACGAGTCAGAAATAGTTGATCTATATTGAAGTCTCCACATACGATAAAGTTTTGGTTCACAACCACCATCGTCTCAAGATAGCTGTCAATTTAGTCATGAACTGATTTTTATTGAACCCTAGGTGAACATAGTATGTAATCAAAGTATAATTTTTGTTATTTGTACTAATTTTTATACCTAGGCTTTCATTTATTCGTTGCAAAGCTTTCTAAGAGAAAAATATCGTCCCTGCAAAAGATGGCTACTCCACCAATTCCCACCCGGTTTGTAGCAATTATTTTTTTTAGCAGTTGAAGTGTTCTTCATGAGAACCCTCCTGTATCCAAGTTTCAACAAGGCAAATCACATTTGGTAGGGACTCAATTGTTTGCCAAAAACCTGAAGCTCCTCAAAATGTTTGTTTAGAGACCTGATTTTAACTAGCAAGACTGAGAATGTTAGTTTTTTGATGCATAAGTTCTGTTTTGCTGAAATGAAACACCGTACATATTTTGTTTTTTGTTGATAGGTATATCATTCCCACTGTTTGTTGCGTCCATATGAGGCGAAAAGGATAGGTTCCTTTGTTATTCAAGAATGGAGTGCCATTATTTTGTATGTTTTGCAAACTCTTTTGTTGTCTCCTTTGATAATCCGAAAGCTCGCTGATGTCATCAACTGGTTTTTATCTTTCGCCATCAATAGCCCATAAGTGGGATTTCTTAATTTTATACTTAATGTCCAGTTCTTGAGCTTTTTTTCAATGATAACATCCTCTTTCGCTAGTGGTTCATGAATAAAAATAGGATTCCCCATTGAATTTATCAGACTTCTTAACCATGAAGCACGTTTCAGAATTATGTCCCTTTGTTGCAAATAGTAAAATTGAACAACACAGGCGCATTGTTTCCATTTTTTAGTGAGTGGGCAATCGACATTTCGTGGGAATTCAATCTAACCTGTAAGTTGTTGTTTTTTCTGTAAAACTGGTGCAAGTACGTTACTATCAGCTAGCATGTCGATGTTAGTAAAAATAAGAAAGGGTCTGTTTTGATGCCTTTCTACTGTTGTTTATTGTTTTTCTACCTGGTAGATGGTTTTTTCTGAAGTATTTTTTTTATTCTCAAGTTTCGAGACCATCCGTAAGATTTTGTATGAGTAGGCTTTGTTTTGTTACAGTATTTGTAAAATTTTAATAATTTGTTTCAGTTCGATTTTCTGTAGTAAGGTTCTCTTGGTTGGCCATTTTGGTTGAGAAACGTGAATTTCAAACCTTTTGAATAGCATAAAACGAGCAGAAAAGAGCAACTGCTTTGTTTCGCTTTGTTTTTAAGACTGACAACTGATAAAAGTATGCAAACAAAGACTGACAATAGCCTTCTTTAACGAAATCATGTTATCGATTTTAAAGACTTCATCTTAACGCTTATTTTTAAATCAGATTCAATGTTTCACAAACATGGCAGAATTCGTTCGTCAAAATGGGCCAATGTATTTAGTGATTACGATCAAATTCTGAAATGTAAATTCAAGAGCAACGGTACAAATCTTTTAACAGTGAGTAAGTCAACGCATATTAAGTTATCAAATTTATTTAGAGTTAATGCGAGTTGTGGTATAAGTAGCAAATTTGAAATCTTTCAATTTAGAAGCATAGTTTAATAAAATTGTGTAACCTAATCACAGCTGTTCACCAAATTAAAACACTTGTCTTCTAAGAAATTGAAACTTTCAATCTTTCCTTTCGGCTTTTTTTCGTTGCGTGTTTCATTCCCGATGTCTGTAGGTGTCAAAGGTGGCTATTATCCGGCAGTCTGCCGGCTTTATTACTACATATTTAGGCAAGATCGCTTTTTTAACGTTCCGTCTTCTACTGATGCTTGTGAATTCGATTAAGAAGCGGAGGGCTGAATTTTTGGCGGCGTTGAATTAATTCTCTCAGGGCAAACTGATCACGCTGCCAAAAAGTTTGAAGAAAAGAGTAGACCATTAGTTATGCATTTAAGGAACTATTGTTCCAACCCACTTTAGTGGGTGATGAATTATATAATCCAATGGTTTTTTGTTCAGTCATTTTTGGCCGATCGGTATATTCATCATGGATGGTTTTGAGTATTCTTGAATTAAATTTTTGCTGGTTGGCTAGTTTAAGTCGATAATTATACAAAATGCAGCTTTTATCTTTAATAAGTCCACTTTTTTGTCAGCGTATTCATATCCATATTATTTGGAACCAATACGTGTTCGTAATTAATGATCAGCAATAGCAAGTCTGGTTTGGGTCTGATTGTTTTTACAGTCCAACAATAATTCGGATTACACTGTCGGTCTTTTTTGAAAATCTATTTGTTTGTTTTTGCTTTCGTTTTAATTACAGAACAGACAAACAGCAAGGTTTCAAAGCAAGAGTTACTCATGAATGGTGCAGTTGGATTCCTAAGAAGTTTCAAGGAAACTGATCTAATTTTTCTTTCGTAACCTTATGGTTGTTTTAGCTTTTAAAAATACTGTTTTCAAAATGAACAATGGATAATTGAGCTCTGCCACTTTTTGCTCTTTTCGTTCTTCTTGTAGTTTAAGGTCAGCAAAGACAGGTGGTATCGTCTTTCTAAGGTAATAAAATCTAATATTTGTTGCGTTTTAACGTTTTAAGTAATGGGTTTTCCGTTTTGATGCTACGAGTTTTCACAAATAAAATGTAATTGTTGGACATTTTTCAATCTTTGAGGTTCGTGTTCTTGTCTTGTCATAATATTGACAGATCAGATATCACATTTTTGGCGTTAAAGAAGGCACAATGGAACATATTTTTTTTTCGTTGTATATATTTTGCCCTTAACGGCTTCGACACCATATTCTACCAATTTAGTGGATTTTTTTGTTTTCGCTTGTCGTATGAATAATTCTGCATAATTGCAGGTGTTAGCTGCTCCGTAAGGATCAACAAAGGAGCCTATTTACTGATTTCAGTTGATCGCTAAAGTTTGTCTGGACTTTGAAATCAGATGCTTTAAAATCATTTAGACGTATTTTTTAACTTTCCAGTTTGCTGTTCTTTTTATCTAATTGTTTCCTTGTCTAATTAATTACAGGTCTTGTATTGCAATTTTGGTGTTGACGAAAGACACAATTGGAAATATCTATTTTTCGTAGTTCACTAATTTTTGTTTTATCGGCTATGACACCCGTTTTTTGCAACAATTTATTTTGTCTTAATTTAATTTAACTTCTGTCTATATTTCTCGTTCTTTTTGTAGACGTATGACTTTTTCTAAATAATGACAGATGTCCGGATTTCTTGGTAAAAGGAAACTTATTTAGTATTTTCAGGTGATAGCTAAATTTTTATGATTTTGAAATTAATTTTTTTCGAAGACTAAAATTTACTTAAACTCAAACAGGTCCAGGTTGAGATAATTATTCTTATCTGAATCTATATAATGTTCTTATTTGAATGCTGATGTCTGATATAACTTTTTAAGTTACTTGGTTTCATAAAATTTTACGAAATTTTTAGCTTTGCCATTGTTTTTTGTCTTCTTGTTATCTAGTCTCATCATTCAGAAGTCATATATGTTATTGGTGATCGAAGGAGCAACTGATCATTACTTATTTTGCACTGATTTTGCCTTCGACAAGGTTTTTGAATATTAATTTGAATTTTCGTGTTTCTTCTGTGTTTTTCGTTTGTTTTTGTGGACCTCCGACATATTCTGGATAATGATAGTTCTCAATGTCTTCACATGAAGCTATGAATCACCGTCTTTAAAAATTTCAGATGATATCAAATATATTTCATTGTTTGAAATCAATTGTTTTCAAAAAAAGGAAATTTTTTTTAACGTGGCGTTATTTACTTTACTAAGTGATGTGAGTTGGAGACAATTTTTAGATTCATAACGAATTGTTTTTGAATTTCGTTTTTGAAAGTTTTCTCTCTCCCTCATTTGATGGACAATTAAGCCAGAATTGTGGATGAGTGGGGTCGGAACATCATGTGCAGACGCATATTACCGAGCCTCCTTGTATAATTTGGTTATCTTTTCATTAAACACTGTGCAGTGCAGTATTTGCTGAAATAACTTGTTCTTCTGAAGAATATAGTAGTTAATTTGATACCATTTTTTCAATATTAGGGGTAACTAGTGATTTGTTTTGTATTATTTTCTTTGTTCGGCGAGGTTATCAAAAATCCTGTATCATTTTAACGATTGATTACGATAAGATGGAAAATAAGAAAAAAAAATTTTTTCGTGGAAATGAAGGATATCTTTGATGGGGAACTGGATTTGAGAGTTAGTGGATGTGGTTCTTAGTTTTCTTGGTTGTTTCATTAAAAAAAGCTGGCCGGGTGAATGCGAGCGCGTGTTTAATTTTACTCTGCTTTTTTCTAAACCTTTTTATCGTTGAGTTGACCTTATGGATTCACTTTTCGAAGCATTGAACATTATTAGTAGTCTTATTAGATGTTTTAATTGCTCTTGAAACGATATTTGCTGCAGTGGTGTTAGTGCTGCTGGTTTTTTAGCGAATCTTTTACAACCGATTTTAAGTCTGATCATTATCGTCCGACCGGCGAATTTCGTGACATTTGTTGTGGACATTGAGTCACCATAAAGTTCGCTTAGTGCTTTGTTAGTCTAATGGCGAACAGTTCAGCGAACTACTGAAGTGGTGTAAGTTCAGATCTTTCCCCTTTAGCCCCCCCCCCCCCCCCCCCCCCCAAGTAAATTAGGCAACCCCGATTTGTATATGTTTAAACATTATGTATGCGCTTTAATTATTACATGTGAATACGTCTGAATGGGCATTTAGAAAATATTAATAGAGCGGTGATTTGAAATTAATACGTTCATAATAATAATGAACTGCATATAGTGTAAACATCCACCAAAAGCTTGTTCTTATTGCATTTTCGGGAATTACGTGCTTGGATCCTGAATAAAGGGATCCTGAAAAATGTTGCAAATGTGTCTGTTGATGTTTTATACTAGGTACGTAATCATGATCATAAGTAAACTTTCCAAAAGGAGCAAAACATTAATATTTGGGGGTGCCTAAGTTTCGGCTATATAGGACGGGGGGCGCTAGCGGAAAAGATCCGTACGTTTATTGTGTAAAGAATAATCTCGGAGATGTAGACAACCGCCATCTGAGCCACTGAGGCTGTGTTTCCTAATCGTAGCTATGATATTACTCAGGCCGAACCCACTCGTTTGACATCATTTTGTCGTTAGGCGGTTGTTTCATGCATCCTCTAATGTTTATGATTTTCCTTTTCCGTTATTTTTTGAAGAGCCAAAACGACTTTTTTGAATGTTGGCATTTTGTAATTTCTGTTAGTTGCGCTGTTACTTGTTAAAGTCTTAACTCAAGAAGTTCTCGAAAGATGTATAAATTTCTGTGCCATTTTTTTCAATTTTGCTTGTCTGTTCGGTGCTGTAAATTGTCCCAGCTGTGCACTATTACTAAAGAAGTTAATGGCACGGAATTTAGTTTGATTATTAAATTTAAATCCGTAATGTAGCAATAAATTAGCTCCATGTCATTTATGGCTAATATGTAGGTTTGTGCCCGCAGTAGCAAGCAACTGTCACCAGCCTGTCCCAAACAAAAGATTTGATTTCAAACCTTGGTTAATATTTTTCTACCAAAATTAATATTGAGCAATGAGAATGATCAAACCATTCGGTGGGAGAACATGTATCAAGAAACTGATATGCGACATATTGAGGTCATCAGGAAATCATTTGAAAAACATTTGGACAAAAGATTTTACTATTAACGTTTTCTTATTAATTATTCGCGAACGGAGTTTGTAGCAATTTTTTGTAAACGTGTGTCATGTACGGCAAAGTTGTCGCTTGGCCGTTTTCACCTTTAACGTGTCTTTTTACGGCTTTGACTTTTTGTTCCGACCCTCTTGAGGGGGGAGGAACTATATACTCAAATGGGTTTTTTTTTGTTCCGTGAATTTTCGGCGCTCGATATATTCATCGTAGAGAGTTGAGACTGGTATCATTAGAAAGCCCGTCCAGCGTAGAATATGGAATTAAAAAGATTTTTTTAATTTTCGTTTTCTACAGGGAGTTATTGAGGTTTAAACTTCTGAGAAAAGAAGAGTGAATTCACGTTGTTTTTATTCACATTTTCCGGAATTTTTGCCTAAATTTTCGTCAATTTTGCTAAAATTTGTTATAATTTTTAAGAATAGTGTCGTTGATTTTATTTTTGAAGACGAACAAGCATTGTTGATTGTTTTGATTTAATTTTTTTGGTCAAAAAATCTGGATAAGCATTTCAAAATTTAGCCTTTTTCATCAAAAACAGCACGAAATAAGCTACTTTAGTCCACTTTGATTAAATTTGCCAACAGTACACCCCAAACAACACTCATACAATCTTTGAAGACTCAGAGGGGGGCTAATTCTACTTCAGAGTCCGCTGAGAGTGCACTGTAGTTAAAACTTTGCCGTTTTTTGCTAACTTTACTCGTTGATTATCAAAAATGCAGAATTTATTTTGAGTTTTCAACTAACAAATTATCTTTATCTACAACATTCGAAAATTCAATTGTTCCTAACGGACAATAAATATTAGCAGGGCTTGTTTTGGGCCATTCTTGGACTGTTACAATCCAAAAAAAAATCAGGTTGTAATCAGTCGGTCTTTTTTTTTTTTAAAAAAGACATTTTTTTAATAATAAAGAACCGAACATATCAAATCAAAGCTCAGGAGTGATAGGTCCAACCAATTCGCTTTGCTAAGCAGCTCCAAGCTAATGCATTTAGGTTTTTAATTGAAAGTTTATGGTCGTTTCTTTTTTTAAAAATAATTGACTTTTCAATAAATAATGGCTTAAGTAACTTTTCCTCTATTTTTTTCTTAATTTGTTCAACTTCCAACTTAGTGTCAGCAAAGAAAGACTGCTTCTTCTTTCTACTGATTTAACATTTATTCTCGGTTGCATTTTTAAGCCTGAAGTTATTATTTTCTGGCTTTGATACTACTAGATTTCAGATTTTTGTTTGTTTTGATATTTGCCAGTTTTTCACGTTTTTTAATTTTGTAACATTATCACATTATTGACAGTTCTCATGTCACCTTATTAGCATTCAGAATAAGGCAAAATTGAACATTTTAAAATCCTGAATGATATACATCATCGTTTTAACGGCCTCGACGCCTCTTTCTTGAAGAAATCAATTGAATTTTTTAATTTTCTCTAAATGTCTCTAACTGTCATCTATACTTTGTCGTTTCGGTCGTATGAAATTTCCTGTATAGTGATAGCTTTCATTGGCTTTTCATGGAAGAATAGAAGAACCGATATTCTGATATTAGTAGATAGCTGATGGCTTTCATGACTTTGAAAACAATCGTTTTCCAAAATTTAAAAAAAAACTTTTTAACTTCGCAATTTTGTTCTTTTATGTTTCTTTTTGTTACCTAATCTCGTTAGTTAATTACAGGTCAAATATGGCATTATGGGTGTCAAGGGAATAAAAGGGATTGGTGTCCCAAAATCTTTTTTTTAAAGATTTTGTTATGACCTTACTGGCTTCGACACCGCTTTTTCACAAAAAAAAATTAAATTAATTTGATTTTTGTCATATTTGACGTTCTTTTTGTAGATGCAAGAAATATTCTCGATAATTACAGGTCTCGAGGGTTTCTTTTTCATGAAAAAACGACGATATTTAAATAGTTCTTTTTGTAATTAATGCCTTTCATGACATTGAATGTAATTTTGTTTCGAAAAAAAAATTAAAAGTATTACATACTTTAGCACTCCGCTTTTTTGTCTACTTGTTACCTAGTCTTACTAATGAATGGCCACGTACTACATTATAACTGTTTGAAGAAGGCGCAATCAAATATATTTTGAGTGCCAAAATTTGGCTTGACGGTTTTGACAGCGTTTTCTGGCAAGTTTCAATTTAAATTTTGTTTGTTCTTTGTTGTTCTTTTTAGCCGCTTTAAAAAATGAATAAGGATAGGTCCTCATGTCCTTCTATAGAAGCAGTGGTAATCGTAAATTTGTGGTAATATTAATTGATTCCTAATGGTATTTATTACTTTGAAGTTAACTGTTTCAAAAAAATAAGTTAATTTTTTTTTACTTTACTGTTTTTGTTCTTTTTTGTATAATTGTTACCAAACCTTTTTATGGACTGGTCGCATATGTTTTCTGGTGATTTTTAAGTTATTTTTGTTTAGTTTTAGGTTTATCTGACGGTATGTTGACTTAAATTTAGTTTTTAAGAGGGACATAATTTTTTTGATGTAATTAATGTTTGTTGTTGTTGTTGTTTGATTTTGCTGTTCGTCTTGACTCGCTCTCTTAATATTGACATATTACAGCAATCCAATGCATCATTGTTTACTCCACTGAGTTATTTGCTGTGGAGGCTATCTTATCGTTCATACAGAATTTTTTGAAAAAGACTTGGGCTTTTTTGGGATTCGCAAAAAATAATTTTTGGGTTTTTCTATCTGTTCCTCATTTGGTAGACAATTATGCCAAAATTGTGGATGGGCGGGGTCGGAACCTTATGTGCCATCGCACATTACCGAGCCGCCTTGTTCTTTTTGCGTGACTTAAAATTTTCTCTTTTACAATTTTAACAACTAAACAGTTGCAGGAAATTTACTTGAAGTCATATGAGAAGTCTCGCTCCACCAACGCACCGACTGAAGTAAAACGCTAGAGATAAGAGCTAACACTAGTTGCTGGAGAGCAATTTTTCCAATGTTCGTCCGTTTTGTTTGATTTTTGTATTTCCTAAATCATTCAGGTAGCAGAAACAGAGGAAATTATAATAAAATGTTTACGAAAATTGTAATCTGATTATTTCAAGTACGAGTGATTGGTGCTCCAAAAACGTGCTCTCAAAATTTTGCTGCAAAAAATATTTATTCTGTTCCAATTTTCAAAGCTATGCAGTTGAAATGTATCAAATTTTATACAGTTGAGCTCATTTGGCGGCAGTATACTACTTGAAGTCAAATGAATTTTTTTAATAGCAGCACAGCGATAGCTGGGGCTATTATTGGCCTTCTCTTGGTTTTTTACAATTCAAAGAATTTGAAATGTATTGGGGCGCTGTCTTTTTTTTTAAGATCTGTTCACACATTTTCATGGTTTTTGAAGTCAAATTGGAGTAGTGATTTTGGTCACGCCAAAACAGGAATTAGAGCGAAAAAGCGAGTGGTTTTGCGGCGTGAAATTTTTTTTGCCTTTTAAATTTTAAAGTAGAGTAAGAATACGGTGTTTGAACAAAAATTCGGTTTCTTGGTATAGTGGTTTTTTGTTCACATGCGCATATGGCAATTTCACTCTGATTTTTACTTTTTTTCGATTTTTTGGATCGGATTTTTTTCTAAATGGTTTTCCCAAGCCATTCACAGCTCATTCTAGGTTTAGTTTTTTGTTTGAATTTAATTTTTATTTCTCGCTAGAGGTTTTTTTGTTCACATGCGGAATTTTGACATTGATTTTCTGTTTTCTTATTTTTTTATCTAATTTTTTTAAAATGGTTTTCTCAATTCACTCATTGTCCATTCTAGGTCTAGTTTTTCTGTTTAGTCAATGAAAATTCTTTCAATTGTACGTCAAGACTTGTCCTGCTATGTTTTTTTTATTTCGTCGTCACGATTTTTGTTACGACCATATGACGTCACAATCACTTCAAATCTGCTTTTTGTTCATTCGTTCATGCAATTTCAACTGAAGTGCGTGTGTGACGTCATTTTTCGCTCTAAGTGGAGCGAGTTTTTTTGTTCATTCGCGTGATTAAATTTTTGGTCACACTTGACTTACCTCACTCTCAAAAATGACTTCCTCACTTTGAAGTTGAATTTTATTTACTATAATTCAAAGAGATGAGGTCTAATGGGTGTGTGTCACTCTAAATGAAGGTTATTTGAGAGCAGCTCATAGAGGCAGCAAAAACTTATGAGATTTTTAATCAAAATATAACATATCGGCCTTCAATGAAAAGACAAATTTTTCTGGTCTGTCTTTTTTACTTTTTTTTGAGACTGCAGATCTACAAAGCTATTGCGGCTATTTTCTGACAATCTGCCAGCTATGTTTCGAATTTGTTTTCATTCTTTTTCAATTTAAATTCTAGTAGTATTTGAGCTCTAATAGCATCAAGTAGCTGAGGTTTTGCTATTATGAATTTTAGTTTATCGTCTTTCTTAATTATGTTTGGCGAGCAATTATTTATAATTCGAAAGCTCCTGACCTCAAAATATAATATTACTCATTGCTTCAATTAGTTTTTCAGTAGTTCTTTACTCGTTGTCAATTTAGTTGAGTGCATTATCTGTATTTCGATAACACATTAGTTGCACATGTAAAACAAAGCCCTAGATGTTGGAAAATCGATTGATCGACCACAGGCATTATTACTTGTAGAACATACTTGGCCAATATCAAAGTTATGTTCAAATTAGTAATGGAAAGTCTGAGTCATTCGTATGCGGCAGCTGTCGCCATAACTATTAGGCACTTTTCCGACAGCTTTCTTATTTGTTTTATTTATTTCATGACAGCTTTTTTCAGATCGAAGTACAGAATGGCATTACTTCACCAAATAAGAATTAAAGCTTTAAGACCATGCCATACGTCATTACTGGTGTCGTCACAAAGTAGCAACTCCACCTTGGGGAACACCATTCTCCCTGCGGTTCTCTACAAATCATCATTTAGACAAGTAACTTCAGACTCATCTGGAATGGATCCAAACGTCCAGAAGATTGCCAAAAATGAGAAAGTCGAGTTTTGGGAGAAAAATAGAAATCTGAAACGGCCCATATCACCCCACATGACTATTTACAGCTGGCAGTACACAAATACACTATCAATTACACACAGAGCTACTGGTATAATGATGTACGGGGGTCTGTTTGTGTTAGCAGTCCCTTATATTTCACTGCCATACATGTTTCCTGCCTACATCACTTATCTAACGTCTTACACTAGTGGAAAACTGCTACTGGGCACTGGAAAGTTTCTGATTAGTCTCCCTGTGGTTTATCATTCCCTGAACGGAGTCAGACATCTGTTCTGGGATTTCGGTTATGGGTTGAATTTAGAGAATTTGAAGACTACGGCTTATGCCACTGTTGGAGGATCCGTGGTGATATCGCTTATACTGGCTTTCCTGAAGTTTTAACTGAATATAGTTAACATCGAACTTGGGGAAAACAAAACTTGTTTAGAATTTGCCAAAATTGAAACTAAGCACTAATTGAACGTAGTAATTTATCATGCTAACTTGAAGCATTTTGTAACTTAACTGAGTTGAGCTGAGGCAGGGCACATAAAAACGGTCAATTTCTTATTGTTTCTGATTTTTTAAGCATTAAAAGTTTTCTTAAATGTTCCAAACTTTTAAACACAGCTTGAACGCATTTTTTGTGATATCGTTTTGTTGAATTAATGTAGCATAGAGACAGCTGGTTAAGGAAATAAACAGATCAGCAAGTTAAATATCAGTATGTTTGTAAGAGATGTAAGTTAACTGTTTGAAACATAATTTATTGACAAATTGGAATTCCAAATGGTTTAATCGTTTTTATTTCTGTAAAATAAGAAATGAGCAGAATTTGTCATGGCTGTCAAACAATTTAAATTGTCTCCTATGAATTAGTCATAAAAAGAGAATTGTTCAAAGCGATTATTTGAAAGTTTATATTTTCGGTTTTTAAAACACAAAAACGGATTATAAGTCAGGAACCTAATGTTTGCCTTAGCACGATAAACTTCACTGACTTCTTCGAAATAGTATTCAGTTTTCTCTGTACTTACAGCAAAAGTAGAAATTTCGCCAACTTTTTAAGTGTTTCGTGGACAAATTTTATATATTCCATATTGCAATAATGATATACTTAGATTTAGTAACTTGTTATTGCCACTTTTTTGGCAGTTCATCACAGAAAAAGTTCCGGGGAGTTGTTCACATTTTTGGAAAGTTAAATAAGTACATTTCTTTCAATTTCCGTCGTTTGAAGAATCTGATCTTACTTTTTTTGCCGCAAGCCGGATAACAAAACCTTTTTTCCAATTAGAAATCGGCTCTGCCAACAACATTTGCCAAGAAAATTAAAAGCAGATATCTCGTAAGTGTGTTCGCGACTTTTCTTAAATGTTCACAATTGTAAACACAGCTTGAACACAATTTTGGTTGTGAGGTCGTTCTGTTGAATTAATGGCGAGACATGTGGAAATGAAGTGAAGTGTGGTGAAAATAAAAAAAAAACTTTCAATCAATTGAAACTCAGGCGTTTCTTTAAACAATTATCTTTAAACAATTATCTTTAAACAATTATCAAAAAATCTTTAAACAATTATCAAGGTGGAGAAATTTGAAAATAATTGACTGTTCTTGACATTTTTGGCGCCGAAATGATTGCTGGATGATTGTCATGGTTCCTGCAACACGAGTTCACTAACAAAATTTACTGCCCGGAACGGAGGATCTTTGAGGTTGCAAACTTTTCCGTGCAGTTATGCCGAAACTGAAAAATTCATAAACATTTTCCTCTACTTTTAAACTATATATTTTTTGAAGAAACTGTTGTCAGCAAACTTGCAGCTGAACTTAAGATCAGATTCATGAAACGACTGTCATTAATGAGTGAAATCGAAATATTTTACTTTAAATCTCTGTCATAACGAAATCTATTTTTTTCCTGTGCATAGATTTCTAGCCTCAAAAAGGTAATCCAGACATCGGACGTTGGCAAAAATGGACAGTATATTGAAAGCAAATCATTTAAGTACTAAATCAAAGGCACTTCATTCTTTTAAAATTGCATATATGTATACACGCAATGTATATACTGTCTATTTTTGCCGACGTCGGATGTCTGGGTTACCTTCACACATTTTGCTTGAGACTAGAAATCTGTGCACAAGAAAAAGTGGATTTTGTTATGACAGCGATTTAAAGTAAAATATTTTGATTTCAGTCATCAATGACTGTCGTTTCGCGTGAATCTGATCTGTTTAGATGAAAATCGGCTGACAAGTTTCTTCAACTAGATTGATAACACAGCAAAAGTCATGTGTGAAGAAGATTACCAATACTTGAACGCCAATTTTTATCCTCGGCGGATATTCTTTTACTGTATAAATGAAATTGCAGATGGTTCTTTCCATATTAATTAAATAGAATTATGTCGAAACGTTTTGATCATTTTTTTTGCAAAATCTGATAGTTAATGTTTATTGCGCAGATATAACGTTCAGTCTAATGGAAAAGTGTCAAAGTCTTTTTTAACAGCCACACAGCAATAGCTGGGCTATTATTGACCTTCTCTTGGTTTTTACAATTTAAAGAACTTGAATTGTTTTGGGGCGCTGTCTTTTTTTAGAAGTTCTGTTCACACATTTTCATGAATTTGAAGTCAAATCACGCCGAAACAGGAATTGGAGCAAAACGCGAGTGGCTTTGCGGAGTGCATTTTTTTCATTCTAATTTCTAGGTAGAGTGAGAAAACGGTGTATGAACAAAATTTGTTCACATGCGGCATTTTAGCTTCAATTTTTACTGTTTTTGATTGAATTTTTCTCCAATCCAGTCATAGTCCATTGTAGGTCTAGTTTTTTGGTTAATCAATGAAAATTCTTTGAATTGTTGGTCAGGACTTATCCGGCTACGTTTTTTTTTATTTCGTCGTCAAGATTCTTTGTTACGACCGTATAACGTCACAATCACTTCAAATCAGCTTTTTGTTCATTCGTTCTTGCAATTTGAACTGAATTGCGTGCTTGATGTCATTTTTCACTCTTAGTGGAGATCGTCCTTTTGTTCATTCGCGTAATTAAGTTTTTGGTCACATTGACTTACCTCATTCTCAAAAATGACTTCCTCACTCAAAAAATGACTTTTTTTACTTTAATTCAAACAGATAAGGTCAAGTGGGTCTGTGCCGCTCTAATTAAAGGTTATTTAAGAGCAGCTATTAGAAGCAGCAATAAGTTGGACTGATATTTAATCAAAATGTACAATCTGAGCATTTATGAAAATAGTTTTGTTCTGTTTCTCTTACTATCTTATTGAGACTGCAGATCTACAAAGCTATTGCGGCTACTTTCTGGCAATCTGTCAGCTATGTTTTAAAAGTTTAATTTTGAAGATAAACTTGAAGATATATTTGAAGATAGTTAAAGAAAACAGAACTAATTTGATACGAAAGACTTGTAACCCAATTGAATGCTACATGAGTCATGCATGGTAAAGGCAAAAAAATATTTGTACAAGTTAATGCGCATGTTCAAAGTCGATAGGAATCAATATAAGACATCATTTACAGCATTTCTGGCTTCAAGAATTAAATGTTGATAACGTTCATGTTCAGGTAGATTTTATGTAGTAACTATTTATTTAAGCTCCCAAAAATAAACATTTCAAAAAAATTTCAGATGATGGGCCGTCTGTTTAGACAGCTTAATGAGTTTGTATAGAGTGCTTTGTAAGCAAGTTTATCCCTACACGAAAACATATCAAAAGCTGACAAATTTTCGCTCATTGATGGAGCTGACTGTTTGTGGAACCAGAAATGAATGCCACATTTTGGCAAAGTTTCTAAATCCAGGGAAATACGAGAAATTGCTGATTTACCCGGAAGGGAAGTGTTCATATCTGCAATCTACAGATGATCCGGCTAAAATAGCGCATGCATTTCTGGACGTCAGATCGGGTAAGATTTGAGCCTATCGTCTGAAAAAATAGGTTTGCCGAGAATTTCTATAAGCGATAACTAATTTGTTGTAAATCAGCAAGCTTTAAAAACATGATAAATCATAAATTGCGACATGGTAGTTTTTTTTTTAAATTGGATAGTTTTGGACGCCAGAATACTGCTCCGACAAGCAATATTTAATATTGTTCCTTTAAACATTCGGGGATCTCCACAATTACACTTTTCAATCTAAACGTTCAAAAGGTTGCTATCTTTTTTCAATACTAAAATATCATTTGCTTACACGTCTTCTCATTTTGCTATTTATATAAACATACGCTAGTTTTTTGAATTATTTTTTATATTGCGTTAAAATTTCAAAATTGACGCTGTTATGGATTTAAAAAAAAGAAAAACAATATTGAGAAACAACGTACTCATACTGGTCCTGTTCGGGCATTTTCCATTTATTTGCAAATTTGCAATCTTGTAGATTCTTGCAAGACGAATGGTTATCTGGCAAGATCTTCGAAAGCGAATGGGGGACCAATAAAGTCGAATCGGTTGGTGCCTACGACTAAAACAAAGTTTTCATTGAACAAGCTGATTGCTGTGTATCATATGTCAAAGCTAAGAGTTTTGTTGCTCAGTATTCTGGTATAAATTCGAGCGCTTCTGATGGGGATCACAATTGAAAAAACATTTTTTTTGTTTTTGTGCATGTGCTGTAAAACAAATTGGGGTGGCAACATGAGACTCATGAATAAGAAGCTCGCGCCCTCTTATAGTAATAGCAAAAATTGTAAAGAAACAGCAAGAAATGTAGGGAAAACTAAGAACTTCATAAAATGTATTGAAACTATGCTTTCAAAAATTTTCTGAAGCTAGAGCTTTGATTTCACTATGCAGCCACTTCGTTTCTGGCGGGCAAATGAAACTGCACGTTATTAGAAAATCTACACAAATTTTAATAAAAGCACGAAAGGACAAAGGAAACAGGGCAAAATTCAGATTGAAGCACGAGAAAATCCGTCATTATCTAGAAATCAGCATTATTATATAAAAAAACACGAACGCTGTTCCTCAAAGGAAACCTCTTTGAAGAACAGCTGATCTCAATTGGCGGCAATTTAATACTAAGTCAAATGAAAAGTGCGCCGAAACTGGTGTCATTTTTTACTTTAAATCTTAATAGTGGTATATGTTAACCTCTAATGCGGTTATTTGAAGCCCACTATTGAACTTCTTAGCCCCATTTAAGCTCTCCGACCCTCCTTCCCCCCCCCACCCGACTGAAGCAGGCTGCAATTGATTAGAACTCCCACTAGTCTTTCGAGAGCAATTCTTCCGACGTTTAGTCGGTTGTTTGTTTTTGGAGTCTTATTACTGTATAACAATATTGAACGTTCCCTTTGGCTTTTAAACGACTCATAGTTGAACATACAGAAGGTTATTAGAGAGTAGCTTGTGGATTTATTGACGTTGACTCCTTGTTTCTGGAACTTTTTTCAGTTTTCTGGTTTTTGCCTGTCTTTGTTGTCATTTTGAGTCATAAGACTCATTCTGATTAATGAATGATCTCATTGGCTTCCAGGTATAAATTAAAGTACTGTGTTTTTACTCAGTGTTTTACTCAGTGTTATTTTTTTGGTTTCTTGGTGACTTTTGTGTATCAGTTCATATTTGGTTTCTTCTGAAGTCCCCTGACCACAATACTGACACATCGCGTTCGTATTTAAACGAAAATCGTTCTAACATATCCCAATTTATTTCAGTGAACACCTTATTTCTTAACGACGTCCACATTTTTCTCTCGCATTTTTTGAATTCTGGTTTTTCCCTGTATGTTTGGTTCTTTTTTGTAGTTTTTTTTAGTTTTTCTGTTTAGTGACAGGTTTCAAAAGTTTAATCGGCTAAGGAAGCTATTAAATTATGTCAGCTAATGGTTTTAATATCAATTGCTTTCAAAATTTTCAGAAGTTTTTTGAACTTTTTCTTTTCTTCGTTCAACTTGAAACTCAGTCTCATCAATGAGATTTCCCATCCTCTTCCCTAATTTAATTTAAAGTTCAGTCTCTCTATTGGTTTTTGTTAAATGCCGCATTTATATCAATTCCCGTTCATTTTCAAATGAGATCCGAATGAACAATTACAATTTTACGTTTTTATCTGAAATAATATAGATGATATTTGGAATAACATAATTTTCAGATAATAGCTGATTAGGTTATTAGCTTCAATATTTTGTGGTTTCGTAAATTGTTTTTCAATTTTTGTTTTTTTTGTCTCTGTAGTTAATTTTTAGTCTTGTTGTATGGGTTAGTCTCACCAACGATATATGAAATTTATTGGTTTTTTGTTACTTTTGAAGTTATTTGGTTTTAAAAAATTTGATTTTTTTTGCTTTTTCTATAGTCTGGTTATCTAGTCCCACAATGGACAGCTACCATCTGCTTTGTAGTTGAGGACATGTGAATTTATGTATTTTAGATTTTATCAGATGGTATTTTGATTTGTTACTATGCTTTTGAAATTAGATATTTGAATTTTTGCCATGTCTTTTCTTTTCCTGTATCTTATTGTTTGTATTATTGTCTCGTAGTCCTTTTAATGGCAGGTGTCATGATCTCTCTTATCCGGCATGGCATTATATAATTTAATGAGTAGTTTGGGTTGTTAGAAATTTTTTTACACAAACATCTATTTTTTTATATCTTTTCTCTTCATTTGTTAGACAGTTAGGTCAAGAATGTGGATGAGTGGTGTCGGAAAATTATGTGCGCACGCACGTTACCGAGATTCCTTGTTGATTTAGAAAAATAATAAAACCAGTAATTGTGGATCGGAATCAAAACAAAATTTTGCTGAAATAAAGAGGTGTCAGGCATTATGCTCAGTGTCCAGACTTTGAACCGTCAAATTCTCAAGCGTTTGGCATTATCAAATATGTACCGTGTGCTAATGCTACCATCTGGCAGCCGAAATAAGAAAACATCCAAAGTTGCTAAATTGAAGGAAAAAAAGAAATATAAAAAACTTCATAAAATGGAACAGTTGCAACATAAGCAGAAAAATGCACGAGAACATCTAACAGGACCAGCCGATCCCAATCTAGTTCTTGTGCTGTGAAAAAGAAGTTCATTATTATAATGTTGACCTGGCTCATGATGAAACCGTTTTTTTTTTGTTAAAATCAGTTTGGTCAAACTTTTCACCTTATTGTTGGGGAATCAGCTAGCATGGAGTTCATTCCCTCGTTACATGAGGTACATGAAATGAACTCGATACAATGAAGTCGATACGTACGTGTTAACGGACAATGTTTATCTAGAAATAATGAACACTAAATCCCTTTTATCAATGATTCGTCTAGTTACAGTCGCTCCATTCGCCCCCTCCTTTTTTATGAGAAATTTGACAGTCGTCAGTTGCCTGTTTAGACATCTCGAGAAGTAGCAACAGTTGTGACATGCTTGTACCTAACTGCGTTAGTGGAGTTTCTTCTCTTGACTGTCAGGATGGAATTAGTGTATCTTTACACGAAGTTTCGAGTGGGCCTTTGCAAACTTCGGACAACCCTGGAAGATTGATGATGGTTTCGTCAAGTATTGATGCTCTTATGAGACACTCGTTGGGAATTCTGAAAATCAAGTGAGTTTGTTTTAGTCAGCTTTGGAATTCAGGTATTAGTTGGGCTAATCGGCCTTTCTGTAATAATGAAGATTCTACACATGGTCTCAACTAGCAACTAATTGAAACCGAATGAGTTAGCAACCTGTTTCTTTCTGATAGTTAAAATATTGGAATTCAATATTGAAGTTTTTGAGCATTTGAAAATTCTTTTTACCAATGAACAAAACGTCATGGCATAACAAGCTTTCTGAAACTGAGACATTGATCACCAATAACAACCACTCTTGGGAACAGAAAAAGTGACCAAAAGCCCATTCATCATCATCATCATCAACAACAAGATCTGCTCAAACGATCTAAATATCTGCTTTAATCAATGATCGTGGGCTTGTTAAACAAAAGTACCTACTTCACTTACAACTTCAGAGTAATTTCATTCCTGAAGTAAAAACCCAACATCGATGTTATATGGATACGTATAGAAATACCAGAATCTAGGTGATATTTACTGCTCTTACTCAAATCTTAAAAATGGCTCGTTGCTGGATGTCGTTCCAGATCTACTAGTCTGGCATCGGGCTGTTTTGTTTCTGATAAACTGACCTGTCATATATTCAAAATTTTTATCATAATCTAGAAACTTTTGTTTAGTTTAAACTTGCATGCTAAAAGAAATCTCAATGATTAATAGCCGCCCTCATCTTATCAGCCGGCTATTATAACGCTCCTATTTTCACAATTCAAAGAATTTGAATTGTATTGGGGCGCTGTGTTTTTACGACTCGAAGAGGAGTATTGATATTCTACAGGTTTTTACGACTCGAAGAGGAGTATTGAGATTCTACAGGTTTTTACGACTCGAAGAGGAGTATTGATATTCTACAGGTTTTTTTTGAGCAGAAAGCAAGTTTGTTCATGACTTGAGTTTTGACTTCTTTCTATTCGAGCTTTTACCTCCGTTTTTGATTCTTGACTTCTGTTTTCGAACATTGGACTTTAACTATAGCTTAGTTTGTAATGTATAGTAATTAGGAACTGCTGGTAATGTTCAAGGTGAAGAGGTCAATTTGAGAAAATTTGATCCCATTTAACTACATAACCCCCCCCCCCCCAAAAAAAAAACTATCACCCCCCACGTACCTAGTACTTAAACCCCCCCCCCCCTCCGCAACGTACCTACTCCCACCCCACTTATCTAAAACCCCACCTACCTGCCCCCACCTACCAACCCCCCTCCCCCACCAGCGCCTACCCACACCCATGAACTGAATAAAAAAATTAACGCTTTTGATGTTATATTGGTCTACTATTTTTGTTATTTCTAGTGTTTTCTTTCAATATTCTGATTTTGTCCAAGTTAGAGTAGAGATTATATTGCACGACGATTCGAGTCGTTTCCGGTACTCTACCGGCTATGTTTTTTTTTAGCAGAAACCAAGTTTGTTCATGACTTGAATTTTGAGTTCTTTCTATTCGAGCTTTTACCTCCGTTTTTGATTGTTGACTTCTGTTTTTTAACATTGGACTTTAACAATAGCTTAGTTTGTAATGTATAGCAATTGGTAACAGTCTGTAATTCAAGGTGAAGAGGTCAAAATAATACTAATTTCTGCAATTTTTTTTCCAGTTTTTTGAAAAATTTTGTCATTTTTTGAGTTTTTCCGGCTTTAGTGGCCAGGGAATCTCCTTTAAGGTTCGATAGTAGTTCTAAAATTTCATCAAAACATTTGTATTTTTTTTCAGGTTTTCTTGCTTAAGGAGCCAGATTATTTGCAATTGATTTCATTTTTTTTTAACAAAAATTATTGGGTCATTTTTGAGTTAATCGATCTTCAAGGGCAAATGAATTTTTTCAGGCCTTGCAGATGTAATACTCCATTAATTTCAGAATCAAAATTTGTATGGAACATATTTTTGAAACGGGTGTATTTAAAGGAATCAAATTTTGTATTAGGGGTAAAATCTTCAATGTTTAGCAATGATTATATCTTTGTTTAGTTTGTTTGTTTGTTTCTCAATTTTTTGAGATCATTGTTTGTGTTTTGGCTGGCATTGCTCAACTGATCTGCTGGTCAGGTAGAGTACTTCTAAGTTTTTCATTCAATTCTTTGAATTGTATTTCAGGACTTGTCCTGCTATGTTTTTTTACTTCGTCGAACTTTTTTTCGCTTTACCCCTTTTGCCGCTTTTTCGACATTTTGCGTGAAATCTTTTTGACTTCTCTAGGCTAGTTTCACTCGTTTGTCATTTTGCTCAAAGTCCTTTTAAACCAGCTGCTCAGCAAAGCAACTCAAAATGAAGAGAGTCAGTATAAAAAGATCAAAGTCAGAAATAGAAACGGGATAAACCCATAAAGCCCATTTTTAGATACCAGGTACTTGAACTTTGTTCTCATAAGTTTTAGTTACTATCTATAATGCTTATTGGTATTGATACTAGACCCTGTAGCCTCTCACTGAGAGACAAGAGTATGTTCAATTACGAAATGACATCAAAATAAATCGCACTTGAAATGTTTTTATACAAAAAAAAATTTTTGTTGATATTTTTCTTTCAATCCCAATACAGTTATGGGAATCAACGGCGGCTATTTTCCGGCAATCTGCCGGGTATGTTTTTCTTGATTGTTACTGATCACGTGAGTGAAATGTTGCAGTTCTGTTTCAGCCCTACAAGCGTCGACAATCTGTCTTCTCTTCTATCATTAGTGGACTACCATAGACCATCGTTCTTGATCCATGCTGCAAATTCCGACTTTGATTTCGGATCTAGTTTAACGTACAGGGATTGGTTCAAATCTACATCTGTTAATCAACATGCATTCTTGCAGCAAAAGTTTCTTCTGGACAAAGTTAGTTCTGTTTTGCATAATTATCACGAGATAGTGAAGTGAAAGAAGGAACTATATGCCAATTTTGACACTCTCTTTTGCGTGCATAATTGCATAGCAATTGTTAACTCCTGGAAAATATTCATAAGAATTAAGTTACTTCCTGCTAATTAGTTATTTCTAACAATTCTAACTATGTATTGCTGGTTCGATAGGTACCTGAAGTTTGATTGTTACATTTTTTTTTGGTTTTGGTTGTGCTTTTTGCGGCCGTGACTATTAATTGTTAAGCCCAAAACAAATTCCGAAAAAATCATTTACGAGTCTCCATGCCGAAATCATAATAGTTTTAAAATAATTGACATGTTTTGCATCGCTGAGAAACTTAGGCCGTAAAGATTGAGATGTCGGCCTTTAGTTTTCCTCACTATTATCTCTCATGGCGTGATATTTCCTGGTGTCATTTAGGACGCAACGATCGAAGATGAAATGACTATGATCAAATCGGTACCTTTCAAATGCAACATTCTACCTCTCAAAATAGACAGACCTGTCGTTATTAGTGGCAACGAAATAACATCAATGACGTTTCCCTCACCATCATTACTCTTGAAGCCAATTGACAAAATGGTGGACCATAAAAGATCATTTACGACCAGTAATGGATCCGATGTCTTTCGAAATGACATGAACTATGATAAGATGAAAAAAGAATACGAGAAAAAGCGTAAAGATTACAGTAGTGAGAAAAAGAAAGACGTCCAAGCCAAGCGAGACAAAGTGTCGAAAGTTAATCAGAATTCTGGTGTCAATTCTATAGGCGAAATCAAGCTACATATTTTGATTAATGGATGTCCCGGAACCGTACCCTCCGTTGCTTTAACATGTGCGTCTAAATTGTTCTTGTTCAACTCTGGCGAAGGAACGCAATTGTCGATTTTAGAAGGATCTAAGATGTTGAAGAATATTGATTACGTTTTTGTTGGGTCTAATAATTACGAGGCGTTCGCAGGATTGGCTCCCTTGATGTTGACCTCTGAAGCCTGGGGGTCAGCAAAAGTCACAGCGTATGGAAGTCCACAGTTTAGGTAGGCTTCTTTTTACTGATTATGAACCGAAAAAGGGAAAAATGGATTTGGCCGATGACTAATAAAAATACTCGTCGGAGAGAGCAGTGATAGCAGATTTACCCACGTTAAGGCACCCCCCCCCCATTCTCTTTTGAGTATGACCCATGTTGTAATACACTGAATTAGGTGTACTAAATCTTTGGCTGATAAAACCGTCGAATCCACTTTGAACAAAACATAATACATCATGTGGGGTAAGTTTCTTAATTTTTGCTGTGAGCTGGCAAAGACGGCTCACAAGAACAATCAAGTCTTCGCATTGAGTCTCAAATAATTACTAAATGAATTAGTCCAAAAAGTTTCAGGCTAATTGATGAATTTTGAGAAGAAAAATGCCCAAGTGGACAGTGGTTACGTTGTCATTGAGTACGAGTAGCGAAATTCATTCGTTTTTGCCACTTGTTCACCGTTTATGGATCAGTTTTTGATCGTGTACAACAATTATGTGAAAATATGTGACATAATGTTGTCACTGTTGTCCACGAATTTATCCATCATATACATGTATAATAAAAAACAAGATGGCTCGTGCGAAACTGTGTGTAGCACAGAATGTTCCAACATACCTCTAAATTTTCTCTAAGATTTATTTGATCTCAGGGGAAAAGATCTTTCAACTATCAGTTTTGAGCAGCTAAAAATGAAGCATTTTTTCCGGATCAACTTTTTTTGCCCGGACCAATAAAGCTTCACCATTAAGTTCATACGAAGATCCAGTTGAAAAGTTTTCTCATCAAAATGTTGCCGAATAACCAGAAATAAATCGAAATTAGAGCTATTTTTGTCTTTTTTGGCGCGGAGTTTCTTTCAAGTTAATTTTAATGCATGTATCCTATATTCAAAATTTCTGTTTTTTTCCAATCCTATATATTAAACGCGTGAGCTCTAAATTTGGGCTTTTTGCATGTTTAAGGGTCCTCTCGAAGCGCATGTTTAAGAGCCGCATTGAGCTGCATGGTTAAGCAAACTTATTGAGAGAGTTCAGTGACCTAAAAGGTTCAAAGTAGATAGGTGAAAACCGAACCTGGGAAAAAGACTGTTAGTCAGGTGCAGTTACCACGCGGCTAAGAGGGCTTTAAGTCCTGGGTGCTACGTGTTTTTTAGCGCTTCCGATCTAGCTTTGAAGTTCTTATTGTAAGCGTGTGTTTTTCAATAAAATTTTAGCCGTACAGACTCTGCGCTATTCTAGATCACTCTTAGCTTTCAACTTAGTGTTTCCACGCTTTACTTTTCAATGTTTGCCTAATTTCCGATGCTCTCAATCTGAACTATGTTTATTGGTAAGATAAAAGCGATTGTGGGAAACGGTGGTTTGTTGTGGTTTTAGCACAGTTCGTAAGATGAAAGACTGGTAATCTGAAGTGTTTTTCTGTTACCATTATTCATAAAATTGCAATGAAACTAAGTTTTTTGTGAAGTTTTAATCGTTTCGTCTTATCTTCCTTTTTTATAGTAAATATCAGTCGCAATTGAGCAGAATGGTCAAATCCCTCCTAAGGAAAAATAATTTTTGGGGTCCCTAATCATGCAACCTAGCGTATTAAAAGCGTTTTGAGACGCGCTTTACCGTCCTTTTAAGCTCCTAATATGCAGATTTTGCGCTCACTAAGCTTGCAGTATAGCAAAAACAAGCAAGTCACAAACGCCATTATCTAGAATTCTGCTGTAGAAAGAGCAAAAGACAGGTGCAATACACATAGATAGCTGAAGATGTAAGACCTATAAATGTTAAAGGAGAGGCATGGGTTCGAGCCTGACTTGATGCAAAACAGAAACCTTTACTTTTAAACCTTCTATCCGTGTAAATGATTGTCTGTTTATGGTTTTGCGGGCCTGCTAGTTTAAATTAAAACAAAACAAAAAATTGATATATAAGGATTCCGTCAATTTTGAGTCAATTAGAGCAATTAATTTGTTAAAGTAAACCAAACATGAGCTGAGAAAAACTTTGCATTATTCAACAACTTTTTTCTTGTTTTTTTTTCATCTGACTTTTCTCTTTTTCTTACAAATTCCCAATGTGAAATCAAATGAGTTTTTATCCTCCTTTTGGGCCCTTAGATAACAATTCAATTTTGCATGAAGGCGAGGAGGTTGAAACAAAACTTTTTTTTTGGTTATTTCCTCAAGTTGTTTTCTTTCCGTTGTTATGTTTTTGAGTATCTTTTGGAGAATGAAATTCCAATAAGTTACTCTCACTTTAAGTAACTAATGTTTATGGGGACGGTTAGAATGTATTGGGTACAATTCCGCCAAAATTTACTTGAAAAATTTGATTTTCTTCTTTTCCAGATAATTTTTCTTAGTTCAGATTTTTTTGAAAGCAAAATATTATTAGTGAATTAATCAAGTTTTTCATATATTGTGTTCACCTTAATTACTGGCAAACTGCCGACCAACAGTCTGAAAAAAAGAACAGAATTGTAAAACGATTTTTCCTTTTTCTCCTGTTGCTTTTGTCTCAAATATCCATTATTTGGTCAATTCTGAACTTTTTTGGGTCTAGCTTAAGATTTTGGGCTGAGGGTTTCAGTTTTAGCGGGAGTTTTACAATGTTTTGTTCAAAACATTTTGATCTTTTTCTTTTTCAATTTATGAATATTGAAAGAAATATTTATTATTGTTCTTTTACTTTGTCCGTTAAATCAAATGGTTTGCGATGTAGGAGTCCTAATTGATACTGAAAAGAATTTGATCAAGAGGCCAGAAAAACCCACCAATAAAGTACTTACAAATTTTTCAAATTTATTCTTCTTTCTAAAGTAAACCAAACATGAGCTGAGAAAAACTTTGCATTATTCAACTTTTTTCTTGTTTTTTTTTCATCTGGTTTTTCTCTTTTTCTTACAAATTCCCAATGTGAAATCAAATGAGTTTTTGTCCTCCTTTTGGGCCCTTAGATAACAATTCAATTTTGCATGAAGGCGAGGAGGTTGAAACAAAACTTTTTTTGGTTAATTCCTCAAGTTGTTTTCTTTCCGTTGTTATGTTTTTGAGTATCTTTTGGAGAATTAAGTTCCAATAAGTTACTCTCACTTTAAGTAACTAAAATTTATGGGGACGGTTAGAATGTATTGGGTACAATTCCGCCAAAATTTACTTGAAAAACTTGATTTTCTACTTTTCCAGATAATTTTTCTTAGTTCAGATTTTTTTGAAAGCAAAATATTATTTGTGAATTATTCAAGTTTTTCATATATTGTGTTCACCTTAATTACTGGCAAACTGCCGACCAACAGTCTGAAAAAAAGAACAGAATTGTAAAACGAATTTTCCTTTTTCTCCTGTTGCTTTTGTCTCAAACATCCATTATTTGGTCAATTCTGAAGTATTTTGGGTCTAGCTTAAGATTTTGGGCTGAGGGTTTCAGTTTTAGCGGGAGTTTTACAATGTTTTGTTCAAAACATTTTGATCTTTTTCTTTTTTTCAAATTTTGAAATTTATGAATATTGAAAGAAATATTTAATATTGTTCTTTTACTTTGTCCGTTAAATCAAATGGTTTGCAATTAGGAGTCCTAATTGATACTGAAAAGAATTTGATCAAGAGGCCAGAAAAACCCACCAAGAAAGTACTTACAAATTTTTCAAATTTATTCTTGTTTCTATAGAAAATTTTGTTCTATAGTTTCCTTTTACTTCAAGAGTATTACGATGGTTCATTTGGATACGGTTTTTGGCAAAAAACTAGAGATTTCAACAAAAAGGTTCTGCATAAAAAGGTTCTTGAAAAATAATTTAAGATTTCAAAGAAAAAGTACGAACTTACTTGCTTTTCTTTAGTTCTTCGTATCTATTTAAAAATTTTGAGTCTATTTAACGTTTGGATTCCCATATTATATATATGGGAATATTCTGTTTTAGTTCTGGAGTCTGTTGAATTGGAAAAAGGTGAAAACCTATAATAGGTACCGAGACTTTTTTTTTGTTTTTTGAATACTTGTTATTAAGGAAATTTTCTTTTCGTGTTTTTTGGTATAACCCAATATAATTTTGTTATATACTTGAACAATTTTATACCGCACTGTAAGAACGGACAAATACATCAATTATAATTGATTTTTCCTATTAAATATATTTAATTATATATAAAATATATTTACCAAACATAATAAGATAAAAGATTATTAAGCGAAGAAAATTGATTATTTTCTAATGGATAAAATCAATTAAAATTAATTAAAAACAATCAATATGACTAAATTGGTCATGCGTTCATTCACTTTTATGCCCTCTTATGCACTGTTATTCACTCTCATACGTCCTGATTCTCACACAGTTATCTCAAGCACGCCGGATTCAGTTCCATTCAGACCACACCAGTGCCGACTGCAGGTGACTTCAAGCTCGTCATGCACCGGAATCAGTCTTCTTCAGACCACATCAGAGCCGACTGCAGGTGACTTCAAGCTCGTCATGAGCCGGAATCAGTCCTCTTCAGACAACATCAGAGCCAACCGCAGGTGACTTCAACTCGTCATGCGCCGGAATCAGTCCTCTTCAGACAAATCAGAGCCGATCGCAGGTGACTTCAAACTCGTCATGCGCCGGCATCAGTCCCCTTCAGACCACATCAGAGCCGACTGCAGGTGGCTTCGAGCTCGTCATACGGCCCATCCGGTCATTCGTCTGTTTCAAGTAGGAGGTCCAATATAAATCTGGTCCAATGAAGCTTCTCCAATATAACTCTACATTTACAAAAACAACCACCTGCTTTGAACCGATATAACACCGTCCGGACATTAAAACGTGTGATATTAAAACCATTGAGTACTTTTGAGTTGCTACATGTTTCTCTGCATTATGCGATCAATTTTAAAGTTAAAATAAAAAACGAAGTGAGCAAATCATTGAACAATATTCACCTTCAAAAACTGTTGTACGTGTGTCCTGATTTCAGCAAAAAATGGTGATCACTGATGAATCTCCCAGGCCGTCAATATCACTAAATTTTTTTTGAAATCTTGTTAGATCTCGTTTATATTGGACCTAGATAAAATTATAGAAAGGTATAGATATAGATATAGATATAGGCATAGATACGCACACACACACACACACGCACACACACACACACACACGCACACACACACTCGTACACACACACACATACACACACACACGCACACTTACACACAAACACACGCACACACATACACGCACACACACACACACACGCGCACACACACTCAAACACACACACACACACATACTCAAACACACACGCACACACACACACAAGCACACACATACATACATTCATAAATACATACATACCTAGATACATACATACTTGCCTACATGCACACACGGAAGACATGCACATACACGGACGAACAATTAATCAAACTCCCTTACAAACGTACAAACATCGTAAATATGTAATATTTTAAATAAAATAAGTATAATGTGTAATCTTTTGTCCCTTTCAATTGTTGAAAATTTCTATGAATACTCTTTCGTTTGAAAAATCTCTCAAATTAGATTGTATTTGCTAAAATGAGGAAAAATAAACATTTTTTACCTTGTTATTTCTTTCGATGAAACTGCAGCTGACCGTTTCCTCTATCTACAAAATTGGGCCAAGGTTGCTGTGAATTATGCAAATTATGCGGTTGGACGAAATTATCTTTGTTGAATAACAACAGTAAAAGTAATGCGTAATATAAGTCGATTTCTTGAAATAAATATATAAATATAAAGCAACTGAGAACAATGCAATCGATCTTTGGCTCAAATTGGTTAAGTGGTTATTTCGGCTAAATTGAGTGTTGAATCAATCCTGACAAAATACGATTTCAACTAAACAAAAGGTTGAATCAACCTGTTAGCGGCTTCAAATCAAGCTGAATATGGAAGATTTTGGCGAAATTTAACAATGAATTAGTCTGCCTTCGGCTCAAAACAAAATAAAGCTGCAAGATTTTGGCTAGTTTGAAGCACCAATTAACCTGATTTTGGGCTCAGAGAAGCATTGAATATGAAGGGTTTTGGCTAAAGGTATCAATGACTCAGCCTCGTTGTAGTGCGAATGCTTGAAATTAAGTCATTTCAGACTCCCGCGCTTTTCTTACATGTAGGTTAATTGAGTTTGTTTATAATCGATTAAAATATTGCTTGCGCCAAGTTGCTCAAAATTGAACTAAGACGAACTAAGAAAATCAATGAAATTAGTGTAAAGCTACACAAAGATTCAGCGAAGTTTTTTTGATAAGAAAAATGAAATATAATCGAATGTTTTAGCAATATCTTAGGTGCGGGATAACAATACTTTTCATTTGAAGAAAAGTTTTGTTATACTTTTCATTTTTTTAAACAGCTCCCACCAATACTTTTCAAATTTTTTTTATAAAAAATCAAAAGTACGCGCCAAGGGCTAGAAATTTTTTTCTAAATTGTTATTTTTTTTCTACGACACATAAACAAAAAGTGAAAATTTGACTAAAGAAAAAATATGTATATGTATTCCACCATTTTGAGAAAATTTTGTAACAATTATATGGAAAGAATGAACAACGAACGAGATCTTCTTTTTAGTTTGCCCGAAAAGCCTGAAATTTACAAACTGTATTTACAACGTAATGCTCTGTATAGTTTTATTGTCTGCCTTAAATGGTATTCTAGACTAGTAATCATTATTAGAAAATTACATTGCTTCAATAATTTGAAGTTGCATCAGACGGAGGAAGACAGCATTGCCATTTGCGTTTCAGAAATCACCTAGAAAGCAACTACAACATGCTTCGTTTCCTAGAAAACTGTGACATATCCAACTTACAATTCAAAGATATCTTTGAGGAACCTCTCAAGGACAACATTGAAGTTCACGGAGTCCAAATCAAGAGCACAGCTTTGGATAGACCGCATTCAGTTTGTTTCATTTGTTATCTACCAGATCGACCTGGCGCCTTCTCAGTAGACAAAGCCAAAAATTTCGGAATTAAACCCGGTCCGGTTGTAGGTCGCTTAAAACGTGGTGAGACTATTACTTTGGACAATGGCAAAGTAGTGAAACCGGAAGATGTGGTTGAAGCGTCCAAGAAATATGGTCCAGTTATTGTTGTTGATGTTGAGGATGAGACATATCTGGACAGTTTGGTTGAAAATGATATTTGGTCGACTTTGGAGCCTCCGAGAGTAGTTGTTCATTTCACGTCGCAGGAAGTTCTAGATCACCCGCAATATCAAAAATTTCTAAAGGTTACTGTTTTTTATTCCCAGATTCATCGCTGTTTACATTGTTTCAGATTTTTTCCTTTTCTCGTTGCATTATTTTTGACTGTTTCCACAAAACTAGCCATTAAATTTGCCTTCAATTTTTGCGCTTGAAATTATGACACGTGCTATCGGAAACATATATCAATGAACGGAGATGACGTTCGTTGTACGCAAAAGCGTTGCTCTGTTTTATAGGTTTTTTTATTTGAGAGGCCTCATTTGAACACCAAAGGGGCGTGTCTTTAATGGTGCAATGTGATAAGACATCAAGACTCAAAATATCGAACAGTATCAAAAACCCGGTGTCAAAGTCATATAAGCATCGATTAAAACATAAAACTGGTAGACATAAATGTTTGCCTCACGGGGAAGTGGATGGGACCTTCCATCGGTGCGACCATGGCAAGTTACAAAAAGAAGATCCAAAAGCGGCGAATTTAAAAGTTACGTAGATGTTTTTAAAAACAAAGTCATTAAACCATTACCTATCAACTGAACATATTAAGTTCAATTATACCCCTAGAGGGAGCCCTCGAGACCTGTCCTATTTCAGAGTCTCTAATACGACTGGAAAAAGACGGCACATGAAGGCAAAAATTGAAAATTCAATTCAAAATTTTGCGAGAAGTGTCAAGCTTTTGAAACCGTAAACTATTCATTGAAAACATTATGTCGAATTGAGCCTCCTTTCAAGGCCAATGCAACCTCGATAATGTGTTAAGTGACAAGAGACCAAAAAATCACAAACTTAATCAAGTATTCAAAAATTACGAAATTTTTAATGAGACTTGGTAGTATCAAAGTCATAAAATCAATCTTCAAAAAACAATCCGCTGAACATATTATATTACGTTTCACTCGAAAGATGATGGGACCTGCTATAAATTAGACTGAGCCGAAAGCTAACAGAAACAAGATTGAAAAGGTGATCAAATTCAAAGCTTAACTGACATTTTTAAAGAAAATTTGAGCCATTAGTTAGTTGGCAAGCCTTAGTTAGTTGACAAGTACCTCATTAGATCGACTAATGAGTTTTTCGACTAATAAGACTTGTGACTAGTGATACATTTGATTACCGGGACTAAATCATAAGACAACAAAAAGAAAGGCAAATGCGGGCAAAACTCAAAGAATTCAGAGTTTTTTTGTCGATGCCATTAAAAACATGAACTGTTTTCTGATAACCCTAATTATAATCATATAAGCGTTATAGGGTCTGTCATTATTGAAACTTTCAACTAGGGAGAGAAAGCGACCTAAAATTAATGACACTAAGCATCAGTATAACCTAAAATTAATGAGACTATGCATCAGTATAGAAAGCAGTAAAAAAGGAGAAAGTTTAATATTATTAATTATATTCAAGGAAAGCCGTTTTGTATCATCTGAAAACATTAGATAGTTTGTTAGCCCCTACCTCTTTCAGAAATTAATTGAATATTTGATTCATGAGGTTAAGTCATAAGTCTACAAATAGAACGACAAATACTTGCAAAAATGAAGAATTAATCGCAAAATCACAGAAAAAATGAGCTGAAATAATAATTGTTCATTGGTCCTCATTTGAAAATCACCTGGATCTCTCGTTAATTAAGCAAGTGGTTTAAGCAACAAGTTTTCAAGAGGTTTTTTTTAAAAAAATAAAACTTTATTTCTGGACCACTTTTCGGGGAAGAGGAAATAGAAAGCCGTTATCCGAGTAATTAAAGATTGTCAGCCGTTTTAAGTGATGTGCTTCCGGCTTTTGTACTTTATAAGAGCCATTTGTTATCAATGGAATGCAATCGATAGTTTGAGGAACTAAAAAAACAAATGCAGACAAAACTCAAGAATTCGTTGAGAGTACGAAAACACTTGGTCGGAGCCATGAAAATTTTGAATTATTATCTGATGACTTTACTTATATTCATTCGGCGTGGTCAAAGTTCAAAAATTGATTAATTTAATTTATTCATTCAAATTTATATAAGCAATTTTGTAACAACTTAAAGCATTAGATAGTTTGTTATCCCTCACCTCTGCTAAGTTGATCAAAACTTGAGCAAAACGCGAATGGTCACGCTACTTTAAACCTCATTCACTCCCCAACAACGAAATTGACAAAAAACTTCTGCGAGCTTGACAAGATTTGACCAAATTTGACAGAACAAAAAAGTCCAATTGATCATATATATCCTGCCCCCACTAAGATGGGGTCGGAACAATGAGTTTGATTTTATTCGCGCTTCCTTTCTCATCATTTAAAGCACTTTTGTTATTTGCATAAATAGACTTCTCGTCTAGACCTTTCGCCTGATTACAAGCAGTTTTTCACTTTCGTTAAAAAATGCTGATTTTTTGCGAGAAACTGAATTGTCAAAGCTGAGCGGGTTGGATGGTTCTTGCGGATGTTATCCTTGTAAAAACTAAAACTTCGGAAAATCAGAAAAATATATTTTTTTCTCACTTTTGGCCTTTGTCGAAAGCGTGCTTAAGTCTTTCGTAATTTAGGTGCCTGTTTTTAAGTAAGTGTTGTTTTTCCCGTATGAATTTTCTTCGGTTAGACGGGCTTTGAAGTTTTGAGAGGGAATGAAATTTTGTACAAATTCACGTTACAGATCTTCATTGTTTTATTTTTTCGCTTTTTTAACAATACTTGCATATATTTTTGATGACGTTTTATCCTGAAAGTGGGAAAAAATTATCGGGAAATCAGCTGCAAGAGTCAGGAAAACAGATGGTATAATTGAATGTACAATTATATATAAAATTAGCTGATGTACAATTATATAAAATTATAAAGCAGATGTACAATTATATAAAATTAGTGCAAGTCGCCATCAATTTCTAATCCAATGCGCACTTCTGTCTGAAGTTATTTAAAATATATTGTTCTCTGAACTTCCATCAACCAATGCTATATTTAGTGTTGACAGTTTGTTTCGCGTTTTTCTCGGAAATGTTTACTTTTTGTTCTTGCTTTCCTTGTTTCATCTATTACAAACGGAACTGGTGCATCAATGAGATTTTGTCACAGGAACTTTTTTACCGCAAACGAACAGCTAAGGTGATAATTACTGACTTTTTCAGCTTAGTGTGCAAACCAATGATTACCAAAAGCGGAACCCGAGAATTGAGTCAATGTAATCAAGCATTGTAATATGGCCTCGATGCAAAGCTGCAAAAACAGTAGTGTTGTTTCTTGAATGCTCCTACAGATTTTTATCTTAAACAGTTCTTCATTTTCGTAGGGCATAATTTTCTTGAGCCAACTAAGCTGCGATGTAAACCGAAAGAAATCATGCCTTGCTGATATTATTTCATACTTGGGGAAAGAAGTATAATTGTCCCGTGATTGCTACTGAGACAAGCGAATTTAGGTGTTACCTGGATTTTTCGTGTGTAATAGTTGCCTATCATACCCAAATTTTGCATTTTTGTTCCGACCTCAACTTAATGGTGGAGGCACTATATAGTCAATTGGATTTGTTTTTTTTTGTTCAAAATGTGATTAGTTTCAAATTTAAAATTAGCGGATGGTTGCTGAACTGTTTGATTCGATTTTTTTGGCTGAAATGGCGGCTAAAATTTGTTCTTTTTCTTAAAGTTTTGAAAAAATTTTTCATGAAATTTTTCATGGAAAACCTTAAAATTGCACCAAATATGCTTTTTGATGAAAATTGCTTTTTATCAAATTTCGCCTGAACTACAGACCTAAAAGCTGACCAAATATACGTTTATTCAGATGAGGGATAATTTTACTTGTGCTTACTAGGAAAAGGTCTGGATTTGATTATTTTCCGTCTTTAGCCACAATAAGTGTTGTGGTGAGATTTGGAACAATTACGGGTTTTAATAGACGCGCATTGATAGCAAGGCCATTTTTGGCCACATCGTGGATTTTTGCAGCAAAAAACAAATCGAATTGCTTTGGGCAGCTGTCTTTTTAAATTTTTCGTGTTTTTCATGCCAAGTCAGCTTTCATATATGATAAAGATTGCTCCTCTTCATGTTCAAATGAGGCGTGGTGAACAAATATTATATTTGCGGAGAAAAGCGCATGGTTTTTTCACTCCGACCAAGTTTTCGCAAACTTTTAATGAATTCTTGAGTTTTGCCTGAATTTGTTTTTGTATTCTCACGTTGTAGTCACGTTAATCATATGTCTCATTAACTCATTAACCAATTCCCGAACTAAAGAGGTATTCGTGAAACTATCTAATGCTTTCAGTTGAGTTGATAACTAATGGCTCTCATGATTTTGAAAAAAGGATCTTTGTAGTCTTATATTTTAGCCTCATTGATCAAATGGTCAACAGGCTATCTAAAATGGTAATAGCGAAACTGTCTATTGCTTTCAGTTGATAACTAAGATATTTTTCTGACTTCAGGAGTAGTTGTTTTAAAGATTTGGCGAGGAAACATTGTTGTTAGATTGATAGAAGGTCATCTTTATAGTCCATTTTGCGTTTTTAAATTGAAACACTCCCGTTGTTTAGATGTTTCCCGAATCTTCCGAGAATTGCAAACACCTCTTTTTAAACAGCCAACAGTCTAAGGTGTCATCTAATGAAGGATTTTACCACGTCAATTTTCTGCTCAATAAATGCTGCCCTGAACTTTTCCCTCTGATTCACGGTTCCCGATTAAAACCTTGGAGTGCGACGCAAGAGAAACTGTCGAACGGAATTGCGGTCGGAGCTTCGTTCGATCTCTGGCAGTCAAACGGTAAACTGAGCGGCCAGCCTGGGTTAGACTTAACCGAAGATGCGTTGCTGCGGAAAGACAAAAAATTCTTTGAGATTTTCGGAAGTTCAACAAGAGTTCTGATGTATGACCGTCTATTTCAAAGCAATGAGTTTAAGGATTTTAGAACGAAGTTCAATGATTTGAAGGCTGAAAGTTGCCGTGGAACCGCACTGACTTCTTTTCCAAGATTGGTGTGTCTGGGAACGTCATCCGCGGGTCCGAGTAAATACAGAAATGTCAGCGGGTACTTTTTTCAGTTATCTGACGATAAATGCTTGATGTTAGATTGTGGAGAAAATAGTTATGCGCAGATGGTTCGCCATTTTGGCTTGGAAGAAGCTTTGAAAAAGCTTTGTCATACTGGTCTGATTTTTATATCACATACTCATGCAGATCATATTGGAGGTTTGCCGTTGTTTCTGATCAAACGCCAAGAAGCATTCCGTTCTTTGCAACTTCCCTATCGGCCGTTACTGCTTTTGTGTCCAACATATAGGCATTTACAGCATCTGTTTGCGTTCGAAAAAGAAGTTGGAAAGAAGTTTTTCAATGACGAGGATTTGACAGTTTTATGCGAGGAGAATTTCAAAGGGTTTCGAAAACCAGAAACAGAAAGGAAGTTCATCTCAATGTTAGAGGATCTGAAGTTGAAGAGTTTTGACTGTGTGCCGGTTGATCACAGGACTTTCAAGTCTTTCGGATGCTCATTTGTGACGTCAGATGGGTTTAAAGCTGCTTATTCGGGTGATACGTTGCCTTGCTTGAACATGGTTAATGGTGAGTTGCTTTCAATTGCCGTAGATAATGAAGTTAAATTTTTTCTCGGATTTTACTTGATTCCGGCCCTTGTAAAATGCACCCCACTTAAAATGTGTCCTATGTAAAATAGAACATCGATATGGAAATATATCTTGCTTATTTCGGATTGCAAATAAAATGCATCCATTCAGCTTTGGGCAGATTTTGAAGAGAACCGTATTTTAAAGCGACAACTGTGTTTATATGTAGTTATTAGAGCGTAGAAAAATGAAATTTGTCTTCGACTGGTGAATCCGTTTACTACTTGTTGATTTAATTCGGGTGAGTTAGGTAGGAGTTAGAAGTTCAGAATTAATTTATACTTAATCAGTGAAATCTTGGGCAGTTGATGTGATGGAATTCGATGATAAACCAAGTTAGATAAAGATTAATCCACAATGCTCAAGAGTGAAATCTAAACGCCTGGTCAATTTATATTTGAATTTTTCAGCTGCCTCAGGTGCAGATCTGTTGCTACATGAGGCAACTCACACAGATGACAAGAAATACGAGGCCCTCTGTGCTAAACACACGACAATAAGTGAAGCTGTGAGCATACATGACATGGCCAGAGTGAAGTTTACTCTCCTCACTCATTTCACACATCGCTACTCTAAATGCATACCCCTGGATCTGAAAGTTCTCCAGGTTTGTTTGACTTCGTTGAAAAGTTTATAATTTTATCATACTGTAGAATTCTCAATTGAGTCTTCGTTTAATTGCTCTTGAACGAAGTTCATAGCAATCATTTTAAACGTGTTTGTCTTTTTTATGCAAATTTTTTGCTTGACCACATTGTGCTTTTCTTCTAGAACATTCTTTGACTTCTCATGTGACTTTTTCACTCTTTCGTTCTTCATTTTTGAGTGATTTCTATTGCTCTCACTCCGAAATTAAGCTGTTGCTAAAATAAAACTGATTGCAGCATAGCAAGAATGTGAAGAAGAATGTGAAGAAATTTTAACTTTGTCAGTTCATGAATGATCAAAGGTTGAAAAAAGCAGCTATTACCTTGGTGACTTTCTTGGTTTTTTGCTTTTTCAATTCATGTTATTATTATAAGGTGATGTGTGCTCTAATTCCGTGTAATTCTTGAAGGGGGTTGATTTTAAGATAAAGCTTTTGACTTTAACACCACCTCTCTTAATAAAAAATTTTAGTTATCTTTTGACCGCCTTTCTTGCCGAATTGGGCCCTCGTTTGACGTTTGAGAAATATTTGTTGTATAATGTCGCTTTATAGTTTTTTCTAATTAATCTCTTTTCTCATCTGGGTTCCGCACTGAGAAGTTAGTGAATGACTGCATTTTTTAAGGGACGTGATGACATTGGTGTTGCATTCGATCATCTTGATGTCACACCGCATGATTATAAACTGCTTCCGAAGCTAGTTGAGGGATACCGAATGATATTCCAAGACCATTTGGAGAAGTTTGCTGAAGCCGATGTGTATGCAAGTGAAGTTCTACCTCATTCGGAAGTCGCATCAAACTGTTCGGAAGAGCAGACATTGAAAAAGTTGAAATTGCAAACTGAATGAGTATTGTACCCATTTGAAATTGTCTACAAATAAATTATTTTCAGTTCTTTGAGAAGAGTTAAGCAAGCCTAACTGTTTATTGGAGAAATTAGAGTAATCTCGAAGGGAAATTTTATTTTGTATTGTTATATCAAGTTATTAATAGCCGCCGCCAGTCTCAGCAGCTATTATTCTGGCACTCATTTTTTACAATCCAATTGGATAAATTGGTACTCTGTTTTTTTACGACTCGACAAGTATTGGTGGAGGGTCTTTTTTATATGTATTTCTCTGGAGTGTATTTGAAACAGGAAGTGAAATGCGTGAAAAAAGTGTTTAGGTCAAATTGCTGAAGAAACCTGAAGAGGAGAGAGATAGAAATGTTTTCTATTTATATCGCTTTTTCATTGGAGAGGTGTAACAAAATTCATTAGAAAAGTAGGGGTAACAAAATTTTCGCTAATTTTCGAATCACATGCGGCTTTTTTAGAGCAATTTTTTAGTTTTAACTCAGTCAAAAGCGTTTTCCCATTAGTCTAATCTAGAAAAAGTGCGTTTGGGAGCATTTTGAAGCAAATATTACACTTTTAGATTCAGTTTTGAGCTATTTTTTCTTAAAAAAAAAACAATTTTTATTTGTTTTAAGCCCTTTTCGCAGTTTCCGTATTCCTCTTCAATTTTTATAGTTATTTATGAATTTTTTGGGTAAAAATAGTTGTTATTGCAGTTTTGGCTGTCTTTCGTTTTGATTGATAATAATTATGAGTTATTTGTTGTTAACGATAATTGAGTAAATTTGAGCCGATTTTTGTCTGTTAGTTCTTTTGCCTATTTCTTCTGATTTTATGCTTGTCGCTGCAGTTTTCTTGATCAACTCTTAATTAAGATCCATTCTAAATGCATTGCTAGTTTGAAGTGATACTTGCCAGCTAGACATGTAGCTGAAATGAATTATACAATTTTCTAATTTTTTCAGGTTTTTTTGTTTTTTAAATCTTTGTTAATTATTTCTTTGCCTGTTACTGGTTCGGTGACTGATCCATCGAAGATTTAATATTTTTCTTCCAATGACTTGATAGTCAGCCAGGGAGCTTTTCACTGAAATAAATTCCTACATTTTTTTTCTTTTCTCAGGTTGCTTGTTCTTTGCTCTATAATTGTTCAATTTGTCTCAAGTCATGTATTGGGTGTGTGAGTGTCCGAGGAGGAGATAAATTCTGATTTTTTCCCTCAAAGAGTTGCGAAAATTCACTTTTTGTTTTTTTCCCGACGTCATCTTTCTTTTTCCCTTATGGACCGATTTTTTTTTAGTTTTCCTGTCAATGGCTATCAGTTTAGTTTTCAATGTCAGTGTGCAACAAATGCATTTTGTTGCACACCACCAGTATTTCAGGTCTTCTTGCTCTTGCCAAGATCTAATATTTTGAAGTAGCAATTTAAGTAATTGTTATGAGATGCTATATCCGTTTTTGTCTTTGTTTTTCTCATTTCATGTTTCCTTTGTTCCCTAATGCCGAGTACATTTAAGTAGTAGGTTAATTAGGTCGGCGAGGATGGCCAATTGTTCGATTCGAGCCGTTTCCAGAATTTTTTCGCTTCCGTTTTTTATAATCTTTTAAATCTTTGAATTTTTAAGGTCAGTGAGAAAAAAATTTAATGGTGAATTAAGTCACGCTGGAGTAATAAAAGGAGCGAAAAATCGAGATGGTCTGAGGCGTGATTTTTTCTAAGTACCTTTAATTTGGAATTAGAATTTGGTGTTTGTACAAGTTTCAGGTTTTTGAAAGTGCGTTTTTTTTCAAGTGCGGTTCATTTACGTGCAAAAATACGTGAAACGTAATTTTGGTCAATTTTTTTGCTCAAACTTTTGGCTTCTTTTTCTTGTCTGAGATACTGGTTTTTGCCGACCTGTTTACTTTTTGTTAATTTGTGAATTTTGTCTTCATTTGCATTTCCGTTGTCCCTTTTTCAGCCTAATTAATTGTTCGAGTTTTATGGCTAGTGGTTTTCATGACTTTGACAATGTTGTGAAAAATAATAAAGAGCTTTTGAGTTTCGAAAATTTGTCCTACTTTTCGTCATCTTATCTAGTAATTTCATTAAAGACCGGTCTCAGAGGTTGCTAATACATATCGTTTTATTCGATTTAATTGTTTGAACTCAAAGCTAAAGCTTTCTATGACTTTGACGCAAATTGTATTGAAGAAATATCGAATTTGATAGATGTTTTTGTTCAGTAAGTTGTCTTATCTTCTAGACTCATTGCTGAACGCTTTCATCTGTTGTCAAAGATGCCTAAGTTGATCGAATTAATAATTTCATAGCTATTGCATTCGAAGGCTTATACGTGTTCGTTTTAAAAAAGATTTTTTGCTATTACTGGTTTTATTTTTCGCTGGCTTATTACTTCGTCTGTTTAACAACAGTTCTCATATGTTCCTAAACAGTTCTCGGATGTAGCTAATTGAGGTTATCCTATTGAGCACTTAGCTGTAGCTACTTAGACTTTAACACTTCGTCAAAATGTTTTAGCAAGTTTATGCGAGAATTCGTTTTTTTTCTGTATCATTTAGTGTATCCTTCGCAGGTTTCATCGGCTGCTACAAAGGCGAATTTAACAGAAACAACCTTTTGTTGCTTGAGTTCCTAGTAGTCGTTTTTACGATTTTTACCTTTTTATTTCTAAAACTAAAAGTTGATTTTTTAATCATACTGGTTTTTGCTGTTTTTCTTGTGGCCTTATGAATTTTTCTGAAAAGTAACAGTCCTCTTTTGCATCCTTGTTTGGTTTAATGTTGGTGAATTTTTTGGCCTCAACTTTTAACTAACGTTTTTTGACTGATAGACCGTTTGGTTTCGAATTAATTAAGTGAATTTATGAATCCTATAATCTGCTTTAGCCCGTCACTTTTTCAGCCGCCTTTAGAGCTACTGAAGGGTGTTTTAGAACAAATGTAGATTTTGTTATACTCTTTTATTTCGTTCCAAGTATCAGTGTTAAGAACATTTAGTGTAGCTCTGGAATTGATCAAGTTGGGGGTACTGTTCTAGTATGATCAGTTGTTTGTTGTGTATATAAAGCAAGCGATTGTACCCAAATATTACTTTTACATGAGGTTGAATGTATGCATTCTTTAGTGAGAGTGTTACATTCTTCTTGACAGAAAATATTTGTCTTGTATATCTTTATTTAGTTCTAGAAGTGAATAGTTGAACTGTTGTTCAAGTAGTTGTTCTTCTGAGACATTTGAGTTTCTGTGGTTTCAGGGTAAGACGTGGTGTCTTCTGTTTATTATTGGTTTGAGAGTGGGTTAAGGTAGTCTTGCACATTTTTAAGACGATTTCTTGGGAGCGGTCGCCGAGAGCGATGATCGTCTCTACTGTAATTAGGCGATTGTATTCGTGAATTGTAATTACTATTATTTTTAGGTTTTATATTTTGAATTATTTGTCATTTCGGGCATGGTGAACCCGATCTGCTTGGTGGTTGTAAGTTATTGTTTACATAATATGTTTTTTGTGATAGAAATGCTGATAGGACTTCTATGGCGAGAAGTGTCTCTGTTGTCTCTATCATTGCTCCTCGAGCAATAATTGAATGATAAATGTTTACGAGTCATGCTATTTGATGTTACCTGCTTGTTTGGGAGATTGTGATTTCCCTTCCTTGTATGATTAAATGTTTGTTTTGGAAAAGTAGGTTTATCAAGTGGTTTTGTTTACAGACTGTCGGGGCAATTCGTTATACTATGCTCTGAGCGTAAACATTTTTTTTACAAAACTTTAGAGTGGGTTTCACTTAAAATTGGGATCCTTTGAGCTTTTGTGCTGTACTACCTAGAACCCATAGGCCATGTGTTCATCAATAGCCCGAATATCTACTGCAAGATTATCCATTTCTTTGGAAATATTATTTATTGATTCTGAAAGAGTACAATTTGTTTTAATTTTGTGTCGATCAGTATGCGTTCTAGTATTATCCTCTTGGTGTATCTTTTCTACTAATTGAGCAAATGGAAGCTGTTGTTCCAATGCTGTTGATTTGTGATTAGATATCTTCTTTAAAGCAATTTTTGCTAATTGTGGATCTAATACTTTGAATAGTGCGTAATTCATTTGTGCATTTCGCATATCTGGAACGCTATTAACATATGCTTTTCTAGGCATCTGTTCAATTTGAAGGGCTAGTGTTTTAATTTGTTCTCCCAGAGCGCGTGTGATGCTTTCTAAAAGTATTTTCGCTTGAGTTTGTATTTATTGATAATCAAAAGTCTTTTTGAAATTCTCGGCAAAAAGTTTGCCAGTTTTTAATTTCTAGTGGGAAATTTGAATACCACTGTTGTCCAGGGCCTAATAGAGCTGTTTGTATCGTAACGATTATTCTTTTTAGATTCCTTGCTTCATGATAGAGTGAAGCAGCCTGTTCTGGTTCTGCTGTCTTGGCCATATTTGCTGTGATAGCTCTAAGAAAATCTTCTGTAGTATATGTTGAGTCGGTATCATCAAATGGTCGCAAAGATTGTTGCATAGGCACTGAACCTCCTAAATAGGATTACTTCATTTGTGACTTTCGTAGTATGGCGTCAGAGCGTTTGTTGGTTGTTGATCATTTTGTGAAGTAAATTGTCTAACAAAATTCAGTAACTGTTGAGGCGTTAGTTGTATGTTTCGGTTGTTTGTTAAGGATTGTTGAGTAGACGTTTTAAAATTTACCGGTTCAGTAATAGAATGTACTGAGTTTTGTCTTTGTAAACGAGGTAGTGGTGCGTTTACATTAGGTAAAGCTGGTAAATGAGTGTTAAGTTGATTTGAACTTTGTGTTAGTTCAGTTGATTTTACTGGTTGTTGATTATGACAGTTTTCATAATTATTATTGTTATGGCTCTTTTTGTTGGTTTTTTGGCGATCAATTAATGATGGAGTATTTATTGTATATGATTAAAATAATGGTCCATGATCTAGCAGTGTGGAACTAAAATCTGGTTCAGTAGTTTCATTTAAGTTTTTATCCAATGGTTGTGAACATATGATTGTATCTAAATTTTGTGTAATTGTTGACTCTTCTAGAGAAGTATTTGCGTTTAGATCATCTGTAATATTTTTAAACGTAAATGGGTGGTTTTCCGCATTATGATTTTGCAATGTGATTTGCGAGTGATGAATTTTCAATTGTTGTATATTTTCATATGGTACTTCTGTTTAGTTAAAAAATTTTACGGGAACCAAATTGGAATATTAATGTATTGTATTACCTCGGGTAGTTTTTGAATTAAGTTGTGATATTTGTCTACTTTTGATTTTTGTAGCTGTGAAAATTTGGCGTACAAAGCTTTTCCAAAAATGATGTATGTACCACGATAAGACTGTTAGTACTTCCAATATTTAGTGTTATGAAGTCTGCGTCTTGTACAGAGCTCAAAAAGGTTTTTATAAAGTGGTTAAAGCCTTCTATTTCTTGTCGAGCTATTTTGTGTACGCTTTCGGCTCTTGACTGTACCACAGCGGTGTTAAGTGCTGATGCTGGTCGTTTTAAAAATTCAAATGATCATTTCCTAATACCGTAAAATCGGTCTGTAGTGTGTATTTTGCCATACACTTCTCTTAGGAGTCCAAGTGAAGTATCTGATAGTGGTTGAGGTAGAGTATCATAAATGAGAGTAGTATATCTATCCGTGTTTAAATCACAAATAAAAAAAAAGATGTTGCCTTTTGTCAGTTGTTTACCAAATATTTCTATGAGATACGAAAGAAGCTGTTCGAGCAATTTGTGGCGCTTTTTTTGACAGAGGGAGAGGAGAAGAAGCTGCTGCTCGATACTAAAACAGTGATTTTTGAGTTGAAGCGCTGTGTTTAATAGTAAATTTAATTCGACTGCATTTTGAAAGTTTGTAATTTGCGTTTGTAACTTTTGGGAAAAAGTGTTCAATTTTGGTCAATTGTTGTTGTTGTTCGACTTTGTTGCGATGGCTTGGTTTCGCTGCATTTAGTTCAATCTATTTATACGCCTTTTTTCTGTTTTGTTGGAAGAGAAAAGACAGAATTGAATGCAACGCTTATTGATGATTAATTGTAGAACAAACCACAGCTCTAATTGCTGATTAAGAAGACAAATCGCAGTTTAATGCAGCACGTTTGGTGGTTTTCACAAAAACTTGATTTAAATACTTGATTTAAATAAAAATCAAAAATTTAATTACTTATAAAGTCAATCGAGATGCAAAATTTTTTGGTAACAAGCCGTTTTATTGCAAAGTTTGTCTCTACTTTTAATTGAACTCAGTACTATTTGCACTGCAGTGTAAAAATGGCAATACAATTTCTCTCGTCAATAGAACTGGTGGCAATAATTACTCTGTTTGCCGTACTGTGGAGAACAAGAGTTGGAAGTTAGAATATGGGCCGAAAACTGGAATTGACATAGATTTGTTGAAATGAAACTTTGTGCTAAAATTAAGCTTTCGTAGACGACTTTTGGTCTGAAATTATAATAGTTATGTAAAAGTTGTATAATTTTTCTTTTGTCGTTGAATTAAACGTTTTTATTTCAGTGTTGAATAGTAAAAAGTGATGAACTAAATTTACTCTTAAAAAGAACTGTTGAAAGTGATTAAAAGATATTGATTTAAAATATTTCTCTTGCCCAGAGTTTGACGATACGATTTGTAGATGTGATCGGTTATTGTTGAGGTAGTATCTAAGGGATTTTCTTGATGAAACATACTTTGCTATTTGACACCAATTCGGCATTACCTTTTGGTTGCCGTTTAAACAAATTATCCTAAGAACAAATATTAAAATTTATCCTGCCGTTTAACCAAATTATCCTGAGAACAAATATAGTGGATTTCAATTTCTCCACGTAAAATGGTCTCAGTGGATAACGGTAGTAATGATAATACAGCAATATTGTTTCATGATGATAGCTGATTTTATTTCAAACTGTTTGTGCATTGGTTAGCAAGGAAACTGGGTAACAATCGCACGCATATAATGTTTCGTCCACTCTCAATCAAAATCTTTGCTCATAACACCTAGACATAGACAGCTAGAATAAAATGGTAAATTTTGATATCGTGGCTAAAATCTGTATACAGTCTTCTTTCAAACATATTAAACAATATATGAAATAACATTTTGAAATATATGAAATAATATTTTGTATGTCGATTTATGTACAGGTTCTGTACAGGTTCAGAAGGTATATATGTTATACCAAACTGATCAAGCAAAAGTATATTTGTTCTATAGGTATAGGCCCTTGAAAACACGCATATTTTCTGTTCTTAATGACAATCTGCTGAGGTGTGTAAAGTCATAAATCAACATCCAAAATTTTGCAAAGAAAAGGGCAGCAACACCCATAGAAGTTACTTTTATCAACTCACAGCATTGTGAGTATATTTGAATATATTTAGAATATATTTGCAATAGCTAAATTCACTCAAAAACAAAAGAAAACTAATATCAATCGAATTGCTTGCGTAATAAATGAAAGAAGCAAAAAAAATCAGCAAAGTGTTTAGCAGGGCAACTTTTGCAAATCCGCTATTATAACTTTAAAACTTCATTGATCCCTCATAGGATTTTTACACATTGACACAGACTGACAAACCACAGTGTCACATCTTTTTTAAATTGCTCTCAAACGAATTTTGTAGCAATTTTATTAGTCATGTTGGTCATTTTTTGCAATTTTTTGGTCGACCGATTTATTGTCTGACCCATTCGACTTTTCGTCCTCAGAAATTGGATAAATAGGTAGCACCCAGCGGGTATAAAGTGCTCTTAGAGCCTTTCAATTCACTAGTCTCCAAGTATGCGATTCACAGAAACTATTTTGGAGACTTATACTTATGGTGTGACGGGAGGTTCTTAGAGGTTGACCACTTCCCCCACAACACCCCCCCCCCCCTCCCCACATCAGCCCCCTCTTACTTCACCCCCACCTCAATCCCCACCCTGTAAGGGCCTGTGCAGCCAGCAAACTACCTCCCACCGTTGCCCCTACCCACAACCCCCCCCCCCCCCCCCACTGTTGCCACCTTCAGCCCGCTGCGCTCACCTTACGCCCCTTCAATTAAGCTAAAGTTAGCCTCACTAAACCGTGGCCAGCTACTGACGAAGGCAACAGCTCGCCGGTTGTTTGAAAGCAATTCACCTGACTTTAGACGATTATGTATGTTTTTTTTAATAATAATAATAAATTACAAATAGCTTTCAGAGCAATGGCTAATTTTTTATTAGTTGCCTGCTGATGGCAGTCTACAGACTAAGTTCTTGCGTAAAATTTTTTAAAAAGGTTTTCAGAACAAATACAGTTTTTTAGTGTTAAAGAAGCATGTTAATAATTATTTGTCAATTCTCAATCGAGTTCAACCCAAAACACTCAATAAAAATGAGTATTTATGTTTTTGTACCTAGTGCTCTTCCTTGTCAAATTGATAGAATTTTTCGACTGATAAAATGCACTTTGAGTTTAATTGATTTTTTAATACAATGGAATTAAAATGAAGATTAATTGCGTGAGCGGAAGAATTTAGGCAACGGGAAGATGATTCAATTCAAATATCTCAAATTAACAGAAATGCTCAATGAGTTATAAGTGGCTGAGTACAATCGCAAATGGATAAAAGTATATCTCATTTTAGCAAAAATAAAAACATGACTTCATTCTAGATCGTTCTGGAAAGTTATTGTGACAACTATATTTGACTTTTTTTTGCAGAAGTAGGCTAGTTTGGAGCAATTTTTTAAAAGAGACAAGTTTTGAAAAAAAGGAACATCAGTTAAACAGTTTTAAAAAAAATCAACTGAGATTCAAGAAAGAAAAAACAGAGATTCCAGAATCAACAATAACTGAACTGAAAAACAATAACTCTTATGTTAAAACCGTTAACTTAGTTGAACAAACATCAAAAATGATTGCAAAGAATGAAAGGAGATTACAAAATATTGGAATTAAGCTGAGTGTTCACAAAATTTCGATCACTTTTCAAGAATGACGGAAATTCCAAAACTCCAATTAAATATTTCTACAATTGACGTTTCTTCATTGTCTCACTAATATCTTCCTACGTCAACTATAGCACTCTAGATCGGTCCGAATTGAGTGAATAAAATAACCTATTTGAGTATATAGTTCCTCTGTGGTTCAAAATTACAATTGAGTTCTATCAATTATATTATTTTTGGTTAGTAGCACAAAGAAAAGTTTTTATTGCGAAGCATCCATTAGGTTAACAAACTGAAATTTTGATCTTTTTTACTGAACGCAAAAAATTGTCAAAAACCTATTATCCTCTCAACAAAAAATAAAGTACAAAAAAGATCATTGCAGAAATGATCTACTCTTTAGAGGCTTTTGAACTACACCACTCATGTCTTTCTCAGATTAGTTTCTCGGAAGATCAGAAATGGCAGAACAACAAAAATCCTAGAGCATATTGGAACTTATAGCTTCTCCCTCCATTTAATTAGGTCGGAACAAAAATTTTCAAACTACTGTCTAGTTTAATTGATTTAAGAGAGCGAAATTAAATTAATTTTTCTAGCTTTAATGTTATGACATTGTTTAATTCAATTTCGGGAAAAAAATTGAGGGAACAAAACAGGATGGCACCTGAGGACGGCAAAACCGTTCAGATGTTTTTTGAAGTTTTTATTAATTTTAGTAATCTGATCAATTCGCGCATCCAATAATGTGTATTTTTACTTTAAGTTGTTCTAATTTAAAAGAATAATGATGTTTAATTTATATATTTTTATTGTGAAACAATAACCATACGTTATTTTAATTTACATGTTTCAGGTTTCCTAAAAAAGATTTGTAATGTCGAAGTTCGACATTACAAATCTTTTTTAGGAAACCTGAAACATGTAAATTAAAATAACGTATGGTTAATGTTTCACAATAAAAATATATAAATTAAACATCATTATTCTTTTAAATTAGAACAACTTAGGGTTCAGTATTAAAGCGCTACACTAAAACGTATTTGAATCATGTTACTTCACAGGTTACTGCCCACCTCAGACAAAACTTACTAAGACATATAAGGTGCCGTAGAAAACTTACAAAACTTTGTACGGCGCCGAATAAGGCCGTAATAAGTTTTATACGGCACCGTAGCCAATTGATGTAATTACCAATTTCTAAAGTCTAACTTCCTAAAAACTATTTTAAATATAACGCATATCTCATACAAGTCAGTTGTTCATTACTTTTTGGCTTTTCCCTAATTGGGAATACTCTCAACCTTAATGCTACACGTAAATTTATTGAGCGAAAAGTATCATCCCTATATTAACAAAAATTATTATGTATAAATTTAATCTGTTGCCGGAAAAACACATTAAATTTTGAGGTTACCATGATTTTAACGTTTGTGATACAATGTATGAGTAAACTGAACAGATTTACCACAACTTTTAAAAAAAATACCTTGCAGGCACCAGGTTTTAATGAGATCACTTTTAATAGTCAATCTGTTCGTAAGTTGAAAGCAAAGAATCATCTTCAATAAAATTATGAACCAGCTCATAAAACTTTTCTTTGATAGTCAGGTTATTCTACGGTACCAGTATTTGCTCACATACATACAAAAAAGTTATTATTCTCACATAATTAATTAGGTAAATAAAATCTAGCCATATCTTAACGCAAAAAAGCAAAAGTTGTCATTAAGTAATGACAATTTTTGCGCGCACACAACACGTACACGCACGCACAAACACATACAAATACTTTTGGGTTTGATTCAAAAATGTGTCTTTTATGAATCAGTACAATTGTACGTACTTTTATTGAGGCAGAGTCTAATCAAAATTGTTTCTGAAGATGGTCGCATGCTGCTTAAGAACTCACGTATACGATGAATGATGAATATTGTACTTAATTAATGAAGAAGAATTCATTCTTGGTTCTATAGTTATTATTTTGTTCATACGAAAGTCACGTGACTCCCACATAAAAGGACTGCGAAAACCTACAAATCCATTCCAAGAGCTAACTTTCTATTCATCAGTAGAAAAAAAATATTTGAACAATATCTCACCGAAACTGAAAAATACCACGAGAGGTAATGTTTTTCAAAGTTATCTTTTTAAAATAAAATTTTTCTTTTTCATTTTGCTGAGTCAAATTTGAAATTTTTATCCTGCGTTTTTACACACACACACTCTCTCTTCTCTCTCTCTCTCTCTCTCTCTCTCTCTCTCTCTCTCTCTCTCTCACACACACACACACACACACACACACACACTCACACACACACACACACACACAAACATGATATATACTTGAGGTTTTGGTTTCATATTTTGAACTAAAGTCTAATCAATTTATTAGTTGTAAATTAGATAGAACTTATTTTTTGATCAAATACACCAGAAAGTTTCGAAAGTTTTCGAGAAATTCATTCTTTCGTGTTCTAGGTGTCAAAGTTTGAAAGATTCAAAATGCTTCGAAAAGTTGTCCTGGTTCTTCTTTTGATCGCGTTCGTTGAAGCCAACGACATGCGCAGACGTGAGTACTCACGAAACATGGCCGAGCGGGGGACAGGGTTCCCAGAAACACTCGACAGACGATTCGATCCCAGTTTTGAAAAAAGAGCCAAACGTTGCTGGAGTACCGCTAACTGCCCTTCAGGCAAAACCTGCAACACTCATACCCATTATTGCTACTGAACGGAAAATTAATTGAAGATTTAGTCCGAGAAAGAAGAGAATATGCACAAAAATGCAGATGAAACTCAGGATCTCAGCAGAGAAAATTTTTATATTTTGATGAAATACGTTTAACAAACATGATATATACTTGAGGTTTTGGTTTCATATTTTGAGCTAAAGTCGAAACAATTAATTACTTGTAAATTAGATAAAAATTGTATTTGGATCAAATATGTTTAACCATTCTAGTGTAAATGATAAAAATGAAATTAACTTGATGTTTTGAGCTCAAGACAAACCGCTTTAATAGTTTTAAAAAATTCACAATTGCATAAGAAGTTACAAAAAACTTTTCAGATTCAATTTGAAGTTAGATTTTCAAAACAGTGAGTCTATCTATATGAATAAAGTTTCTATATTCTTTGAAGTCAGTTTATTCCTATAAATGCTGCTTCATAAGAAAAATGGAAAAAAATTGTGCGTTCAACATCAAAATTATTATCTAAATACGTATAATATCCGAAGATATTGGTTTTGTGCACCAAAATAGTTACGGGTAGACAGCACAGGCGATATGTTAAAATTAAATATTTCTGATATTATATGGGATTTTTCGGCATCAGTCAATGCTATGTAATTCATATATGGCTTTTTATGATTTCCAAGAATACGTTCTCGACTTCTACCGACAATACAAAACTTTCAGCCTTTAAATATATTTATATTTCCCGGGTAATATCATCTTTGTATGATTATTAAATCGTATATGACCTATTACGATTACTAGGAATCTTACATAACCTGGCGTGAAATCAAAGAAAGTTGTATGACGGGTAATCCCTGAATAATGACGGCCAAAAGCAAAGTGCTAAGAGAACATTGAACGGGCTTTTTTATTGGAAAATTCACCGGTGATTTGTTTTCTTCAAATCTGGACTTTTTCAGAATACTTATATGACCTTTACAATTACAATGAACAGAAATAAATCCGCCGCTTCGGAAATCCTGACGTCTGTAGCTATGAGAGAATCATTTTTCAACGTCAATGATTAAACACAAGCAGATCCACTGAAAAAATTTAAACTATGTCAACAAAAAAACAACCAAAAACAAAGAGCTTGAAGAACATTGACATCAATTTACAATGAGAATAATAATAAAAACAGCTCTTGTTGATAAAAATTTTGTGGAACACCTTGTAGTACAAGATCACTTTGTTGATAGTAAAATAAGGAAAAAATGTGTTACCAGTTTGACATTGTCTACGTATGCTTGATTGCACAGATATGATGAGTTCAGTTTTTTAGCAGTTGTATGTTTCCTTTTGTTTTTTTTTGGTTGGTAAAAAATGTAGACTAAATCTGGGGTGAATAAGTTCGTGCTTTCATGAGTATAAATTTTATTTGTTTAACATCACATGATAATTGCCTTACAATTTTTCTTTTTTTTTTGAAATTCATGAATAGGGTAAGACGGCCTCGGAATTGATTTGCTTGGTGGAAAGCCCAGTTGAACTTACTTTTATTTCTATCAAATATCTAATCTTTAGGTTTCAGTAATTAAAGATATATTTGGCTGTTTCAATTTTTTTGTGATGGTCAAAACAATTCTCTTCACCGTTAGATGTCTGTTGACCTCAAATGTGGCTCTGTTATTCTCCGTAATGCTGAAACTGTTTTTTGGTGGGATCGAATGAATAGTTTCGTCAATTTAATGATACATGCATATCGACTTCAGAAAATGAAGCGCACAGAAACCAACATTGGAGTGAGTGCGAAAGGACTTTAATTGAATTCATATGAAAATGTTTTTCTTGAATCAATAAACGAACTTTTTTGATCACATGTAGATGTAAGAACTCATTTTTCCACTGCCTAAACTTTTAATCTTATTATTATCACTTTTATTATAATTGTTAAAAAGAATATGTTGTTGTATAAAATATTATTATATAATTTGATTGTTTTTGATCAAAAATAGGCCCTCAATAATTTTACAAAACGTATCCCCAATCCTAATGTTACCATGTAACCTAACCAACAACATAATAATCGCTCACTCGTCTTTGACCTCGTGAACAAAACGGCACTCATATTCAGGAGATGTTTATTCGCGAATGTTATCGAAAAGCGTATAATTTGTTAAATAACATTTTCTCTCAAGTTGCTTCTATTCTTGCTCAATAGTTCCTTGCTAAATAGTTGATCAATAGTTGTCTTTGTTCATCAAATTTTTCAAACAATCAGCTTAGAGCGTAAGTTTGTCTTGACCCCTTTCAGCGTTTAAAGAAGTTCTTCTGATGTTTATCTGCCTGAACTCAGAGTCCCTGAAGATAACCAGGCTCACGGTCAATCAAAGTTGTGCAATCGGTCAATGTTTTTTCTACTGTTCCTGGCAGAAACCTAACTGCAACCTTTTTGCAACTAATCTTGCTTTATGTCTAATTTTTTCTCCATGAGGTGTTAAATTTAAATAATTTTAATATTGTACGGGAATTTTTGGCATCAGTCAATGCTATGTAAGTCATATATGATCTTCCATGATTTCCAAGTACACGTTTTCAACTTCTACCGAGAATACAAATCTTTCAGTCTGGCACAATAGTTATGTTTCCAGGGTGATATCATCTTTGTATGATTATTTAGAAATATTACAAATAATATATGACCTATTATAATTATTAAGAGTCATACCTAACCTGGCGGGAAATCAGAGAAGGTTGTACGGTGGGTAATCCGGGAATAAAGACGACCAAAGACAAAGTTCTATGAGACCCTTGGTTGCCGTTTTTTTGGAAGTTTAACAGATGAGTTGTTTTCTTCTTATCTGAACTTTCTCTGATTACTTATATGACTTTTACAATTAAAAAGAACAGGTATAAACCCACCGCCTTGGTACTTTTGACGTCGGTAGCTATGAGCGGATCATTTTTCAACGTCAATGATTTATCATCAAGCAGCTCGACTGGAGTACTTTAAACTATATCAACAAAAGAAACAATCATAAATGAAGAGCTTGAAGAACATTGACATCAATTTACAATGAGAATGGGATAATAATAAAAACAATTCTTGTGGATAAAAATTTTATGGAACACCTTGTAGTACAAGATCACTTTTGTTGATAGTAAAATAAGCAAAAAATGTTTCGCGAGTTTGATATTGTCTACGCATGCTTGATTGAACGCGTATAAATTTGTGCCTCTTTGTTTATTTTTGTTAGTAAAAGATGCAGACTAAATCCGGTGTGAATACATTCATTCTCTCATGAGTATAAATATTAATTGTTTAACTTCACATGATACTTTCCTACATTTTTCTCTTTTTTTTCAAAGTTAAGAACAGGCTAGGATAGCTGCAGAATTGATTTGCTTGGTGGAAAGACCACCTGAATTTCATTCTAATTTTTTAATCAAAAATGGGATTCGAGTTTTTCAGTAATTAAAGATATATTTGTGTGTTCAATTTTTTGTGATGATGAAAACAGTTTTCTTTACCGTTAGATGTCTCTTGACCTCAAGTGTAGCTATGTTATTCTCCGTAATAATGAACTTATATTTTTGTGGGATCGAATGAACATGAAAGCGCACAATAAACCAATCTTAGAGTGAGTACAAAAAAGACTTTAAAAAAATTCATGAGAGAACTTTTTTCTTGAACCATTAGACGGAATTTCGATTTCCACTGCCAAAACTATTATTCTTATTAATATCTGTTTTTATCCATATCTTTTCATTTTTTTAATTACTATTGTTAATGAAATGATAATTATCATTGTTATTACTTTTAATCTTACTGATTTTACAATTTTATAATTATTTTACAGTTTTATAATTATTTTTCTCTTAGTATTATCTCTTAGATAAGTATTATCTCTTTTATTATAAATGTAAAAAAGAATATATATTTTTTTTTGTTTTGATTGTTAATGTTGTATAAAGTATAATAACACAATTTGATTGTATTTGATCATAAAAACGCTTTCAATAACTTCACATAAACGTATTTCCAATCCTAATGTCACCATGTAACCTGCCCAACAACATTGTGATCGCTCATTCGACATATACCTCGTGAAGGAAACGGTCACTCATATTGAAAAGATGTTTAATCGTGAATGTTATCGAAAGAACAACATTTTCTCTCGGGTTGCTTCTATTCTTGCCACTTGCCACTTGCACTTAAAATCCATATCAATGGTTGTCCTCGTTCATCGAAATTTTCAAATGATCAGCCTAGTGCGTAAAACTTTCTTGATCTGCTTCAGCGTTTAAATAAGGTCTTCTGATGTTTATCTGCCTGAACTCGAAGTCCTTGAAAACTGCCAGGCTTACAGTCACTCACACTTGTGTAGTCGGCCAATAACTTTTACTATACTCCCTCGCAGAAACCTATCAGCAATCTTTTTGCAACTAATCTTGCTTCATGTCTGATTTTTTCACCATCAGGTATTAAATTTAAATATTTCTGACTTAATACCGGAATTTTTGTCATCAGTCAGTGCTATGTAAGTCATATATGATCTTATATGATTTCAGGGAACACGTTTTCAACGTCTACCAAGAAAACACAGTTTTCATTTCAGCTTTTAAATGTTTTGCATATTTTTATACAAATCATATCTGACCTATTATGATTACTAAGAATCATACATAAGCTAGCGTGAAACCGAAAGAAGAAAGATTGTGTGATGGGTGATCCGGGAATAAAGACGACCAATAGTAAAGTGCTAACAGACCAGTGGTTGGGATTTTCGCGTCGGAAATTCCACCGATGAGCTGTTTTTTCTTACCTGAATTTTTTCAATTTACTTGTATGATCTTCAAAATTAGAATGAACAATAATAAATCCAACGCTTCGGAACTCATGACATCTGTAGCTATGAGAAAATAGTTTTTATCGCCAAGGATTTAACATCAAGCAGATCGTCTGAAAAACGTAAAACTATAACAACAATAAATCGACCAGAATTGAAGAGCTTGAGAATTATTGACATCATAATAAAATGAGAATAGCAATAGAAACAGTTCTTGTCGATAAAAATTTTGTGGACTACTTCTAGTACAAGATCATTTTTGTTGACAGTAAAATAAGCAAAAAATATGACGCGATTTTGATCTTGTCTACGTATGCTTGATTGCACACGTATAATGAGCTCTTTTTCTCAGCCTTTTTATGTGCTTTTCTGTTTTCTCATTTTAGTTAGTAAAACTTCTAGACTAAATCTGGTTTGAGTAATATCAGTCTCTAATCGGTATAAATATCATTTTGGAAGAGAGACCACTAGAAAATATTTTCAACTTTTTCAGAACTCGGATTTTAATTTTGCAGTAATTAGAAATATTTTTTGGCTGTTTAAATTTTCTTGTGATGATCACAATAATTTTCTTTTCCATTAATTGTCTCCTGACCTCAAACGTAGCTACATTATGGTACCAAAACGCTTAGTACAGCATGATTTCTGCCTTTGAAACATGATTCGTGCTTCATAAGCATGATTTGCGCTAAGTTGTGAAAAATTGTGAACTTTAGAAGTTTTAAGAGAAATTTCAATCAATGATGAAAAAAGGGTGCGCATCTCCAGCGACGGAATTGTTAGAGTTTTTTTGAAGAATGGAACGAGGTTTCATGACAAAAACAAAAAAAAATTAGTTCGGACAAACGATCAGTTAGCATTTGGGGTGCGAAACAATTCGTTGGACAGAATTTGCTTGTTAAGTGTCCAAAAAAGTTAAACGCTGTTGGTTATTTGGAAATTTTGGAAATTTACGAAGAAAAATGCATTTCCTGGACATTTTTTTTCAACATGATAATGTTCTTGTGCATAAGTCGAAGATTATCGGCAATTTTCTCCAAGAAGACGAGCGGAAAGTACTAGAACGGCCAGAATACAGTCAAGATCTGAATCCTATTGAAAATTTGTGTGAAAATTTAGAAATTGTATAAAATTTGGAACAAAATTGAAGCAGACGTCGTGAAAAATCTGTATGAAAACTACACAAACAGTCCTCTAGACGTTAAAAAAACTAAAGGTGTAATGATTCGTTATTAGAAAACAAATTTGAGCTCAAAATATTATATTATTTGATGTTTCTGTTGCTTTTTTAAAAAAAAATATAGGTGTACGTAGCCTTTTGTTACCACAGTGTATGTTATTCTCCGTAATGTAGAAGATATTATTTTGCGGGATCGAATGAATGTAGTTTTGTCGAGTTAATGATGCATGCAGATCCGCTTTAGAACAAGAAGGGCAGAAATTCAATATTAGAGTGAGTACGAAAAGACTTAATTAAGTGAATTTACTATATCACATTAATACAAATCTTTGTTTTCAAACTTGGATCAAAAATTTTTGCTCATTAAAAAGGAGTGTTTGTTTTGTTGAAAAATTCTGCGTTCTTCTCGATCGCTCTCCATAACATCGGTCCTGTTCTCCTTAAAATTCAGAATTCTTCTCTTTTCGAATTCCAATGAACTCTTGAAAATTATTTATGTTTTCCCCGCTCGTTGGGTGAGACATTACTTACAAAAAAGAAGGTCTCCTCTCATTGGGTGACAAATCTAAAATGACTCTACTCTTCGTGGAGTTGACAATGATTGCCCAAAATAGAATTTGACCGAAAACATTGCAAAAGTCAGGGTTACGGGACTCGTGCAAACAACAATATAGCCGATCCTCGCACAATCACAACGGAAACCGACTGAGCCAATCTTTCAACAGCGATAGTATGTCCTTGCGACTGATAAGTCCTGCTGTCAGCTAACAGAACTTTGCGCTTTAACGTTTTCTTGAGAGTAGCTGACAGACCACCAAAGGACTCAACAGCAAGAGGAACAAACAAGATTCCTTGCTCAGAGCAACTATTTTCGTGTTGTGCAAACTTTCGCTCTTCGGCTGCTTCAATCGCGTAACCAGACTTCTCTACCGCATGATTTATAATGTTTGGTATCCTTATTCTGTAAACTGCTATCCTTATTCTGTACTTGACACTAGTTTGAAATTCACTGGAACTGAGATAGAGGCCTAAGGCAAGAACTGGAGGTCTCGCAAGCCAAGCGCCGGATTGAGGCAAACAGAGTGATTGCAGTCTTGATTTCTCCTTGTTTGGCGGCTGATTTCTTAGCAGCTCAGAAAACATTTCAGTTTCTACAGCTTCTTGAATTTTCTTCTGTGTGTCAAGTTGAAAGGAATTTCAGTTGAAAGGTTCCACGTTTGTATGGAGTTCCTCAAAAACTCCATTACTTGAAGCGCGCTGGTTTGTAATTTTCTGAACCAAGTCATCGGAAACTAACACTGAGCCCACATATTGCCAGGGCGATTGTCCCACTCCGAGGCCAGAAATGTTTAACGGCAAGGTTGACTGCTTCCATGCATTGTCACAGGTGAGAGTACCTATTATTTCATGTACCGCATCCCGTTGGCTGGAATCGAAGACTTTTAGAAGATCGATCAGATCTCTTATCTCCATGAGCCACACAACCACCAAGATCGACAAAACCTTTTGAACACGTTTCTGCAAGCAGTAAGAAACAAATTCTGGTGATCCGACAGCGGCACCCAGTACTTCAAAACCATTGCTCGTATTTCTTATGGGGGGGGGGGGGGTTGATCAAGAGCAATCTCATCGGCTTTTGAAGCTCGGTCTTGAACAGTTTAGGCAATTTGCTTCAATAAGGTTGTGCCAATTTTAAACGAATTCAATTTCAAGTAAAATCATGTGAAAACTTTGTTCTTTTTTTTGAATCATTAGACGAATTTTTGTTCATATGCAGATAGAAGAACTCATGTTTCCACTACCAAAACTATTAATCTTAATAGTATCCGTTTTTTTTCCTTATCTTTTCATTTTGGCAATTACAATTGTTAATGAAATGATACTTATTTTATAATGAAATGATACATTCTATTTTATAATCATTGATTATTATCAAAAGTATTCATTCTTTCATATTTATTAAAGAAGAATATACAATTTGTTTTCCTTTTTTGTTTTGATTATTGTCACTGTAAGAAACATTTTGTACAGTTTGATTGTTTTTGATCAAAAATAGGCCCTCAATAATTTTACAAAACGTATCCCCAATCCTAATGTTACCATGTAACCTACCCAACAACATGATAATCGCTCATTCGTCTTTGACCTCGTGAACGAAAAGGCACTCATATTCAAAAGATATTTATTCGCGAATGTTATCTAAAAAGGTATTTTTTATATAGAATTTCTCTCGGCTTGCCTCTATCCTTCCCACTTGCATTTTAAATGCATACCAATAGTTGTCCTTGTTCATGAATTTTTTCAAACGATCAGCCTAGTGCGTAAGAAATTCTTGATCTATTTCAGCGTTTAAAGAAGTTCTTCTGATGCTTATCTGCCTGAACTTAGAGTCCTTGCAGGCTGCCAAGTTTACGGTCACTCACGCTCGTGTAGTCGGCCAATATATTTTTTACTATAGTCACTCGCAGAAACCTAACTGTAACATTTTTGCAACTAATACTAGAACTAATACTTAGACATAATAACTTATTGCTCCGGAATTATTGCTTTGTTTAAAAATGGTTCTGTTATCTTTGTCACCAAATCAGTCAGCGTATGACAAACATTGTAAGTTTGAATTGTCAAAATTTCTGTACAGTTTTTTTTACATTCACTGCCTTTATTATGCCGTAAGGCTCTTTTTGCGGCGTCCCAAAGTCTCGGCGTAACTCTTTTAGAGGACAGCTTTTCATATTTCAAAAAATAGACAAGAATTGCAGAAAACGAAATTATGAATACGTGTGATTTTCATTTGATTCTATTCGAATTTTCTCGGAAAACTTGTCGAGTTCGCAAAAGTTGGTACAAACTTTTTGGCTATTCCACGTTGACGAATTTCTCAAAAAAGTTTTTAAATATATGTAAGTAGCGCTGTATAATTTGCATATTCTGCCTATGAAAATAATTTTACTAATTCATAACCAGATTAACGCTTGAAAATTCGGAATGCTGTTCAATAAATGCTGACCTTTTGGAAAACCAGATTCCACGGAAAGAATAAACAAGAGCAAAACTGACCAATTTAATAGAGGCTCATCATAGCTTAAGCTTTTTTAGAGTCCCAAAGCAAGAAAATTATTATCAGAAGTCAATACTATTTATTAATCTCCATACTTAACCAAGAATGTTAAGAAGAGAACAGTAGTAATACGTCTACTGATCGGGGGGTAAAAAGACGCACCTATGTATAAAGATATAGGTACCTATGTATACGTATAGCCTATTTTCATCAATATTCCAAAGACGTACCTAAAAAAGAATGAGAACAATAGACCTGTCATCTTATCATAATTACCGAGGGGTATTTATCTTAATTACCCAGGGAATTGCATCCAGTTGGATTTTCAGCTCTTATGCACTTCAGATAATCTTAACTATTTAATAAAATCCACCTGCAGAATTTTCACTTCCAAACATTTCATTTACGCAAAACTTTTCAATTATCCACAATTTTTTTGAAATTTTGATTATTAAGAAAATTTGTTGCGAATAATTTCAATCTATCGGAAGTTTTTCTCAACTATTTCTTGAAAACCTTATTTGAAAATTTCACTTTTTTAAAATATTCTTTACTCCTCATGATTTAAAAGCATGCAAGAAACCGATTTTTTCGCAGTTTCTTTCAGTAGTTGCGCGTTTGTTTTTCGGTGGTTTCAGTTTCGATAACCCGAAACAGTAAACAAATTTTGTAGATAATGTTGTTCTAACATCCAAATGAAAGTTTTTTAACGCTCGATTTCAATGAAAAAAACTCAAGCACAGAAAACCATCACTGACAGTTTTTCTCTTTTTTTCCCCAAGTTTCAGATTCTGAAATCTCAAACTAAATTTTCTTTCTTAGAAAATGTACGTTACAGTACAACTTTATAGTGTATTTTTCGAAGTAAAGTTCCATGGTGGTAATATTACAGTCATTGATAGATTATAGGTTTGGGTTTTTTAAACTTTAGTTTCTCAAAACTCAAACCACAAAACAAATTCTAAAAGAAATAAAATTTGATGAAGAATACCAAGTAATTGCTTCTTTTCAGTTTTTCAAACAGCTTTTTCCCAATTTACCCAACTCTTACCAAAAAACACAAATCTAAGAAAAAGTAATCAATTCTTGCCAAAGATCCTCAAATTATTGCCAAAAAAAATCAATCCATCTCAAAAAAATACACATTTGAAGCTCAGAAATAACCAATTTTTGCCAGAAATACCAAGTTTCTACTCAAAAACACCCAATCAGAAACCAAAAAGTACCCAATATAAGCCCAGAAATAACCAATTCTTGCCCAAAAACCCAATTGAAACTCAAAAATGTCCAATTCTAGCCCAGAGTAACACTATTCTTACCAAAATATTTGAATTTTTGACCAAAAAACACTCAATTATTGTCAAAATTACCCAATTGCTGGCAAAAAAACACCCAATTCTTGTCAAAAAATACCCAATTCTTGACGAAAAACCCAATTCTTTGGTGAAATTACCAACTTCGTAGCAAAAATTACTCAACTCTTTTCAAAATCACCAAATTCTTTGCAAAATATCCCAATTCTTTCCAAAAAAACACCAATTTTTGATAAAAATTGCCCAATCCATGCAAAACAAACCCAATTATTGCCTAAAAATACCCAAATCTTGGCAGAAAATAGGCAATTTTGGAAAAAATACCCCATTATTGCCAAAAATGCCCAATTATTGCCAAATATTAACCAATTGTTGCCAAAAAATACCCAAATCTTGTCAGAAAATACGCAATTCTTGAAAAAAACAACAGTTACCATAATCTACTCAATTTTTCCAAATATACCTAATTCCTGCCAAAAAGAACCCAGTTCTAGCAAAAACTTCTCAATAATTGCCACACGTAAACGAACAAATCTTGCCAAAATAAACATATTTTCATCACAAAGAAGATAAATCTTGTCAGAAAATACCCACATTCTTTCCAATTTTTTTAAAAATTGTCAAAAAATACCCAAATTGTAAGCAAAATAATAAAATTTTATCGAATATTTATCTAAAATATGTTTAAAAAAATGGACAATCTTGCCATCATCTGTATTTATCTAAATTCTTCCTGAAAATCCATTTATTTTAGTGACCTTACAAACATCAAGTTTGACATCATGTTTTGTGAAAACGACTCTTCTCAGGTGATCGATATAGGTTTAATGAGCACAAATTCGTCACAAAGTATTCAATATTGTTCATAATTAGTCATAAAGTGTATCAGTTAAATCATAGTATTTTAACATTTACGTCCTACTATCTTCACAATTACGGTTAATTAGGTGATCTCATCATTGTAGGAGGGCCACTGTCCTCTTTGCAACAAAATTTAGTTCAACTACGTCCTATGATTGCCACATTTATAGATATCCAGGTATTGAATGGGGTCCTTGAACTCTTATGAACAAAAAATTATTATTCATACTTTATGAAAGCATGCACAGCTCACATGACTGAAGTCTTACTCGTAAAAATGTAATAAGTACGTCACTATTGCGTCATAATGATGATATTTTTTAATGCAGTGTGCAAAAAAAGTCCAATTCATTGTGCTTCATCTCCTTCTCTTCATCAGCTCAACTGTGTTTAGCTTTTTAATTCTTTTCCGGAGACAATTTCAATCTGCTTTTGCTACAAACCTAAGTTGTCAACTACAAACCTTTCAATGAAGATTCTTCAACTCCAGGACATCTTCTTATTTGCCATTTCAGGTAAGTTACTTCTTTTATTAAAATATGAAAGCAGACCAAAAAAAAAACTAATAATTGGCTATTATAATCATCGTAGGCATTCGCAAATAACATATTAAATCTTCAGAGAGAAAGATTTTGCAAAATATTCTCAACTTAAGTTCCTTTGGGAGTTCAACCATCTTCATTCAAAGAGGCTTGAATAATGAATATCAAATCTGTGAAATTGAACTAAAATCTCGAGGCCCACTTCTTTCCGGATTTCAAGGGTGATATAGCAATTATAGGGGAGAGGAAAACGTTTTTCGGCTGGGTTGCTGATCCTCCATTCTCAATTACGAGGCAGCTTCTGGTCCTCATTTTTGCAATCGAGAAATTGCCTGAAGTCTCTTTACCATAAAAACAGACAACTCTAGACTTCTAAAAGAACCACAACGAAAACTCAACTCTACACGTCTCAGACAAAATGGAACTAAGGAGATCAGTCTTTGCGGAGTTCTGTGAGTTGTCTTTTAGACCAATGTATTAAAATCAACTGGGGTTTTTTGTGGCGGAGAGCCAACTTAAATTTCTGTAGTGTGGGTCTGACGAGTTTGACAATTTGCAAGAGCAGAAACCTGATCGGGAGTGTGACGAGTGGGAAAATGGGTCATTGACAGAGAGTATTATTGCAATTATAGATAAAGAAAAAGCACTTGAACCCAAGTTTGGCAAAAAAAATTAACAATGCAGTCCCCTTTCCGTGTTTTTCCGCGGAAACTGGACAAGATACAATGAAAGAAGTACAGGGAGCATCAAATGCTGAAAATACTTCACTCAAGGCTGTCAAAACCATCCTTAATACAGTAGTGAGTGAATATGCAGATTACCCAGGTCATATCTTCTCTAATGAGGCTAGTGAAAAAATATCTGAAAAAACCCTGAGAGTGTGGGAAGTAAGAAAACCAGATAGTGATAAAAAGGAAGAAGAAATGTGTCCTCCATCGCGCAAATTGAGACGAGCTGCTGAATTATATGGTAACAAAGACTAGCAATCTGAGAACTTATTCCTCTGACTGATTATTTGTTTACATTTCCTGTATAATTTCAGATCTACAACTACTATTTTCTGAGTTGACTAATTGACTGGTCAATTTGTAATATTCTGCTTTTACACTTAGAAAAAGTTGAATTTCATGTATGCTTGTAAACTGATACCTTGATACTTATATTTAAAGACCGGCTTTTTGGCTTCTGCAATACACTCCCTGCCGCTGCTTGGAGCCGTTTTTTCAGAATGATGTTGATGCTCACTGCGAAGGAGATCAGAACAGATAGTCAACTGTCATTGCAGAGAGTATGAAGATGATTGGAAATAGTTCATCTGGTTATCCGATAATAGACTCCAGTCGACATAAGAGAACAAAAAATGTGAAAGGTTCTGGTGTGGATAAATTTATTAACAACAGGTTTTTCAAGTCCCTGAAAGAATTGCCAGACCAGATCTTCGAGGTAAAAATGAGCCACACAATTCTTTTTTATCCTGCTGCACGCCACTCTTACGATGTTGAAACCGAATTACATTTTTTTCTCCTTCTGCTATCTGAACAAATATGAGTTGATTGAAACGGATACTGATAGTCTTTAAATGGCACTTAGTGACGCGAAACTTGACACAATCACTCGAGCAGAAAGGCGATTATTGTGATTTTGGATGATGCAATGCGATTGCAGTGGTAATTCCGCAGCAAACTCCACAGCAATTTTTCCCACCACAAAGCAGCAATAAGCATACTGCCTTTGATAAGAGATTACTTGGTCTTTTTAAAGGAAATTTTTGGTAGCGAATTTTTAGATATAGATACATCTCCAAATCATTAAGTATAATATTTACATTTTTTTAAAGTTGAAAACCATTTACATCATTTTTATTGTTTTGAAAAAAAATATTGTTTTAATAAACTAAAGTGTTTTTTAAATTGTCATTTTTTATATAAGGTTATTATATAAGATGTACATTTTGATGTTTTTTATTCTTCGTTTTTCCATTTGTCAGTTTTCGAAGTTTTTTATGTAAATTTTTGAATTTATTCGTTTTTTGAAGAAAAATTCATTTTTACTAAAAATGTTTTATTCAAAAATGTTTTTTGCATAAGCTTTATTGCAAAAAATGCTACTTTTGTTGTTTTTTAATTTTCTATTTTTTCAGTTTTCAGTTTTTGTTTTTTTATGTAAATTTTTTAATTGAATTATTCTTTTTGAAACAAAAACTTTGTTTTACTAAAATAATTTTTGTTCGAAAAATGTCGTTTTTTTATAAGGTTTTTTTTTTACAAAAATGCAATTTTTGTTGTTTTTTTATTTTTCTATTTCCATTTTTCAGTTTTTGAACTTTTTCATGCAAAATGTTTAATTGAATTATTTTTTTTGAAATACAAATTCTTTTTTACTAATTTTTTTTTGAAATTGTCGTTTTTTACATAATGTTTTAAACAAACAATGCCACTTTTGTTGTTTTTTTCTGTTTCTATTTTTCCATTTTTCAGTATTTGATGATTTTTTGCTGTTTTTATTTAACGAAGCTGAATATTGTAAAAATCACTTTATTACAATTATGGAGAACTTATTGATAAACTTTGCGGAAATCTATAACAAATCAAGCTTTTAATGACAAATTTAATTCGTTATTTTTTTCAGTTTGAGCAATTAAATTTGAGTAATATCATATATTATATTTTGAAAAAAAAGTAGTTTTTTCTAAAAAAAATTTTTTATTCGGAAATGTTGTTGTTTACATAAGCTTTGTGACAAAAATGCAAATTTTGATGATTTTTTTTTCTTTTTTTTCTATCTATCAGCTTTTGCAGTTTTAATTTAAAATTTTGAGTCAAGTAATTTTTTTGAAAAAAAAATGTTGTTTACCAAAACTATTTTTTTTAAAAGATGTCGTTTTTTTACATAAAGTTGTCAGCAAAAAATATAAATTTTGTTGTTTTTTTCCTTTTTTTCCATTTTCCATTTTTTGATTTTTTCATGCAATTTTTTCAATCAAGTTACTTTTTTGAAATAAAAATGTTGTTTTATTAAAATAATTTTTTTTTCAAAATTTTGTTGTTTTATACATAAGGTTTTAACAAAAAATGAAATTTTTGTTGTTTTTTTTTCATTTTCCCATTTTTCAGTTTTTGATTTTTTTATTATAAATTTTTTATTTGAATTACTTTTTGAGATAAAAATGTTGCTTCACTAAAATATATTTTTTTCTTCAAAAATGTCGTTTTTTACTTAAGGTTTTTAACAAAAAATGCAATTTTTGTTGTTTTTTATTTTTCTATTTTTTCCATTTTCAGTTTTTGAATTTTTTAATGTAAAAGTTTTAATTGAATTATTCTTTTTGAAATAAAAATGTATTTTTACTGAAAAAATTTATTTTGAAAATATCGTTTTTTACATAAAGTTTTAACAAAAAATGTAAATCTTGATGATTTTGTTTTTTCTGTTTTTCCAATTGTTCAATTTTTGAAGTTCCGTGTAAAATTTTCATTTTTTTTTAAATTTTTTTTGAAAAAAAAGTTTTACTAGATATTTTTTCAAAAATGCTGTTTTTTACATAAGGTTTTTAAATAAAAAGCAATTTTTGGTGTTTTTTTATTTTTCTGTTTTTCCTTTTTTCAATTTTTTAAGTTTTTTATGTAAGATTTTTAATTTTATTAATATTTGAAAAAAGTGTTTTAATAAAACACTTTATTTCAAAAATGCCGTTTTTTACGTAACCTTTTTAACAAAAAATGCAATTTTTGTTGTTTTTTTTATTTTTCTGTTTTTCCTTTTTTCAATTTTTTTAAGTTTTTCATGTAAAATTTTCAATTGATAAAATTTTTGATATAATTTCTTTTTCAAATATGTCGTTTTTTTATGTTTCCAAAAAAATTTTAAATTTTGATGATTTTTTTTATTTTGTTTTTCCATTTTCAAGTTTTTGAAGATTTATCATGTAAAATCTTCAATTTATTTAATTTTTTAAAAAAGAAAATGTTTTACTAGAATAAATATTACGTTAAATGTCGTCTTTTAAACAAAAAAATTTTTTAAACAAAAAAAATGTTATAGATATATTCACAAAATATGCATGGGTTATTCCATTAAAGAATAAATCTGGTTTATCTATAACTAATGGTTTTAAAATAGTATTAAGTGAACATCCACAAGGTGGCTCTGGAAGTCCACAAGGTGGCTTCGAAGATTGAAAACCAGAAAAGTTATGGGTAGATAGAGGTAGTGATTTTTACAATAAAACATTTAAATCTTTACTTGAAGAAAATGAAACAAAACTATATTCAACTTATAGTGATTTAAAGGCTTTGTTTATAGAGAGATTCAATAGAACATTATTACATGTAATTTATAAACCAATGTTCATCAATGGTGATGGTAGTTGGGTAAATATACTAAATGATGCAGTCATAACATATAACAATAACATTCATTCAACAATTAATATGACACAAGTTGATGCTTCTAATAATCCTGATAAAGTTAGATACTATGTCAAATCTACCAAAGCAACACCAAAATTTAAAGTTAGTTATTATGTTAGAAATGCAGATAAACGTAATATCTTTTCTAAAGGATACACTTCTAATTGGAAAAGAGAGTTGTTTAAAGTTAATGAGATTTTAAAAACACAACCACCAACTTATAAGATAGAAGATATGAATGAAGAGATAATAGAAGGTAAGTAATACGAACAGCAATTATTAAAATCCGAGTTTGACTTTGAATCTAATAATAAAGTTTTAGAATCATTAGACATAATTCTTACTGTAAATAAATACAAAGATGACCAGAAATAGATTCAATCAGTCTAAACAAGCATAATCAAATATTAGTCTATCGCTAAATAAGGCCCCTCAATTATTCCTAGAAGATAAAGATAATATTGACATGAAAAATACTTATAAAATTACAAATGTACATCCTCCGTTAGATGAAAAAGATGTTGTTAATAATGATTATTGTGATAATAACTCATTATCTTCTAATAATAAAATAGATATTTTAAGTAGAAATATAACACAACTAAGAAAAGGGCATAATCAATTAAAACTATAGGTTGATAATAATAAGTTTAATCAGAATATCATTAACATACAACTAGATGAAATATTTACTACTGGGCTGAAAGAATTTAAAGAAGTTAATAAAGACTAATTCTTTTATAGATGAAGCCCTTTCAAAGAATAAAAGGAGAATTGTACAATATATAATTGCTATACTTTTAAAAAGTACATTAGTAGACAACAAAGAAAAATCAAGACTAGAGATGCATTATGATTTTTATCAAGAAGATATAATGAAAGAAATAGAAAGAATTTTTACTAATTAAAATAACCGAAACTAAGACTAACCCAACAGCACCGAGTGAGAGAATACTATATCCACATTTGTCATCAGTATCAGAACGATTGATCCGCGAAGCGGCTGAGAAACAGATAAACGAAAAGATTCAAGCTAATAAAAAATTTAACAACAATATTAACATTATAAAAGATATTAAAAATTATTATGAAACTGAAACTAATAACTATAATAAGAAGTTAAATAGATAAAAAAATTATAATAACGTAGCTGAGATAACAGAAATACTATTATCATCAACAGCAAAAACGGCAACAACAACATCAGTTGAATTAACAGGTATAGGATTACCTGATTCTATACCAACAGCTTTTGCTACAGCAACTGTTTGTGGTTCATTATCAAAAACAATTAATACTAAAATAAGAAAAAAAAATTATAAAGTATTCACGAGTATCAATTTGATCGGTAAGATTAAAGCTATAATTGAAACTATAGTCTTAGTCTTAATCTTAGCCTTAGCCAAAACTAAATTATCTTTTCATCAGCTCAATTGTGGTTAGCTTTTTAATTCTTTTCCGGAGACAATTTCAATCTGCTTTTGCTACAAACCTAAGTTGTCAACTACAAACCTTTCAATGAAGATTCTTCAACTCCAGGACATCTTCTTATTTGCCATTTCAGGTAAATTACTTCTTTTATAAAATATGAAAGCAGACCAAAAAAAAAACTAATAATTGGCTATTATAATCATCGTAGGCATTCGCAAATAACATATTAAATCTTCAGAGAGAAAGATTTTGCAAAATATTCTCAACTTAAGTTCCTTTGGGAGTTCAACCATCTTCATTCAAAGAGGCTTGAATAATGAATATCAAATCTGTGAAATTGAACTAAAATCTCGAGGCCCACTTCTTTCCGGATTTCAAGGGTGATATAGCAATTATAGGGGAGAGGAAAACGTTTTTCGGCTGGGTTGCTGATCCTCCATTCTCAATTACGAGGCAGCTTCTGGTCCTCATTTTTGCAATCGAGAAATTGCCTGAAGTCTCTTTACCATAAAAACAGACAACTCTAGACTTCTAAAAGAACCACAACGAAAACTCAACTCTACACGTCTCAGACAAAATGGAACTAAGGAGATCAGTCTTTGCGGAGTTCTGTGATCATGAGTTGTCTTTTAGACCAATGTATTAAAATCAACTGGGGTTTTTTGTGGCGGAGAGCCAACTTAAATTTCTGTAGTGTGGGTCTGACGAGTTTGACAATTTGCAAGAGCAGAAACCTGATCGGGAGTGTGACGAGTGGGAAAATGGGTCATTGACAGAGAGTATTATTGCAATTATAGATAAAGAAAAAGCACTTGAACCCAAGTTTGGCAAAAAAAATTAACAATGCAGTCCCCTTTCCGTGTTTTTCCGCGGAAACTGGACAAGATACAATGAAAGAAGTACAGGGAGCATCAAATGCTGAAAATACTTCACTCAAGGCTGTCAAAACCATCCTTAATACAGTAGTGAGTGAATATGCAGATTACCCAGGTCATATCTTCTCTAATGAGGCTAGTGAAAAAATATCTGAAAAAACCCTGAGAGTGTGGGAAGTAAGAAAACCAGATAGTGATAAAAAGGAAGATGAAATGTGTCCTCCATCGCGCAAATTGAGACGAGCTGCTGAATTATATGGTAACAAAGACTAGCAATCTGAGAACTTATTCCTCTGACTGATTTTTTGTTTACATTTCCTGTATAATTTCAGATCTACAACTAATATTTTCTGAGATGACTAATTGACTGGTCAATTTGTAATATTCTGCTTTTACACTTAGAAAAATTTGAATTTCATGTATGCTTGTAAACTGATACTTTGATACTAATATTTAAAGACCGGCTTTTTGGCTTCTGCAATACACTCCCTGCCGCTGCTTGGAGCCGTTTGTTCAGAATGATGTTGATGCTCACTGCGAAGGAGATCAGAACAGATAGTCAACTGTCATTGCAGAGAGTATGAAGATGATTGGAAATAGTTCATCTGGTTATCCGATAATAGACTCCAGTCGACATAAGAGAACAAAAAATGTGAAAGGTTCTGGTGTGGATAAATTTATTAACAACAGGTTTTTCAAGTCCCTGAAAGAATTGCCAGACCAGATCTTCGAGGTAAAAATGAGCCACACAATTTTTTTTATCCTGCTGCACGCCACTCTTACAATGTTGAAACCGCATTACATTTTTTTCTCCTTCTGCTATCTGAACAAATATGAGTTGATTGAAACGGATACTGATAGTCTTTAAATGGCACTTAGTGACGCGAAACTTGACACAATCACTCGAGCAGAAAGGCGATTATTGTTACTTTGGATGATGCAATGCGATTGCAGTGGTAATTTCGCAGCAAACTCCACAGCAATTTTTCCCACCACAAAGCAGCAATAAGCATACTGCCTTTGATAAGAGATTACTTGGTCTTTTTAAAGGAAATTTTTGGTAACGAATTTTTAGATATAGATACATCTCCAAATCATTAAGTATAATACTTACATTTTTTTTCAAGTTGAAAACCATTTGCATCATTTTTATTGTTTTGAAAAAAAATATTGTTTTAATAAACTAAAGTGTTTTTTTTTAATATGTCATTTTTTATATCAGGTTATTATATAAGATGTACATTTTGATGTTTTTTATTCTTCGTTTTTCCATTTGTCAGTTTTCGAAGTTTTTTATGTAAGTTTTTGAATTTATTCGTTTTTTGAAGAAAAATTCATTTTTACTAAAAATGTTTTATTCAAAAATGTTTTTTGCATAAGCTTTTTTGCAAAAAATGCTACTTTTGTTGTTTTTTAATTTTCTATTTTTCATTTTTCAGTTTTTGTTTTTTTATGTAAATTTTTTAATTGAATTATTCTTTTTGAAACAAAAACTTTGTTTTACTAAAATAATTTTTGTTTGAAAAATGTCGTTTTTTATAAGGTTTTTTTTACAAAAAATGCAATTTTTGTTGTTTTTTTATTTTTCTATTTCCATTTTTCAGTTTTTGAACTTTTTCATGCAAAATGTTTAATTGAATTATTTTTCTTGAAATACAAATTCTTTATTACTAATTTTTTTTAAAAATGTCGTTTTTTACATAATGTTTTAAACAAACAATGCCACTTTTGTTGTTTTTTTCTGTTTCTATTTTTCCATTTTTTCAGTTTTTGATGATTTTTTGCTGTTTTTATTTAACGAAGCTGAATATTGTAAAAATCACTTTATTACAATTATGGAAAACTTAATGATAACCAGTCAATTAGTCATCTCAGAAAATATTAGTTGTAGATCTGAAATGTAACTTAATAATTTCAGATCTACAACTAATATTTTCTGAGATGACTAATTGACTGGTCAATTTGTAATATTCTGCTTTTACACTTAGAAAAAGTTGAATTTCATGTATGCTTGTAAACTGATACTTTGATACTAATATTTAAAGACCGGCTTTTTGGCTTCTGCAATACACTCCCTGCCGCTGCTTGGAGCCGTTTGTTCAGAATGATGTTGATGCTCACTGCGAAGGAGATCAGAACAGATAGTCAACTGTCATTGCAGAGAGTATGAAGATGATTGGAAATAGTTCATCTGGTTATCCGATATTAGACTCCAGTCGACATTAGAGAACAAAAAATGTGAAAGGTTCTGGTGTGGATAAATTTATTAACAACAGGTTTTTCAAATCCCTGAAAGAATTGCCAGACCAGATCTTCGAGGTAAAAATGAGCCGCACAATTCTTTTTTTATCCTGCTGCACGCCACTCTTACAATGTTGAAACCGCATTACATTTTTTTGTCCTTCTGCTATCTGAACAAATATGAGTTGATTGAAACGGATACTGATAGTCTTTAAATGGCACTTAGTGACGCGAAACTTGACACAATCACTCGAGCAGAAAGGCGATTATTGTTACTTTGGATGATGCAATGCGATTGCAGTGGTAATTTCGCAGCAAACTCCACAGCAATTTTTCCCACCACAAAGCAGCAATAAGCATACTGCCTTTGATAAGAGATTACTTGGTCTTTTTAAAGGAAATTTTTGGTAACGAATTTTTAGATATAGATAAATCTCCAAATCATTAAGTATAATACTTACATTTTTTTTCAAGTTGAAAACCATTTGCATCATTTTTATTGTTTTGAAAAAAAATATTGTTTTAATAAACTAAAGTGTTTTTTTAATATGTCATTTTTTATATCAGGTTATTATATGAGATGTACATTTTGATGTTTTTTATTTTTCGTTTTTCCATTTGTCAGTTTTCGAAGTTTTTTATGTAAGTTTTTGAATTTATTCGTTCTTTGAAAAAAAAGTAGTTTTTTCTAAACAATATTTTTTATTCGGAAATGTTGTTGTTTACATAAGCTTTGTGACAAAAATGCAAATTTTGATGATTTTATTTTCTTTTTTTTCTATCTATCAGCTTTTGCAGTTTTAATTTAAAATTTTGAATCAAGTGATTTTTTTTGAAAAAAAATGTTGTTTACCAAAACTATTTTTTTAAAAGATGTCGTTTTTTTACATAAGGTTGTCAGCAAAAAATATGAATTTTGTTGTTTTTTTTCCTTTTTTTCCATTTTCCATTTTTTGATTTCTTCATGCAATTTTTTCAATCGAGTTACTTTTTTGAAATAAAAATGTTGTTTAATTAAAATAATTTTTTTTTCAATTTTTTTTGTTTTGTACATAAGGTTTTAACAAAAAATGAAATTTTTGTTGTTTTTTTTTCATTTTTCCATTTTTCAGTTTTTGATTTTTTTATTATAAATTTTTTATTTGAATTACTTTTTGAGATAAAAATGTTGCTTCACTAAAATATATATTTTTCAAAAATGTCGTTTTTTATCTTATGTTTTCAAAAAATTTTTAAATTTTGATGATTTTTTTTTATTTTGTTATTCCATTTTCAAGTTTTTAAAGATTTATCATGTAAAATCTTCAATTTATTTAATTTTTTAAAAAAGAAAATGTTTTCCTAGAATAGTTTTTCGTTAAATGTCGTCTTTTAAACAAAAAAAATTTTTAAACAAAAAAAATGTCATAGATATATTCACAAAATATGCATGGGCTATTCCATTAAAGAATAAATCTGGTTTATCTATAACTAATGGTTTTAAAATAGTATTAAGTGAACATCCACAAGGTGGCTCTGGAAGTCCACAAGGTGGCTTCGAAGATTGAAAACCAGAAAAGTTATGGGTAGATAGAGGTAGTGATTTTTACAATAAAACATTTAAATCTTTACTTGAAGAAAATGAAACAAAACTATATTCAACTTATAGTGATTTAAAGGCTTTGTTTATAGAGAGATTCAATAGAACATTATTACATGTAATTTATAAACCAATGTTCATCAATGGTGATGGTAGTTGGGTAAATATACTAAATGATGCAGTCATAACATATAACAATAACATTCATTCAACAATTAATATGACACAAGTTGATGCTTCTAATAATCCTGATAAAGTTAGACACTATGTCAAATCTACCAAAGCAACACCAAAATTTAAAGTTAGTTATTATGTTAGAAATGCAGATAAACGTAATATCTTTTCTAAAGGATACACTTCTAATTGGAAAAGAGAGTTGTTTAAAGTTAATGAGATTTTAAAAACACAACCACTAACTTATAAGATAGAAGATATGAATGGAGAGATAATAGAAGGTAAGTAATACGAACAGCAATTATTAAAATCCGAGTTTGACTTTGAATCTAATAATAAAGTTTTAGAATCATTAGACATAATTCTTACTGTAAATAAATACAAAGATGACCAGAAATAGATTCAATCAGTCTAAACAAGCATAATCAAAAATTAGTCTATCGCTAAATAAGGCCCGTCAATTATTCCTAGAAGATAAAGATAATATTGACATGAAAGATACTTATAAAATTACAAATGTACATCCTCCGTTAGATGAAAAAGATGTTGTTAATAAAGATTATTGTGATAATAACTCATTATCTTGTAATAATATAATAGATATTTTATGTAGAAATATAACAGAACTATGAAAAGTGTATAATCAATTAAAACTAGAGGTTGATAATAATAAGTTTAATCAGAATATCATTAACATACAACTAGATGAAACATTTACTACTGGGCTAAAAAAAATTTAAAGAAGTTAATAAAAAGACTAATTCTTTTATAGATGAAGCCCTTTCAAAGAATAAAAAGAGAATTGTACAATATATTATTGCTATACTTTTAAAAAGTACATTAGTAGACAACAAAGGAAAATCAAGACTAGAGATGCATTATGATTTTTATCAAGAAGATATAATGAAAGAAATAGAAAGAATTTTTACTAAGTAAAATAACCGAAACTATGACTAACCCAACAGCACCGAGTGAGAGAATACTACATCCACATTTGTCATCAGTATCAGAACGATTGATCCGCGAAGCGGCTGAGAAACAGATAAACGAAAAGATTCAAGCTAATAATAAATTTAACAACAATATTAACATTATAAAAGATATTAAAAATTATTATGAAACTGAAACTAATAACTATAATAAGAAGTTAAATAGATAAAAAAATTATAATAACGTAGCTGAGTTAAGAGAAATACTATTATCATCAATTAACTAGAGAATTACTATTAAAAACGGCAACAACAACATCAGTTGAATTAACAGGTATAGGATTACCTTATTCTATACCAACAGCTTTTGCTACAGCAACTGTTTGTGGTTCATTATCAAAAACAATTAATACTAAAATAAGAAAAAAAAATTATAAAGTATTCACGAGTATCAATTTGATCGGTAAGATTAATGCTATAATTGAAACTATAGTCTTAGTCTTAATCTTAGCCTTAGCCAAAACTAAATTATCTTTTCTTTTCACTTAAGTATAAACCTCCTCCTTTTTGTACTACCTTTATAACTTCACCAGTAATTGCAAATTTAACTAAATCAGGTGTGGCTGATAAATCAGCTCTAGGGTTTCTAGATGCAGCTGCACTTCCTATTTTACTTGCTATTTCTAATGCTCTTACTGGATTATTAGCAACCTTCTTTCCAAAGTTAACCGTAGCTTTACCAACACTTTTAAAGAAATCTTTCAATCCCTCAGCTACTATTGTGGCATCAGATACTGTCATTGACTTATTCCTTCTACATTTAACAGAATTACCCTTCAACATTTTAGTACCTTTTGAAGTATTAGCTCCACTTATATTAATAGTACCACTATAATGTCTACCACCAACACAATATGAATTAGTTTTGAACTTACTTAAAAGACTCATTTCTATATATAAAAAATAATGGAAGTTAAAAAGTATAATCCTTTTGTTGTTATTAAGCCTAAACCCAAACCCAAGTCTAAACCAAAGCTTGAAGCTGGAGGCTTATCTCTAGAGAATAAAAAGGAGCTAGATATTAATTATGCTAGAGGTTTTGTAAAGACAAGTAAGAAATAGTTATAATGACAAGGGCTATAGTTATAATTATAATTATGATACAATATCAACCATCCTGTTACCATCACTATTAACACTAATAACTTTTCTGGTTAATACTAATGCATGACATATAACATCTGCAACTGCTGGACTAAATTTAAATTTAAGTTGTATTGGTTGAGGACCTATATGATCACTTTGATATCTAGTATCGAATACATATATTCTATGACTACTTTTGAATCTTCTATGATTTATATATGGTTTTATATTATGTGGTAGCCCATTATAATGTTTATTAAAGCTAACAATCTCTTTAAAAGCCTCATTATAATTATTAGTACCATAATTAAAATTCATTCTATCCTCGGGATAAAACTCACTACCACTCATAAAATAACATTCAGTAATATTCATTATATCAAATGTACTTGCATCATGAGTTTGTTCATTAACCTTATTATTTTCAAAATCAACTATTATATATTGTGGTCTTTCCATACCACTTTCCATACCAAGATCAAACAAGAAGTTAGTAGCATTGGGTACATTCTTATAAAATGTCTTTCTTTTTGATAATAACTAAAGTCTACATTATTCTTTTTACTTAAACCCTTTTGCACAATAATTCTATTGTCATTACTAGGATCAGTACAGGGCACACACCATGATATATCTCTAATATCTATATTACCATCACTACCAACTGCATCAGCACCAGCATTAACTCTGAATATAGCTCTATCATTATTATTTTTTTTAATATTAGTTTAAATTCTAAACCATATATAATCTTTTCTAAACCATTTACGAAACCAAATAGATCACTCATCTTAATCATCATATACATATGACCTCATTCTGCAGCAATATCGTCTCCTTTGAGTTGATTATCTCTATTACCTTGATTTCTAACAAAACCACTCTCATATTCATCATCAGTACTAGTTAATAACTTATACATCAATAGATTAGGATGACAATGATCTATATATTCAATAGTCCTACCAACACTAGTTTCAAGCTTAGCTGAACTAAAAAAAGCCATCATACCATAATTAACTAATCTGATATTAGCATTATTAGAAAATACACCACCAGCATCATCTGATACAACAAACTTTATCTCTAGATACGAATCACGCAAATTTAAATGATTCTCTTCTCTATTGAGTATGATATTAATATTAGTATTGATTGTATTCATTGTTGCTAGATTATTAGATTCATTTTTATAATCTTACTTTTGTGTATATCATTATTATAACCATAAGTTGTGTCCAAATTAAAACCATTTTTGTAAGTAAAAAAATGTCCGATAACTTAATTCTTTATGAACTACAAAAGATAAATGAAACTCAAACTAAAACTAAAGAAGAACATACACCTAACTTTAGAAGAATAAAGCAAACAGAAAAGTTTAACTTTAGTGAACCTATAATTAACTCGTTAAAATTAGGTTTAATTAGATTATCTGTTTATAATTCGGTGTTTAATGTGAATAGAAGGAACAATCAATTCTTATATGATACCCGAGGTGAAACATGGACAGATACCCGTGTTTTAGCGGTCATACCAGGTGCATATGAATTATTTGAAATAGCACAATTAATAAAAGAAGAAACTAATGGTAATGTTATAATAGAACCTGATAAGAATACAATGAAAAAATTAATGGAAATAAAACAAGGTGCAATTAACTTTGACATAGAAAATTCAATAGCCCCATAACTAGGATTTAAAAAAACAGTTTATAAAAAGGTAAATTTACATCTCAGAAAATTGTTGATATTATGGGTTTTAGTACTATTAACATTCATTGTAATGTGATATCAGGTGTTATAGATAATGGGAATAACACAGACATACTATATACCTGTACTCTAACAGAACCACCAGGTTACTTGATAAATATTATACCAACTAATATCTTGTACAAAAATGTAACCAAAGATAGAATAGAATATATAGAGTTTCATATTAAAGATGAGCATGGAAGACCTATAGACTTTTATGGTGATGTATTAAGTTTTACTTTACATCTGGTGTAGATATAGGTGAGATATAAAGATAAACATAAACATTAACTTAGTTACAAAACTCTCCGATCCCAATTAATTCATAGGTTACCATTAATATTTTTATTTTTAGTTATATCAATGAAAATGTAATTATAAGGCTCTTTCCATACCTTATTACATATATTAGCAAAATCATTATAACTAAGTTCAACATTATTAAAGAAATCCTGATATATAGATAAGAGGACTTTACCTCTTTGTTCAAATAAACTAAATAGATTACAATTCTCTCTAACACTCTGTCTATCTATTGTGAATAGATTTTGATTAAGATATATCATATTACAATTATTATGTCTACCCCTACAAAAGTATTCATTAATAACTGGTTCTTTGGCTCTAACATCATCGAATATCATTAGTTTCTTCAAGTCTTTGGGTAGTTTATCGGGAGAAAATAAATCTTTTATGTCTTTAACAAACTCGACAGACTTGCAAATTATATCCTTGTACTGATCACCAGTAGGTCCAATAATGTATAGCTTATCAAAATAAATACTAGCCAGAATTAGTTTTTTTTAATAAGAATGTCTTGCCGCATTCACTAGGACCAGATATTATACATCTATGGTTCTCTGGGAGAGTAGCTTCAGTTATTATATTATCATCATTTAGCCATGATTGTAGGTCTTCATTTATGAGGAGGATCTTCATTCAACAGAGATATTGTTATTAAGCCATTTTTTGTTGTTAGGTTTAACCCTTCGATGTTTATCACCAAATAGATATTTAAAATTATCTCTATCATTATCATTATCATTAACATTATTAGCAAAGCTACTTGGTAGATTATTATCATTATCATTATTAGCAAAGCTACTTCGTAGATCATTAACATTATCGTTATCATTATCATTAGCATTATCTTTATCATTATCATTTTCATTATCAATGACATTATCATTATCATTATCTTTATCTTTATCATTATCATTATCATTAACATTATTATTAACATTATCGTTATTAGCAAAGCTACTTCGTAGATCTTTACTACAACCTAAACAAAAACACTCATTATATGTTCCCGGATATTTACATTGATTAACTATAATATTCAAAGCATTGGTAATTCTAAATCCTCTATCAATAAGATAAACAATAAGCCCCACAATAAGATTCATCATATTGTTGTATTCTTTCATTAGAGCCTAGATCAACATATTCTTCTAGGAATAATGGCGGGGTTTCCACACCAAAACTATCAAAGTAATATATGGGGCTTTGCCAATGCTTCGCTATTGAACCATCGGTGTAACCGCTTCAAGGGTCTTCTCTTCTTATAACTTAAACCCAATGTGTACCATCAGTTGGATGTATATTTACAATAATGTTGAAGTTGAGTTCCTTGATTGTTTTAGGATTCTCATCTCTCATTACTATTTCAATTGGTATTAGACTTATATCTTTACCTATATTTTTTAGTCTGATATCACTCATTGCATTATTATCAATATCAAATTTATTATTGAATTCCTCAAATGTTAGGATAAGCGTTTTTTTATATAAATTTTATATATAAAAATAGATAAAGGAGGTATACTTTTTATTCTTATTATCATAATTGCAATTTGTTTTATATTTTATAATTCGATACCGAGTAAACATACAAAACTAGATGATAGCTTTGGTGGATTTATGAACAGGAGTCTAGTTAGATTTGAATATGAAAAGTCACCATTACATACTATTGTTCATGGTGGAACTGGTACCGGCAAAACATATTTTATTAGACAATATTTAAAATTACATCAAGATCATGATCTGAACCAAGACCAAAATCAAGCCCAACAGCAAGCTTAAAATTTAATCATAGTATGTAAAGTTGACAGAGATTGGATAGATCCTGAGACTGGCGAGTTTTATATTGGGTTTAATAAATGTGAAATAAATATGATCACATCAAAAAATAAGTCTAAATTCAAAGATAGCGTTATTGTTCTTGATGATATGGGCGATAAGTTAAATAGGGATATAGCTTAATATTTAACAGAAGGAAGACATTTTAATATTCAAATGATTGTAATGTGTCATAAACCAGCTCAAATAATTAATACAGAAAGAATGAGTTGTGATACTTTTTGTTTAACAACTTATAATGGAGCTGATCTATTTAGTAAATTTACTGAAATATATAAATGTGAACATAACTTCAATAAAATAATTAGTGAATTAAATAGTAACTACTATAATTGTACAGACGGGATGTCAGATGAACTTCGTTATGGTATAGTTAAATATAAAAGGAAAGAGAATACTTTTATTATTATTGATAAGAATAGAACTATGATATATGATTCGAGAGTTGGTTTCCTTGATTTAAAAGCTCTTAGTTTAAAAGATGAATTAGAAAGAGAAGATATAAATAAAATTATAGCATATATGAAACCACTTATGATAAATGCTACAGATAGAAATGTTAATAATCATGATAACTATATATTCTATTTTAATAAACTTCTTAAATTAAAAAATATTAAATTACAGAAAGATATTCTAACAAAAGAAATGATTAAAGGAAAAGGTATAAAAATTTTTATCAACTATTCGTGGAATTATAAGCTCAGTTTTATTTATAATTAGTTATATTTATCCCGATATGATATCAAGAAATGCTGGAAATCTACCAATGGAGCAAGCACAATGTTGAATAGAGTAAATACATTGGTTAACCTTGGATATGGAGAAGGATTACATGAAGAATATATAGATGAAGAGAATGGGACTTTAAATAAAGAAGGACGAAGGTATTTAGATAGACTATATGAAAACAATGAAGAATTTAGAGATGAATTAACAAATTTTGTTAGAGATAAAACAGAATTAGAATTTGACACGATTTTAGATGAAAGATATAACACCAATATGCTCAATATTACAGGAAAGAAATATTTAGCTGAATATATCATGTGTAAAGATAATACTAGAGATTTAATTGAAATCTTGGCCAAATTCCCCTCATTATAAATGGTTATAAAATGTTTAGAGTGTAGTTATAAATGTTGACTCCCTTTTAATTTAATTATTCATTATTCAATATGTCATGAAGATAAAATTGTTGAATGTATGTGCGGCGATAAAACATTAAGCGGAATTTGTGTTAAAACTAATTGTTCTTTTAAAGATGAATCTGGATATAGTCCTAGTGTTGATCCTGATCCTAAATCTACTCCTAATCCAAATGGTTACACCGATCCAAGCTCTAGCCCTAATCCAAGCGGTTACACCGATCCAAACCCTAATCCTAATCCTAATCCTAATCATAATCCTTATCCTAATCCTAATCCTTATCCTAATCCCAAAGTTATAACTAGATGTTTTAGTAGATGTAATTATGTAAAACCATTAACAGATTTTGATAAAAGCAAGTAAACATGTAAAAATTGTACTTCTACTAAAATTAGTTGTCTATATTGCCCTTCTATTGTGAGATATGATGGAATGAATGCTCATGTAAAAAGACAAAATCCAGATGTGGATATACTTAAAGGTTTACTAGAAATCTGCGAAGCAGTTGGGGAACCAAGGCCGAAGGTCCTTACACTGATCTGACCCCCAATCCACGAAGTGGTTACACCAATCCTATTGTTACACAAAATGAAGAAAGTTGTAAATATTATAATTTTGTCTCATTTCTTATTAATAATTGGATAAATATAGAAAAAGTAAAAGAAAATATAAATTTATTGAAAAGTATAGATAATTAAAAATAAAAAATAAAAATTCATTAAAAAATTTAGATAATTTTAAAATTTATTTAAAAAAGAGGGAAATCACTCTTTAAGCGCGATAAATAGTGATTTTGTACTGGGGCATCACTCCGATAGTGGCGATTTGGCTCTTAAAGAGTGATTCGCTCTTAAAAGAGGGATTTCGCTCTTATATTGAAATTTGCTTTATTTTTTTTTATAAATTATCAAATTTTGCTATTACTTCGCGTTTTAGCTTAATTATGACTTGGCCAAGTAGTAAATGAAAACAAGGATCTTAACATTATATAAATATTATCAAAATTTAAAATTTATAAAAGAGTTAAGCTGGTTTTTTTATTCAAGTTACACTGAAAAACACTAATCACTGTGTTTCCACCGATCTCAGTGTTTTTGACTGTGCTCTTTTTGTTCAAGTTATCCACGAAGTGGTTACACCAATTTTCGCAGTTTGGTTTTACGTGCTTGTAACACGGTCTCATCTGCGAAGCAGTTTCATTGATTAGTTATACTGAGAAACACTAATCACTGTTTTTCCACCGATCTCAGTGTTTCTGACTGTATACCCATCACAATGTGTCCCATATACAGTCTCACAGTAGGGATCTGCGAAGCAGTTTCACTGATCAACCTTACTGTGATTTTGGTTTTTTTTTATCTCACTTAGTTTCATAGCAATTCATCAGAGTCGGGGGACGTTCACTGGAGTTAGTGAGGAAGGAACCCCAACCCTTCCGTTTGCTAAAGCAACTTAACTAGACTCGATGATTTAACCACTACGCCAAGTGAGACAGAAAGTTTTAGTTTTAGATTGATTAAATATTGATTAGGGGACATATGAAAATTATTATTTTAATATTTCTTTCAATTTTTGTTCAAGTTTTTTCGCAAGTTTGTTTACGTGCTTTTTACACGGTCTCTCTAGTTACACTGGTATCTGGGATACGTCCATCGGAGTCGGTGAGGATAGAACCCGAACTATCCGTCTGATAATGGACAATTACCAGCTTAACTCTGTACTAGTGGATTGCACTAAGTCAGACAAGAAATGATAATTTTGAGTGAATATAGAGGTAATATGTAGTAGTGGATAAAACAAGGATACCAGTTATCAGTAAAATTTGGCCCGATTCGACGTGCGCGATTAGCGTATGGAGAAAGGGCCAAATTTTGCTGGTGGTTGGTATCCTTGTTTTATCCACTACTGAGAGTTATGAGCCGTTTTTGAATAGACAAGATTACATTTTCAGTGCAATTGTTAAAAGGAATTGTGGTACAATAGTATATTTTTAGTTTGAATTCATTATTTGGTGTATCTAATTTGGTTCATTTTCTGTTTAACTTAATTTAGTTCAATTCATCTACTTTTAATTTGTTCATCCATTTAGTTTAATTTTGAAGATCAAATCTTATGATTTCATACTTGTTAATTTGTTTACATCCTGTGCATGATCTTTTGTCTGTTCACCTTGTCTCGTGATTGTAAGTTGCCGCATTTAGTAATGTTACCTTGTGAACAAATTTTTAAGCAGTTTTGTTAATTTTGCCTAATTTCATTCTTCTCAATTTCGTAATTCAAAATAGTTGACTCTCTCTCTTATCTAGATTCCGATTCGCCAAAGTCTAAATTCAGACGCATCAACATTTTGGTATCTTTCGCTAAGCGAAATACGCTACAAATAATTGAACACGAAACCGCTCCGCCAATTCAGCCTAAATACTGTAATTCAAATAGTCAATTTCAAATAACAAAATAAAGCATTAAATCGCTCCGCCAATTCACCCTTAAATTGGCCGAAGTAAAGAAAGCTAATTGGCACTACGAAACAATTCAAATCTACAGATTGTAAATCTGTACGACATGGCTTAGTCAGCTCGAGAATCGAGAAAAACACCGCTGTCGATAGAGCCATTTTGGGAACGACCAACCTCAGACCCACCAATCAGATGGGAGAAATGGAGAATTCAACTAAAACTAGCGATTCTCGCTCGCGAGAATATCACTATAGACACATTGCTACAACCCAAACCATCGACAGTTCGTCTGCCAGTGGAAACGAAGTACGAGATGCCGATTGACGACACAACTGAGGAAGCAGAGAGAGAGCGCAGAATAAGAAACAACCAGCTGAAGTTGCAATGGGAACTAAAATGTCAAAAGATAACAGAAGCGGGAATACTATGCGGGGAGCGTCCATAGAATTTGTGTGATCAGAAGTGCGTATCTCTATTGTACCTAAGTATTGGTACTGAAGGAAGACGACTACTAACACAAAAATTCCCGCACGACAATATTTACGATTTGACTACCCTCAAACTCTGGGAAATGATGGAGATTGCTTTTATCCGCCCAAGAAACATCACATTTGATCGATTTGTGTTTTTCTCTCGGAAGCAAAAGAAGGGCGAAACCGTAGAGCAATTCTACAGCATCTTGAAAGAACTGGCTGAAAATTGCGACTTTGAAAACCGTGAAGAAGCCATCATCAGGGACATTTTCATCACTAACATGCTGGATGATGACATTCAGCGAGAGCTTCTAAGGGACACAGTTGAACCAGAGAGGGCACTCAGCATTGCAGTCAATATGGAAATGGGCAATCAGAATCATTAAAGAATTTCATCTAATAACGGAGCAACTGGCAGTACGGTGAACGCAGTACAACAATTCAATCGATTTCGCGGCGCGGGAGTACGGGGACCTCAATCAAGCAGAATAGTCACAAACCGTGCATCCGTTGGACAATGCCGTGGTTGTGGTCAAGTCTGGACACCTACACATCGTCAGGTTTAACCCGCAATGGGTAAGAAGTGTAACCACTGTGGTTTGCAAAACCATTTCGCTAAAGTTTGTCGTCGAAGACTTAATACTACAAGAACCACTCAACAAACTAATCGCATTAACACTGTGGATACGGCAGAAACATCTAATCAAAATTCTAGCCAGGAAAGTCTGAACGTCAATTATATCAATTATAATGAGCAAATCAACTCAGACTATGATTCTTCGGATGATAATTACGTAGCCACAGTTGAAAATATGAGTTCCCCAAATTTGACATTGAAAAATTTGTCATTAACAATCGGAAACACAAACTGTGATTTACTTCTAGACTCTGGTAGTGGTTGTACCATTATTAATATGTCGCTCGCAAGAGAAATAATGTTCAATTGCGCTCAATCACAATGGTCGGAGAAAAAACCATTGGAATTGAAGTCATTTTCTAACGATATCGTTCAACCCCTTGGCACTTTGAAAACGCCGGTAAAATGTAATGATTGGAGCATTCAGAAAGCAAAAATAACAGTTGTAGCCGATGGATTTCGACCAATATTGGGACGAGACCTTTTTGATCAGTTAGGCATCACAATTTCTTAGAAGCCTTTTCCGCAATTAGAAGTTTATAATATAGATCCACCTTGTGCAATCAAGAAATCATTGGCAAAGGAATTTCCTGATTTGATATCCCGAATTGGAAAATCAAAAAATCACACGGTCAATTCAAAATTTCACAAAAATTATCGAGTAATACATCAAAAAGGACGAAAAGTACCCATACACCTCCAACCGAAAATGAAAATTGAATTAGAAAAACTGTTGAGTGAAGGACATATTGAAATGTTAAACAACTGTTCAGATCAATTTTTCATATCTCCGATTGTCATTACGGTAAAAAGGACAAGTCAATCAAAATAGCACTCGATTCAAAAATCCTAAACAAAGCTATTCATAAAAACAAGTATCAAATGCCTAATATAGATTCGCTAATTCAAACAATTTTGCAAACACTGTCAACGGCGCCGCAGGAGACTGCTTATTTCACAACTCTTGATTTGCAATACGCTTATAGTCAACAAAAGCTACACAGTGATACGGCCCGCCATTGTAAATTTAACATAGTTAGTGGAGATATGACTGGCACATATCGATTTAAAACTGGATTTTACGGTCTAACGGAGATGCCAGCTGAGTTCCAAAAAGCTATTGACTGTACTCTTGTCGGTTTGGAAAATACTTTCTGTTTCTTAGATGATATTTTGGTCGTTAGTAGAGGTGGAATTGAAAAACATCTCGACTTGGTACGAAAATGTCTAATAAAACTGGATCAGGAAAACTTACGCATAAACCTTGCAAAATGTCTCTTTGCAAAAGAGACGATTGAATGGCTCGGTCATAATATTACACAATCAGGTGTAACCCCACTTTCAAGTAAAACAGATGCAATTGGAAAATTATCGGCACCTACTAATCTTAAAAAACTTCGCTCTTTTATTGGTTCTGTACACCATCTTGGAAAATTTATCCCGAATTTGTCACAATTATGTTACCCCCTACGACCTTTGCTTAAGAAAAATTCGAAATTTCTTTGGACGGAAGAGCACGATAAACAGTTTTCTTTAATAAAAGAACAAATTACGGAAACCACTGAAAAAAATCATTTCAACCCGGAATTAGAAACACGAATTAAATGCGACGCCTCGCGTAAAGGATTGGGATGTGCATTGGAACAACGAACACCTAATGGGTGGCATACTGTAGCATTCGCGTCGCGATTTTTGAACTCTGTTGAAGACAGATATAGTATAAACGAACTAGAACTTCTGGGTGTTGTTTGGTCAGTGGAACATTTTAAGTATTATTTATACGGCAAACCTTTTACTGTGATAACTGATCATAGAGCACTTCTCTCTATTATGAGAGAAAATAGATCCAACAAATCATATAATAGTAGACTGACACGTTGGGTAGATCGTTTACTACCATTTGATTTCTCGATTGATCATCTTCCGGGCACAAAAATGGGATTAGTGGATTATATTTCTCGCGACCCGCATCAACAAGCTGCTAATATATCCACATACGACGAGCAATTTATTGTAGCTATATTGGATGTAATTAAACGTAGTGCGAAACGCTTCTTATTAAATGCCGAAAATTACGTCGATTTCGCAGCGCGAAATCAATCTACAAAATGCGTCGTAAATAATGCAAATTCCACTAATAACTTATGTAGTGATTTCGCACCGCGAAATCCAGAACATTCTACAAGCACGCAAATTGACGACTCAATTAGCGAATTAACGATAAATAATTTAAATTCCATCCCCAAAATTGAGACAACTAACATTCCTCAATCGCTTTTTGCCTTAAACCGACCCACCGAACAGTCACTCTCTAATTTAAATCACTTTCAACGAATCGCAACGAAATTCAAGAACGTTTACATGATGTCTCAATCACCTTCTGATGATGAAACGCTAATGACAGTTAAACAATCGACCCCATCGAGAGTACGATTTGCAGAGGAGGGACCTTCTACTGTCCAAGCGGCACCCGTGACCCCCATAACACCAACTACAGATACAACAGCCACTTCGCCGTCAGTAGACGATTTGTACCTGGATTCATTCAACTTCGCGCTCTCCACGATCTTCTCAAGCTCTCTAATGGCCAGCATGACTACAAAGGACGCGATCTTGAAAGAGATTCGCGACTGCTTTTTGACGGACAATGAAGATAGATGTAGACAAATATCACCCTACATTCATTCCTTCTGGAAGAACTTGCATGTGAAGAATGGGTGTGTCTGCATAGATGACAGAATTGCTCTTCCCCATGCAATCAAGGATGCTTATGTAGACGCAATCCACGCAACTCATCCAGGCACATGGGGAATGACTGATATGGCAACACACGCGTGGTGGCCATATATGCACAGGGACATTGCAACCAAAACAGCAAAGTGCAACCCCTGTGTCAAGATTGGTAAAAATTTAAAACCTATTATACCAGCAAATAAATGGGCACCATTAAAGTTATGTAAAGTTCCTAATGAAGAGATTCAAATTGATTTCGGAGGAACCATCTATAATGAAAAAAATCAAGAGATTTATTTTCTTGCATGTATTGATCGATTTTCGAAATTCCCAACAGCAGAAGTATTTGATAGAGCTAATGCAGATAATATTTAAAAGCTTCTTCAAGAATATGTTTTGCTACACGGTATACCCCGCGCAATTAGATTGGATCAAGCTAGATGTCAAACGGGACATCAAATTAAAACATTTTGTAATCAAAATAACATACAGCTAATCGAGGCGCCAATACACGACCACAGAGCTATTGGTTTGGTTGAAAGGCTCATTCAAACAATCAAGAATCGCTTAGCCTGTATTAAAACGGCGGCGCAAAATCAATTTAATATGAAAGCATCAATAAATTCAATAATTTATCAATTACGAATATGTCGTCAAAAGACTATTGGAATATCACCATTTGAGGCACATTTTGGCAGAGAAGCAAATACACCATTAAGCAATATAACGACTAATCCCGATTCAAAAAGTTTAACTTACAAAAATATTCTTAACAAATATTTAGATTTGGAGACTGTCAGATGGGACCAGCTTATCACAGACGAAAATTGGAACAATGATGAGCGAAGGGACATTGAAATGGAGGTGAACAAGGACAAACTGGGCAAAGAGGCGATGAAAAGACAAAAGGAGGACCCAAACAAGGAATCGAGATTAATTTCTCATCCAGATGTCGGCCAATCGATACCCAGAACAGAATCATCACTGGAGGTAAAATTGGCTAAAAAGAGACCACGAACAAAACGATCAAAGAAAAGTCTCGACGGTCTATATGACGTTCTCGCACCAGAATCGTCAGTAATTAAAACAAATGAAAACACCTCAGTAATTAAAGAACCGGGCAAGGGAGAAGTAACAATCAGGAATTCCGATCTCGCAAAGTTTGGAACAAAGGCGGAACGAAACACAGATCTACAAGTATACGAAAACAGACGCCCAAAGCTCCCCACGGGCAAAACAACGGAGGAACTCATAAACCACCATGCAAAGGAATCAAGGAAAAAGTTAGAAGGTGAAAAAAGAATGAAACACAGAAAAGTGGCAGATGACGTCAGTACAGTGTCGTCAATCCACTCCAACGTTACACGCGCCCTCCGAGTAAGAATGCCGACTAAGCCAAAGAAACAACAGCCAACGGCGCCGCCAAATCAAATCACAGAATCAAATAACGATCTCGCGGTGCCAATGGGATTACCAACTTCAAGTATCGTTATCGCGGAGCCACCAAGCAGACCAAAGAGAAAAGCAGCTACAAAAGCATCCGCAGCGCTAGTTCCCTCAAAGAGAAAACGCTCCGCAATATCAACCACAGAATCGGATGAAACTGTGACTCCAATTCAATCATGCCCTCCCACAACACCAAGTACTGCAGCAATTGGAAAACAGAAAAGACGGCAAAACCTTAAGAAACAACAAGTTGAAAACAAGTCTATAATCTCGGCAATACAAACTGCTGCAGCACAATCCAATCAAGAGGAATGAAACTTTACAGTCGGCCCATGCTCTCCAACAACCTCCTATCCAACTCAATTCTACGTCTCTCCCAATTACGAGGAACCAGAGTTGTCTATGACAGTTGGCGAAGCGGAGAGATATTACGAAACTGAAAGTGATTAATGAGTAAAACTGTGAATTCAAAACTCTGATCAAAACATTATAGTATTAATTATTTTAACAAGTACATATTGACTATTAATTTTCTGATAAATAACATGTTATTTATTTTCGCCAAGGGGGAAATGTGGTACAATAGTACATTTTTAGTTTCAGTTCATTATTTGGTGTATCTAATTTGGTTCATTTTCTGTTTAACTTAATTTAGTTCAATTCATCTACTTTTAATTTGTTCATCCATTTAGTTTAATTTTGAAGATCAAATGTTATGATTTCATACTTGTTAATTTGTTTACATCCTGTGCATGATCTTTTGTCTGTTCACCTTGTCTCGTGATTGTAAGTTGCCGCATTTAGTAAAGTTACCTTGTGAACAAATTGTTAAGCAGTTTTGTTAGTTTTGCCTAATTTCATTCTTCTCAATTTCGTAATTCAAAATAGTTGACTCTCTCTATTATCTAGATTCCGATTCGCCAAAGTCTAAATTCAGACGCATCAAAATTTTGGTATCTTTCGCTAAGCGAAATACACTACAAATAATTGAACACGAATCCGCTCCGCCAATTCAGCCTAAATACTGTAATTCAAATAGTCAATTTCAAATAACAAAATAAAGCATTAAATCGCTCCGCCAATTCACCCTTAAATTGGCCGAAGTAAAGAAAGCTAATTGGCACTACGAAACAATTCAAATCTACAGATTGTAAATCTGTACGACAGGAATACACTCACATTCATGTACATAACAAACAATGCTTCAGCGATGGTCAGACAAAGGGAAAAATATCAAAACCTGTATAGAGAAAAAAAGCTGAAAAATAGTAAAACCTTGTGGCACACACAATATGTTCTGTTCTTGCTGCTGTTCACACTGTGGAATATTCTTCTTACTAACTCAGCAGTCATCTAAGATCACTGTGCCTGGGCTTAATTGTCATTTTATCCCATCACTGTGATGGCAAAGCTTCGAAAGCTGTTTTCGTCCACATTATACCGCAGAATGGGCTGTTCAGTCTTTTGCAAAACAAAAACTGTTAGACTTCCCTTTCAAAGAGAAAAAGAATCGTGAACGTCCTAATTTTAGGAAGCCAAGGGGGAGTCCTGATTTTGTTACGTATCTGCCCAAATATCAGAAATTCATTTTGTGTCGAACCCCCTTATCATTATAATACAAGTTGTGCTGTTTCGTTTAGTTTTAATCATTTGTTCATTGAGAATTGAGAATGAGTTCTTTATTGGGCTAAAGCATGTTTAATTACCATCGTTATCAGTACGCAAACTGCTGCCATTAACAAACATCTACATCGCTTATCAAAACAATTTTAGGTCCTTCAATCTAAAGTCATCGTATTATCTTACACACTCTCTATTGCAAAATTCAATGCAGAGATCTTTTGATGGAAGTACAATTCGATATGAATTGAAGCTGAATTAACAAGTTTTATTTCATAACTGATGCGTTTTACTCACGATACAAATTCAATATTTGATGTGATTTTGGGCCGAAAATATGAATGAAAAGGTCGAAATTGCAATTGATTATCTCAAAATATTCCTCGCATGGTGCAAAGTTAACCCTAAGATCCTTTCGACTTTATTGTTAGCCCTGCTAACTTTCATAACTGTAACTGTTGCACTGTCAACTGATATTCCTGATAAAATCTTAGACGATAAAAATCAGTTTCAAAATAACGATAATAAATTTGTAGATTTTCAACTTAACGCAACCCAGTTAGAATGGGTGCTTAAACATTGCGGTTATTACTCTTGTATTGAAGACTTATGTTATTGTTTTATCAGAAGGGAACTTACGTGGGAAAAGGCAAGCGAAACGTGCCAGAGTTCGGGGCTGCCTGATGCCGGTCTGATGAAACCACTCAAACCCAAAGGAGGGGGAGTTTTTGATACTTACAAGAATCTAATTGGGTTTTTAAATTCTATCGACATGTATATGAACCCACTTTGGTCTGGTTTGTCGCGAGACGAAGAGGTCAGTTTCCAGTTTCCAATTTTGTGAAAGATTCAATTCCGCTAAAACAGGAAAATAAAGTGATCAGAATTGATGAAAGAAATAAGTTTTCAGGCAAATTTTAATGAAAATATCTGATCCTGATAGCATCAAATTCTTAACACCCTAATCTTGCAAAATTTAATTAGTTTTCGTCAATTATTTGAAAATTTGTTAATTCCTTTTTTTGAAAACAAATGTGATTTTCTTTTTACAAATTAGGCGCCTGCACCTTTTCTGTTGCAGACAGAAGTTGCTTTTTTTCTTACTCACAGGATGTTTTTTTTCACATTTCATCATATTGTTTACGCCTTACAAATTTATATATTCGCCAACTGGCTCATCCTATTTTTGCTTCCAAAACCAACTGTTCAGAATTAATTTTGCCAATAAAAAGGCCGGAAATTACGTAACGTATTATTAACTCTTGCAAACTGATAATAGCTTACTGATTGTTTGTTTATTCTGTCATTTGATATCAGTTTGAGAACGAATTTATTATTATTATTTATTATTAACTTTAAGGATTTCGAGCACATTTTATAAAAACAAGTCTGTCTTTTCCCCAGTATTTAAATTGAGCAGAGCCCTCCTTTAATTAAATTATTCATCTAAAAAGTCTCTTAATTTGAAAATTTATGTTATTCTAAAAAGTTGCTTTAGCTTGGATTTTGTACACTGGGGTGTTGTTTTGTCTGGACAATTATATCAACAAAAGAGAAAGCAAAACATTTTTTGCGGCTAACCAGTTTCCTGCACCAAACGCTAAGGTTGTATTAATTTCAAGCCCAGCCATAAAAAGCGGACAGGAAATGATATTCCTTAGGAAAACAAAAAGCTGTTAATTGAATGAACCAAAACACAAGGTCTTTTAATTGGCAGAATTTTGAGACAAATTTGTATCTTCAAAAACTATTGTGTGATTGTTAATGATGAAATTAATGGGTTTGTCAACGAAACCCAGATGCCTGCTAATTGTTTTTTATTGTTTTTTGAGAATAAAACAGTTTTATTACAGGCATAAATTTTTTGATGCACCAATTCAATTATTGGATTGAAACATAACCGATATGCGATAGAGTGAAAATATGCAACGAAAAGCAGTAGACTAGTGCTTTTCTTTCCAATTTAATATGGTGTAGTTCTATTGGTCACACCTGAGTTAAAGGACTACGACAATGAACAATTTAGTTTTTTGATCAGTTTTATTAACGTATACAAAAAATCAAATACAATTATAATTCAAGTAAAATAATTCAAAGTAAGAAGCTTAGCACACCAATCAGGACTTAGAGTTTGTACTAAGATCCCTAGATTGCGCAGAATAAAAGCACTAAAAGATGATATTGATAAATATTATCTTATCTCTATCACTATAGATATTGTCTTTTGCTTATAGATTTATTAATGGATTAAAACTGATTGTAGGCCGAGTGAAGCCTTCAGTAAAAACTGTTGAAAACCTTCTTCCTTTCAAGTTAGTTCACATGGTAAAAAATTTCCAACCACTTATATATCCTTCAAATATCAAATTATCAGTATTTCAACTGTCCAATAACTTCAGCTACGACCAAATTAATGCATTCAGGCGGCACTCGGAACTAACGCCAATTCAGTTTCAATTTGGGCCAGGTGTAATTGCAAGTGTGATTTCATTACTGTTTCGGAACTATGATTATGCCAATTTTTATACTTGGCAGTCTAAATCCAAGCCAGGGCTGAGACATGGCAAGTTTAAATTCAAGTCTGATCCATGACTTGGCAAATCTAAATCTAAATCTGATTCAAACCTTGGCAATTTTAAATCCTAATTTGATAACCATATATAACATTGAACTACATGTTGTTGAGATTTTAAATAGCATGCACCCCGTATTTCGACCCATGAATCAACAAAGTATCTCGAGCCCGATCATAAATATCTCTAAGAAAAAAGACACAAAGGAGAACTACGCATATATAGGTTGCTAAAGCACATAAAGCTAAATCTAATATTTAAAAAAATCATTCAGAATCAGTAATTCAGTGAAAAGTTATTAGCGACGGGCCATCGGCCGTAGCTATGATTTTCGGGTGTCACAACGCCAAATCGTTTTTAACTACATAATTATTGGGTCAACTTAAAGGTGGCTTAGCCTAATAAAACTGTTTTGATCGAAGCATTAAAACAGTATATAACGCATTGTATTCGGATTGGTAAATAAGAACAAATCATAGAATGAGCATTGCGTACTTTAACCCATTTCATATGCTGGGCCAGACCTGTATACCCTATTTTTTGTTGCTTCTACGCAATAGTCACTGAGACTACTCAATTGAAACTAATAGAGGATAGATTGGGCTCTTGTGATAATTGATAGTGTGGCACCACCATCAACGACGCCCATTTTAATCATTTTGTCTGATTTTGACTCATTCCAGGACTCATTCTGATTCTAAGTTGTCATTGAATCCATATTTGCAATTTTTAGATGATGGGGCCCAGGGACCGTAGGTGTACCTTCACAGCGGTCTTTTTCACATTTTTTTTTCTTTTAGAAATTCCAGACATAGTCACATTATCTGAAATATGCTTCAAATTCAGTCCATTTCCGTGAAATTAGGGATAAAAATGGTCTGAAACAACTGCGTAACGGCTGAAGACGTACCATAACTACATAAAATGATCGACTGTGACTTCTCAGATCCTACAGTACTGTTTGGTATCATTTGATAGCAAAATCATGATTCAAATTTCTGGAACATTACAAATTTTTTAAGAATTCGAAATTTTCAATCGAAAGTTTTTTTTTAAAATTTGGTTTTGACTTGCGTGTCAACTTCCAAGTTTCCAAGTGACGTCCATGTCTTGGCGAAGACTAACCAGACTTGGAAGACTTGGAGTTTGACTAGAACAGTACTGGTAAAGACTTGGATTCAGTTCAGGCATGCACATCTATACCTGAAAACTCTCTGGACACTGCCTTTTTCAGAAGCTTTTAAAGACTTAGTGTTTTGAAAAAAATGATGCTTGATTATGAAAAGGGTCATATTTAAGCGTTTACATTAAATGCCAGCCAGGAGTCAAAGTTACTAAAGTTTCGTTGTCTAGCAGTGTGCCATTTTCATAAATAATGCATTTAGTTGATCAATTTTGGCGTCCTTGTTTAATTTAGATTAAAAAATGCTATTGTTTTTGCGTTTCAAAATTAAATTTTCCATTGGTCTTTGATATGAAGCAAAGATTTCTAACAAAATATATGAACATTTTCAGTCATCATGCATTCAACTATTCCGATCTATCCTTACTGATTTCGCCGGCACAATAATATTGAAGCAAAAAACCAACGAAAAGCTAAACAGAAGAGCGCAAGTTAAAAAACTATCCCTCTATAAATTGCAGAGGCTCACATATTTAAGAAATCTAGTCTTAACCTGGAATTTTTACTCTGGTGCCAGTTTCATTTTTGGGCTGTTTGTAGATTATTTATCTTAGAGCTCGGCTAAGTCGTCAGAGTACTATTACAGCTATGTACTGTTATGTTATAAAAATGATAAAAGTTTTATATGGATAGTCTATGTGAACAGTTATCTACTGTCCTTGTACATGTCAAGATATCAATGGAAGGAAATTAAATCCGTAGGCCGATAAAAAGCATTATTGATGATTCTCAGTAACCAGCAGTTTAATTAGTTTAATTGGCAATTGTTGGTTTTTTGGCATTTGTTAAAATAGTTATTCAACGAAGAAAATTCTTTATTAATACTGAGGGCTATACCGGCTATATTTTAAACTGAGGGCTATTTTTCAAATAACTTTATCAAATTTTAGACAGAAGCTGACTAGCTATTTTGATTGGACAGTTGCCGTAACAGGCAGTTGAGTTGATGAATTGTTGATGTAATTTTCAGTATCGATTGTGGATTTTTGTCTCGTATTACCACTGTATCAAAGGATGTAAAAATCATCAAAATCTCGTAATTAGCACATTTTTTAAGGATAATTTCTGTGGAATGGTGACAGAATTGGATCATATCGCATTCTTAATATTACTAAGAATCTTATAAGATATGTAACTGATTAGCTTATAAGTATCTAGAAGAACGCAATTTACATTACTTGTGAATATATACTTACAAAGAGCTTTTTGTTCATTTTGTACAAGTTTTTTTAGTTTTGTTTAATTGACAAAGGTGTTTAGAGCGAAGACTTCAAAGACGAGAACGGAAAGGTATACAGCTGGTTCCACTCGTACCAAAGAGCAGGTCAGTCAATTACTTCTGCTTTTTTATTGTATTTCACAGAACTCGTCGCATATAGAAGATATAAGACAATATATAAGAGATATATTGCTCAAAAAACAGCTACGAAAACGACTAAAAACTTCAACGTTTTCGTCAAATAATTATTGCTGAACGGACGCAATAAATAAAGATGAACGCCAAAGATTTCTTTTCAAAAATTAGACATATATCAAGTTTTGGTGAAACACAAAAACTAGTGTCATGAAACACATTGCTGAAAAAATGATGCTGAATTTAAAAATGAATGCGACTCATAATAGAAGTCAACAAAGAATGAGAATCATTAGATTGGATTTGCAAATAATGTTCAGATTTGTTTCATTCATAATCTTTTTAAATAACTCTAGCTGCGGTAAAAAAAATACTTCTGCACCCGATGGGTACTATTAAAATGGTCACCTGGTTTGGGCTTAGACTATCATTCTCCGCCATTTTTCCCTCCACTGTTGTTATCTGAAGAGCACCGAGAAAGCAGTGACAGGAAACGTTCGTTGGTCTCATCAGAAAACAGGAGACTATTTTCATTGCATCCGTGGGGCTCTAACAAATTTATCGGTAAGTTATGCATTTGTTGTTATCGCAACTAGAGTTGTTTAAAAAGTTTGCGGATGAAAGAAGTCTGAAAATTTTTTTAGAGCCAATCTAATGATTCTCATTCTTTGTTGACCTCTATTATATAAAAAAGTGAGGCAAAAAGATTGTAGTGAGAGCTTCAAGAAAAAGTTTTAATAAGTTTTGATACAATTTTTGAGAAGTCTCTAACAAAAAATTTTGCGGTTGAGTTTACAAAACCAAATTAATATTTTGAAGTACTATTTTCTGATTAAATATTGAATGTGCGCTGGTGGTGTCATTTATTTGTGGAAAAGAAGACTGAAAAATGAGGTATGTAAACAGTTTTAAAAAAACTAAATGTGGCGAAGGACTAAATGCCTTTTTTAGTCTTTTTTCGTCAAACAATTGGTTGTCCAAAAAATCCAAGGTAAAAATGAAAATATTATTTTATTAACCAAATTTGAATTTGTGAAGACATAACAAAGTTAAATATCACTCCTTTGCCAATCCAGAATATTTCAACAAAATTTTAACATAAATCATAAAACATTTTGGCAATCAATGCAAACCAAGCTGGTAAATATTAATTAATGATGAGAAAAAAGGGACAAAATGTTAAAAAAGACCTATGACAGTCTGTTACAAATTCTATAAACAGCTAGATATTTTTCATTTAATTTTGCAACAATTTTGTTGATAAGATAAAGAAAACCAAACATGGAAAGAGTTTGAGACGAGTGGTGGATGATTCTTTTTAAAAGCTTTGTCGTCGCAGGAGTCAGACGGAATACTTGAAAATATTTGAAAAAAGGGAGCAAATATTTAGTGAAAAAAGTTTTCAATACTATGGCCTCCACCTGAATAAGTACAATTCCCTTCCAAAATTAATATTTATCAAGAAAAGAAATTGAAAAGACAAAACAATGTTCACTGAAGGTTGAGTACTGGAGATGCTTCTCTATCAGAAAAGTAGAAAATTTTTTGGCGGTGAAAAAATTGATTGCTAATTAAGAACCAAACGTAAAGGTAAACAATAAAAATTGTCATCAAAAGAAAATCTTTGTTGAGCAGTTTGGTGTATAAGCCTGCCAAAATAGTCTGAAAAATAAAAATTTGAGCCACAGTTCTAAAAACGAAAAAACGAACTGAAGATTTTTCTTAATTTTCAGTGAGATCTCAAAAGTTTCCGATCTAATAATTTAAACGGTCGTGTTGCTAGCTCTTTCAAAACGAGAACATCTTTACAATGGACAAAACCGATTTTGAATGGCTGATTTGGCCCAAAAGACCAAATTTTCCTACAGAAGCAGTCAAGACAAAGTGTTGGATTATTGAGAGAAAACTTCAAGACTTTTCGACAAAATAAACATAGAGAAATATTATGAGAACTGAATGAAGATTATCCAAGTGTTCCCAAAGCGTTCAACCTCGATAACTCACGGCATATCACCCCAGAGACGATGGCAATATTACGTACATAAAATAAACCTAAAATAAAAGAAAACCTTTTATGTTTGCATAACTTGTAAGTGCGATCTATACATAAGGTTATATGCAAATATTTGTTAATACAATTTGAAATTTGTGAATTCAGAATCTGCAAAAATCACCTAAAATTATCTTCTCCAACTCTCTCTTACAAATTTTAAAAAAATGACGTAATGCTATGAAAAATTGGATCTATTCTGTCCCCACCCCCAGCTTAGTGAGCATCATAAATCTTTGTGACCCCTAGGAGCACGTGCAGTTTTTGTACATAGTAACGTGCTATATAACAACATATAATTTTATAATTTACAACTGGGGGTCATAAAAAACACTGGGCGCAAAACAGAATAGATCCGAAAAATTTTAACGTACTTTTACATTTTCGCTGTTTCTCACCGCAGATCCGTTACCGAATTGCAAATGGAAAATTTAAAATCAATTGTAGGCAATACAATGTTGATTCCCTATCTTTATAGATGAGAAAAACATAAACTGCGGATTTAATTTATATGAAATCCGCAGTTAAGTTTTCCCATGTATTAAGATAGTAATCAATATTGCCTACAATTGATTTTGAGTTTTCCATTTGCAATTCGGTAACGGATCTGCGGTGAGATTCAGCGAAAAAGGTAAAATAGCATAAATACTCTAATCCAAATGTTATGCGCCTGACTGGATTTTGGATTTTTAATCATACCACACGCCGACCTACTACGATAATTATATAGATCAGCCAAAACAACTCAACAAATAAACAATGCAGCATCTAGTTGCTTCCCAGGTATGAACGTTTGAAAAATTGATTATAGAATTGACTGGTATTTAAAAATTGGATTGATTGGTCTTTTAGTATAGAGAACGAAACATAAATTGGGGCTGAGAATTTTTTCTTTATCACTGATAAACCCTGTTATAATTGAAGTCAATCTTGCAATCCAATTTACGTTTCAGTTTCCACCAGCCAGGACAAGAGGAAAAGTTGCGTGTGGAAGATAACATCCAAAGGGTGGGCTACAAACGATTGCTCCAACAATGTACGCTATCAAAGAAAATGACATCAGTTTTCTCTTTCTTTTCTAAAATTTCATAATTTTCTCCAGAAAATAAAATTAAAATCTCTTGAGGTGCTAATAAAAAATTCTAAATCCACAACTCTTTAAGCGCACCGAAACGCATGGACGCTCAAAGCTTAGTATACCGAAATGAATACTTCTAGTAAGCTTTCTTGTACCCGAAATATGCGAAATAAAGTTTTCAACTACGTTAGCCGCAATACACGGTGGACCATAAAACAGAACAGAAAACGAAAAAAGTCTTTCATTTAAGAGAAGAGTAGTTTGATTTGTGCTGAACAGTTTGGTAATATTTGCAATAATTGCACGCTTTTCTGATATTGTTCACGTGGTTTTAGGAGCTGCTTAGACTGTCACCCGAGTACTCGCATTTGTTTTTGAACAATGATTTTGATGAGTACCTCCAGTGGGATGATGGGAACCCTAACGGTCATGCAGCCCCACAGGTATCCACTTTATCGCCCATATGAACAAAGTTTCCCAAAACTATCCAAGACATGTGCGAAAAAGCGCTGAGCTGTTAGCCAATTTATGCGCTCAAAACAGAGAGCAGCGCTGAATTTAGGTTGTTATTGGCTGAAAACGTACAGATCTTGATCTTAAGGAAATTGATTTTAAAGTGCGGTGAGGTTAGTTTACGACGGACATCGAATGAATGGATACGTTAAGTGTTTCATTTTAAGTGGGAGATTTGTCAAGACTTGATGTTTAAATTCCGATGCGTTCAATCTAACCAATACTTTTAATAAATTTAGTCCCATTATTTTTGTAACAAATTTATGTGACAGCTGTAGAGTACGCATCTGTTGAGAAAGTTTTTTCCAGGTGTACATAAAGGTGAAGATCTTGTGCGAGCTAGAACTGAGCAGTTTGAGTGATGAGGAGAAGGATTGCGTGAAGAACAGCACAGAATATAGTGGGTCATACATTGAGGGAGGGGAAGGCGTGAACAGTGTGTATTTCATGAAGTCACACTACAGCCTATGGAGACAGAGGGACAGAGAACGTGAGTATACGGCCAACTCGATCACATTTTAGCTGGAATTGGTCGTTTTACCGCTTTTGACAGTTTCTTTGAAAAATGACTGTTTTTGATCGTTCTTTTTAGGAGGTGAACTTCCGACAACTTTTTAAAATCTTCTTTGTTTGTGCCTTGAAACACAAAGCTATTTTCCGCATGTCTTTTCCGCGTGTCTGAAAGTTACATAGAAAGTTTTTCTGTGTGTCTTTATGAAACACTGCTCGATAAATCTTATAATGATGTCACATTGATCCAAATTGAGATAATCATTCTTAGCCAGCCATTTGAGAACAAAAAACAATCTGTTGACAGCTCGGGCTAGGAAGATTAAGTAGACATGGCATTAACAAGACATGCCGAACTGTTGAACTAAAAACCTCTCAAAAACAAATATCACAAGATTTAAAAAACTATATCATGAATTATTGTGAAAAGGAACAAATTTTTACAAACGTCAAACATTTTGCGCGACTATAGCACGACTTTTCTGTGGGATGTTGAGTAATTGCCGAGTAATACTAGAGTAAGAGTGAACTTCAGTTCATTAAAGTGAATTCACAACGAGTAAGGACATCAATTTCTGAGTACAATATTATAACTGGCTACATATTTTATTTTGGTCAACATGCTGTAATCACTATGTAGTCTATTCTATGATTTTTAAGAAAATGATAGTGACTTTTGGATTCAGTTCCCTAAAAGTTGAATATGCTGACATTAATTTACGGAATTTAACTTAAAAAAAAACAGGTGTTTCTATGAACACTGATAGCGATAACAGCTTTAATGGGGTGAAATATTGTGAAAAAGTACTAAACTACACAATTTTGATTTGTTTCCAATAGAATCTGATATGTTGTTTGATATAGCTAACCCATACTCATATAATTAGGGAACAATTTGGTTTTAATTTTAATGAGCGTCATTGCTTCTCTTTAGCTAAAAAAATATTTTGAGAGAACTAATATTAAGCTCAATTTCGGTTGATTAGGTTCTCATGAGAAGTTGCAAGAAGTACAATAAAGGAACAGTATGAGGTTAAGACTCTAACAACAAGATTCTACTGCCATATTTTTTATGTATTTAGGAAAAATTATGGTCTTCCTCATGCGTGTTCAAAATATTAGCTTTTTGGGATTTCTTTCCAAGACAACGGCAGTTTCTCTAAAGCTTACAGTTTAAGCAAAAGCTAATTCATCATATTCCATCATATTTGCGTTTAATTAGGATTAGCTGCAAGTTTTTCCTTCATGAATTGTGGTTTTTTCAACTTCTTGTGCAAGGATAGCGGATAGGGCCTTGTTTTTCTTACATGCTAACAAATTGCCTCGTCAAAACTTTTGATTTTTCTTGCTGTTCAACCATCTTTTTGTTTAGCAGCGAAAATTCAGAAAGAACATTTAAAGTTTTGCAAAAAAAATTGATTTCCCATACCACGCCTAATGAGCACAAATAAACCTTATCAATTATTCTGGAACCACCTTATCAAATAAACCTTATCAAGTGCGACTTTGTGGTTCTTGCTTTAAATTAGTTTGAGTTTTTTTAGGCCTTATAATCTGCATCTTTTAAATCTAATAACATGCCTCGCCGAAGCTTTGTGCACGAGTTGCCGTGTTTAGATGTCAATCTTTTTAAATCTAATGATCAAAAAATACTTTGCTTATTTGGAAAATAGGCTTACAGAGGTCTCAGCTCATTTTTACGTCAATTTGATTTGAATAGGAAAAAGTTCAGATCTATTTTGCCCCTCACCCCACGCTGAGTGGACTGATAATATAAAAGCACTCTAGTGCAACTGATAATAGTTTACATAGTAACATGCTTAATAATTAATAAATCGTAATCGGGTTGTCATAAAAACGCGGAGGAACTGATAGCAAAATTAATTGGATTCAAAGTTGTTTAAGAAGCGACAGTTATTGTTACCGCAGTGGATGGCACAGGGGTTTTTAGGAAAGGAGTAAAAAACTCGAAACAGCTGAGAGAGTTAAAGTTACCTGTGCAATGAAAAAGAAGCTGCAGCTTAAATTTCACCAAATTTCTCCAATAAATTAAGCGAATTAATTAAATTAATCATAAACAAATGCAGGTGCTTTGCCGTGAAAACGATTAGCCTCAACGTGGTCAATTGCCAATCCATCTTGTTGGTCTTACAAATTTCCCACTAAGTTGTATAATAACTCACCTCATTGATCCAAGATCAGATATGCCACTTATCAGTACACAAGGGAGTACAATTCTGTTTGATGTATGTAAACCATACTCATATAAATGATCTAAGATCAGATATGCCAATTATCAGTACGTAAGGGAGTACAATTTTGTTTGATGTTTGTAAACCATATTCATATAAATAGGGAGCAGTTTGGTCTTAATTACAATGAGCCTAATCGCTTCTCTTTAGCTACAAATTATTTCAAGAAAAATATTAATAAACCCAATTTTGAACAAATAAGTTCTCGTGAGATGTTGCAAGAGGTACAAAAAAGGCACAATATTAGGTTAAGACTCCAACAAACAGATTCTATTGCCAATTGTTTCAATGTATTTAGGAAAATTTATGGTCTTCCTCATGCGTTTTCAAAATACTAACTTTTCCGATTTCTTTCGAGGCCAATGACAGATTCTCTAAAGCATGAAAGCATATCCACTTTTTTCTCAAGGACAACGGATAGGGCCTTTTTTTCTTAACTGTTATCATATTGCTTTGCCAAAACATATCACATGACTTTACGTTAGTTTAAAAGGTACATCAGTTTAACCAACTTTTCCGTTTAACAATAGAAACAGAAAAACTTTTTAAAGGCTTGCATATTTATTTGATTTCCGAAACCACGCCTAATGAGCGCAAATAAACCTTATTTGTTTACTGATACTAAGTGCGACCCTGTGGTATTTGCTTTAAATTGTTTTGGGTTTTTTGTAGGCATAGTAAATTGCTTCAATTGAAAGTTATTGTAAATACTGTGTTTAGTTTTCAAAACTGATGAACACGGAGGGAGTGGTAACAAAGAAATGCATTCAAAATTGTTTAAGAATTGACAGTTAATGTAACTGCTGTGGAAGAAATTGGGCCTCCGAGAAATGAGTCAATAACTCGAAGGAGCTGAGAGCTACAGTTAACTGTGCAACGAAACGAAAGCTACAGCCTAAAATTCCCCGAATTTCTCCAATAAATTAACCGCATTAGCCAAATTAATCATAAACAAATTCAGGTGCTTGTGAAAAGCGATTAGTTTCAACGTGGTTCATTGCCAATCCGTTTTGTTGATCTTACAAATTTCCCAATAAATTGTCTATCAAATCACCTCAATGAGCTTAGATAAGATAGACAAGCCATTTATCAGTACATAAGGCAGGACAATTTTGTTTGATATAGATAAATCATATTCACATGAATAGGGAACAATTTGTTCGAAATTTTAGTGAACCTCATTGTTTCTCTTTAGCCTCATAGCATGATATTCGAGCAAAAGGTATTTTATAGCATACTTAGCTGCAAGGTATATGCTGATTAGGATTAGCTGCAAGGTTTTTCTTCATGAATTATGTGTTTCCATCCACTATTTTTAAAGGATAACTGATAGGGCCTTGTTTTTTTTACATGTTATCGAAATGTCTCGCCAAAAAAAATTCATTTGATTTTACTTCAGTTTGAAAGCCATACCTTGCCGTTCAATCATATTTTTCGTTTAACAACAGTTACAGAGATAAAAATTTAAAGAGTTTTGCAAAAATTTTTGAGAACGCATACCACACCAAATGAGCACAAATAAATTCTATCTATTTGTTTGTGGTTTTAAGTGAAACTTTGCGGTACTTGCATTTTGTTTGAATTTCCTGTAGGCCAAGAAAATTCCATCAACTGAAAATTATAGTAATTACTGTGTTTGTAAGCCGATGTTTTTAGAACTGATGACTTGCCCTAAATTTTGGTGCAACTTTGTTTATGAGTCACAGTGTTTAGTAGTATTTTTTGAAATCCGGTGATGGAAAAAAATTTCGTTTTTTTATACTCCGTCCACTAATAGACTTACAGAAATCTCAGTATTCCAGCACAATTTTTCGTAAATCTGATTTTAATAGGAAAAATTTCAGATCTATTTTGCCCCTCCCCCACGCTTAGTTGATTGATAGTATTAACATACTCAGGGTAACTGATAATTGTTTACATAGCAACATGCTTCATAACCGATAATTTGTATTTGGGGTGCCATAAACAACACGGATGGAGTGATAGCAAAATGAAATAGTTTCAAAATTGGGATTTTTTTTCGTTTGCGCCACGTCAGGTCTTTGGTGCATATTATTTGCACCCATATATGCACGTGCTATATTTTTTTATAATAATTATTCATTGAATGACTTGTTCTCTGTAACTGGGTGGGAGCATAAGGTATTGAGGGCGGTACATACAGAAAAGGTCCCAAAACTGTTTAAGAAACGGCAGTTACTGTAACCGCAGTGGAAGACACTGGGGCTTCTAAGAAAGAAGTCAAAAGCTCGAAGCTGCTGAGAGCGCTACTGTTAACAGTGCAATGAAATGAAAAAAAGCTACAGCTTAAAAGTCACCGATTTTCTCCAATAACTTAACTGCATTAGTCAAAATAATCATAAACAAAAGCAGGGGCTTGTGAAAAGAGATTTTTTCAATGTGGTTCATTGCCAATCCGTTTTGCTGATCTTACAAATTTCCCAATAAGTTGTCTATCAAATCACCTCAATGATCTTAGACAAGATAGATATGCCAATTATCAGTACATAAGGGAGGACAAGTTTGTTTGATATAGGTAAATCATATTCACATAAATAGGGAACAATTTGGTTCTGATTTTAATGAGTCTCATTGCTTCTCTTTAGCCTAATGCATAATAATCGAGCAAAAAGTGTTTCATAGCATAATTAGCTGCAAGAATTATGCTGATTAGGATTAGCTGCAAGGTTTTACTTCATGAATTATGTGTTTTCGTCCTCTTCATTTGCAAGGATAACGGATAGGGCCTTGTTTTTCCTACATGATATCAAAGTGTCTCGCCGAAAAATTTCTTTTGATTTTACATCAGTTTGAAAGCCATATCTTGCCGTTCAACCATATTTTTCGTTTAACAACAGTTACAGAGATAAAAATTTAAAGATTTTTGCAAAAATTTTTGACTACGCATACCACTCCTAATGAGCACAAATAAACTTCATCTTTTTGTCTGATACTAAGTGAAACTTTGTGGCACTTGCTTTCATTTTGTTTGAGTTTCCTGTAGGCCAAGTAAATTGCATCAACAGAAAATTATAGTGATTACTGTGTTTGTAAGCCTATGTTTTTAGAACTGATGACTTGTCATAGATTTCGGTGCAACTTTGTTTATGAGTCACCGTGTTTACGAGTATTTTTTTCAATCTATTGAAGGAAAAATATTTCGCTGCTTTATACTCTGTCCACTAATAGATTTACAGAAATCTCAGTTTTCCAGCACAATTTTTCGTAAATGTGTTTTCAATAGGAAAAATTTCAGATCTATTCTGACCCTCCCCGACGCTTAGTGGATTGATAATATTAACGCACTCAGGGGAACTGGTTATTGATTAGCGGAACGTCAGGTTATTGGTGCATATTATTTGCACCCCCATACGCACGTGCTATATTTCTTTATAGTGATTATTCATTTAATGACTTGTTCTCTGTACGGTACAAAGAGAAAAGATCCCAAAATTGTTTAAAAAACGGCAGTTACTGTAACCGCAGTGGAACACACTGGGGCGTCTGAGAAAGAAGTCAAAAGCTCGACGCTGCTGAGAGAGCTACTGTTAACAGTGCAATGAAAAAAAGCTACTGCTTAAAAGTCACCGAATTTCTCCGATAAATTAACCGCACTCGCCAAATTAATCATAAACAAATGCAGGTGATTGTGAGAAGCGATTAGTTTCAACGTGGTTCATTACCAATCCATTCTATTGCTCTTACAAATTTCCCACTATGTTGTCTATTAAATCACCTCAATAATCTTAGGTAAAGATAAGCCAATTATCAGTACTTTAGGGAAGACAAATCTTTTTATCCCATCTTACAGTTAAATATTGTTCTCATCAGAACTTACGATTCTTAAATGTTTCATGAGATAAAAATTGCACTTTCAGTTGCTCAGAGGCAGGGATCATGAAAAAGATGTTTTTTAGCAATAATTAGACAATTGCCAAATCATTTTCTTTGTTTCAAAATCATTACGATGCAGTGCCTCCAACAATAGTTTTTGTCTTACTACTGTGCTATACCGAACATCACAATTAAGTTAGCACCTCGTAGATTTGAAGTAAAACTTTAAATTTTGTCACAATATTACTACATCTTGTAATCAAATTTAGGACATCATTGATTTCCTTGGCATGTGTATTTGCCTACTTATGAAGGTCAGATAATACGTAAGGGTAACGCACCAGATACCATAATGTACAGATGATGAGCTCCATCCCAGTTTCGTTGTTCAAAAAAGTTGTTTCAAGATGTGATAATTTTTGTTCTTACTTATTTTACACCTTTGTTCTTACTCATTTTTTTGACGTTCAGTATACTTAAAAATTTGCGACAAAGCATGTAAAGTATAATGTGCTTTTTATTATTCCGACCCCCACTTTAGTCGGGGGGGGGAACTATATACTCAACTGGGTTTTTTTTGTTCAGTCAATTTTGGCCGACCGATATATTCATCGTAAGAAATTGTGAGTGGTATCATTAAAAGGCCCGTCCAGCGTAAAATACGGAATTAAAAAGATTTTTGCAATTTTCGTATATTACAGGGAATTATTGAGGTTTAAATTTTTGTCAACATTCGACTGTTTTTCTTCACATTTTCAGTTATTTTTGCTAAAATTTGGCACAATTTCGCTAATATTATTCAAAATAAGTTAAAAGTTTTAATGGCAGAGTGTTGTTGTTACTGTTAGAGATAGAAGAGCGTTGCGTTGCTGAATTGTTTGATTGAAGTTTTTTTGGCTAAAATTTTTGATAAAATTTTCAAAATTCAAAATTTTCTTTCATCAAAAATGGCATAAAATATGCTTTTTTGGTCAACTTTGTCAACGTTTACCAGACTTAGTGACCTAGCAACCTTAACACAGACTCCCTAATCTCAAAAAGAGCGCTAGTTTCAATTAGGTGCCATGTAAAAATCTTCTGGAATTAAAACAATGCCTTTTTTGCAGATTTAACTCGATAATTATACAAAATGCATCTTTTTTTCAAAATTTGAAGAATTCCACTCAAAAATTGGTCTAATTCGCATATACTTGAAACACTTGGTCGGTTTGCTGGGCGCGCGAAAAAATCAGGGAGAGGTTCGATAACATCATGGACTCTTAGATTCAGAGACTTTTTGGTTTTTATTTTGATGCTGCCTTCTTCCAAAATATTTTGCTTTTGTTTTTTTTAATGTTAAATACTGACAATATTTTTTATTCACGGCTCCGTTAATGACAACTCCAATTTACGTAAATTTGAGTCCGAATGTAGATACAGTTTGTTTTCAGAGAATCAAAGCGTTTTTATGGCTTTGAGGAAGAGTTTTAGTAAAATTTAACTGAATTCTTGTCTTTTGCCTTCATTTGTTATTCTTTTGTCAGTCTGATTTCTAAGTTTAACCACTCAAAGATCAACATTTTTCTCAAGAGTTGAAGTTGAACTTTTTCTATTCATTCTGTTGTCACCTAATGTCTCTTATATTATTGAATGTATTTGTTTTAAGGAATTTTCTGTGATTTTTTGAACTTGTCACTTTTTTTATATTATTTTAGTCAACATTTTGCTTATTCTCAGTAAGTACAGGTCAACCTGTCCTTCCTATAGAATAAAAACTAATTTTGTGGCCGATTATTTTAACAGAATGTTTTCTTGCTTTTGGTGCTACGAGTTTTCATACGAAATTTCCTGATTTTTGTGCATAATTGCCAATTTTTGGTGTTGTTTTTGTTTCATTTGTAAATTGTCACATTATTTAACAATCTAATTGAAAAAAAAAACTGTACAACATTTAAAAGTGAACATAAATTTTTGTTTCATAACATATGGTTTGAAGGGCTGTGACACCGTTCTCTTGCAGAAATCGTAAGAGTTTTTTCCTTTGATGTTAATTTTTGTTGTCATATGCCAAATTTTGTGTAATTGAAGGTCTCAGTGGCCAACTTTAGATAAACAAGTGAACAAAAGTAACTGATATCGGTAAATAACTAATGGATATTTTGACTTTCAAATTAAGTTTTTGAAAAAGGTGTAATAGTATTCTTCAACTTATCCCTTTTTGTTCTGGTTTGCGTTTTTTTTGTATTTTACAATGTTGTATCAATTTCGCAAATTAACCTCAGTATTTAGAGCTCTTTTCAATGTTTTGTTGAATCAATCAAACAATAAGTTTTCTGTTGTTTAAGCTTTTTAAATGATGTCTTCAGTGCTTAGACAATTGGACAATTTGTTTCAGAAGAGTTTTGTTAAGTTTAGATACCTTTCAGTTTTTATGGTTCTTTTTGTTATCATTTTGTGATAGACGTTTTAACAAAAAGTGTTATGATTATCAAAGGAGACCCAAATGAAGATTTTATATTCTCGCGTTTAAAATCTTATAACCTTCAAATCTTATAAACTTAATGGCTTCAAATCTGTGAAACTAATGGCTTCTCTCAAACTTATTAGTTCAGCTTGTATTTAATGTTATTTTTTAGTCTTATAATTTAATCTGATAAAAAACAGTCGCAATTAGTTTTCCGAGTAATTGCAAGACGAACTGTCAACTCTTATAATCGAGAACTTTTGTTGGCTATGAATATCGATAATGTTTGTTTTTTAATAAAAAAAATAGATTTTCGAGATCTGCCAATTTTATTTCTGTTAAAATGTAGCTAAGCATCTCTATATACAATTCAAATCATTTATCTTTTGATTTACTGTTTGCTCTTCATAACGGTTTGATTTTCCTCAAATGGTCTTTCTTCTTGGAACAACCAGTTTTCATAAAACCAATTTTCGTGATTTATGCAAATTTGCCCCTTTTTTGTAGGTTTTTGTTTTCTTCTCACAGTATCACAATGATGGGAGTCATTTGACTTACAAATATGTCGCCTGCAAAAAAATGCAAACGAAGATTTTTATTGTTTTTAGTGATCAGCTTAATATTTAATTGATTGGGGGGACATCGTTTTCGTGCATAATTTTTTGTGCAATTTTTTCGTTTTTGCCTGTATTTGTCGTTCTTTTTGTAATCGTGGAAATTGAAAGTCCTCAGTCGCTCTCTTTTGAGCTATAAAGACTCTCTCAACGATTTCATTTGATGCATAATGTTTCTAATCAGTTCGAATGTAATTCTTTTTTTTTAAAAAAAAGCAATGTTTTAATAAACTTTTGCCGCTTGTGCTCATTTCTAGTCGACTTGTTGCCAAGTCGAATTGAGAAAAAGTCCCATATTTTGTTCCAAAAAGAACCGGTGAATTTTCTTAGTATAAATTTTATCCGATGCCATTTTGATTTGGTTATTAGTGGTTTTCAAAAAATGGACAAGGAGTTTTGGTCGTAATTAATATTTGTAACTATTTGATATTCTTGCCATCTTTTCTGGTAGTCATATTATGGTAGCCACAGGTCTCATAGGCCCTCTGGAGTGGATTGTTTTTTTTCTTTTAGTAATTTGTTGAACGATATGTTGATATGTTATTTTTTTTATCTCTTCCTCATTTGATAGACAATTAAGTGAAAAATATAGATGAGCGGGGTCGGAACTTAATGTGCGAACGCACATTACCGAGCCTCCTTGTCTATTTAAATGCATAAAGATACGTTTTGTAGAATTCATGAGGTAAAATTAAATTAATGTATTTATATATAAGTCACAGGAACTGTAACTGCTAACTGTGTCCTTGTTAACCTCTTTTGGCCCTCTGTTCACTGTTCGCGACCCAGCTGGTTTTGAACTTTTTGTTCGGGCCGAGGCTGCAACTCAAAATACTTAGTTTAAAGGCTATCAGAATTTTGGTCAGTTGGGACTTGAACTTCTTCCGTTTCCATCATGACCCCAGCTTTTTCTGATCAGAGTCGTGCAGGTTGTGATGCCAGAACCAAGCAACTTTTGATTGGACAATTTTCAGAATTTGACATCTGATCAGACCCTGGCAGACCAAAATTACCTCTGATCAGGCATTCGTTCGGCTCAAGAAACAGTGCAATAATTGTGCGACCTCAGGCTTCTCCTTCGTGCGAGTTGTAATCAGACTACGCTCACACTTTGCCCTCTGATCAGACTGTGCCAGACCCAACCTAAGCAACCTCTGGTCAGACTTTTGTGCAACCATTGCTTAAACTATCCTGCGACCATAATACTTCCAGACCTTGTAATTAATTTGGGTAGCACTATATCCCCCATATGCGATCAAAATAGTCTGATCAGATGCCGACTGGGTCTGGCACCTCAACCTGGGTGACTTTGTTTGCGCACCTGAGCGGGAAATATATGGTTCTCATGATTTTTAACTCAACACGTTGTTTTCAAAAAAGTTCGCGTAATTTGAATGAGCAATTAGTTAATGAGACTATAGATTTGTGTTAAAAGGAATCTGCTCGCGCGCAGAGTGCTACCACTCTACAGACGGAAGCAGGGCAGTTATCAACTCGAAAGAAGAAGAAAAATTTATTCTGGAGAATATTGATGACATCTTTCTTGAAATTGGACTTGGTTTATCGGAGGAAGTTCAAAATGGTGACCTAGTCTGGGACAAAAAAGCAAACGGACTGCCCTCTGATCAACTACAGTGGTACTACGAAGGCAAAATGTTGGAGGGGCCCAACTGCCTGGCTTCCGATTCTTGTTAGCCAACTTTGCTTCTGTTTGACTGGAGTCTAAAAACACTTTCTTTAAAAACTTTCTAAATATGGCCAGTCAACTAGTTACAGATTTCAAAGACAGCCTTTTAGCTACATTATGACCGTTTGCACTATTAAAGTCTCTTTCGACTTCAGAGATATTTCAAGGCAACAGGGTTTCACTCTGATCCTATGAAATTTTTTATTATTTTCTTTTTGTGCAAAGGCTCTACAAAGTAGGCACTGCTTCTTGTAATATTGCACAATATGCAAGCTACGCGCCTGGACCTTAGTGGAGAGATGGTAGTTAAAATTGCCATAAATTAAAAATTTTTTGATTTTTTTGACATTATCTTGAAAAATGACTTTGTTTGACAAATTGAATGCGATTTCCTATCTAGATTAGTTAACAAAATTGGTATTGTAATTTTTAAATTCCAGAGGTTGATGGCAGAGAAATTTAGTGCTGCATCAGTCTAAAAGCTTTTTTTTTGCTTCTGGATGACCAGTACTCTGTTATGTCCAAATTTGCAGGCCTGATTTTTGTGTAAATTTTTTGTGCATTAAAAAACAATATGTGTAGCTTAACTCCCGTCCCCACGGTTTGCCTAATATGGGATATAATTTTCCGCGTGGGAACTTGTATTTTTTTTAAATTTCCGTACCAAGTCGTAACCACCGAGATGGGGGGTTTTGTGGTAATTACCTACAAGCTAGCTTAAGTATGAAGAACTTGTTTATAATTAGAGTAATTACCAGTTATGAGCTGCATTAGTATGAGACTGTGCGACTCGGACTCCATTCTAGCACAAGAACCTTTTAACAGGGTAAGGTTGCTGGCTAGTTTAAACTTAATTATCTTCAAAACCTCAACATTATAATGAAAATAAACTGCGCATTAAAAAAATTTAAAAAAATCTTGAGATAAAAGTAAATTGTTGACGGTGTTAGTTCTTATACACAAACAGAGTTCACTTATGTTCAATTAGAGCAAAAGTGGAAAGTAATTTCATTGACTTTTGATAATTTTTTTCTTCATTTGATACAATTATTATGCAGATCAAAATTTCAGATTGACAAGTTGATACATTTTTAAAGTTTGGAAAGTCTATGCAGTTGATCCTCAAGCAATTTGAATGGCATTCAACAGACCAAAGGACGTATACTTTTTGAGTCAAAATCAGATTATTGCGTAAAATATGCTTTGCAGGAAAGCGTTCTCTGGTCTTTTTGGAACTCACGGAATCAATGTTTAATAGAATACCCAAGAGAGATAAAAACTTTGAAATCTGATCAATATCTTTCCTTGCTTTCATATTTGCCGTGAAAACACCAAGATATGTACACAATAGTACAAATTTATCAAGTTTGCCAAAGCAAAGCAGTTAAAATGGGCAACGATTTTGTGCCTCTGCGGATAAAATTGATAACAAATGAAGTAAACCTAAAGTTTATCCTACTGATTGATGTCTTTGTTCAATGCGAACGCTAAAATTTTTGTTTTGGGAAAGCAAACCAATTTTATGTTTTTAGTTTTTTTTATATTAATAAAACAAAAAATTTTCGTTTGAATGGTCTGCGTGGTTGCTACAGCTGCCTCAATTTTGCCTCAATTTTACCCAGAAAACTGTTTAATTAATCCTCTTAAAATGTTATTAGGATCATGGCAGGAGAAAAAAAGTGTTCATCTTTAATTGCTGCCAGGTGCTTTTGCAATTTATGCACTTCTACATTCTAATTTTTAGATCATTTGTTTTTTTTAGTTTTTATGTAAATATTTAACGACAAATCTTTCAATTAGGATATATTTGGGAAGCCATATTGATTTTTCTAACATTTAAAGCGTTCATAGAAATCATTTTTCACTCATAAAAAACAGTGAACAAAAACACAGTGGTCGTTCTGCCAGCAAACTTGTAATATAAAAGACTTTAGAGATACGGTGGTTGTTTAAGAATATTTTATCGACACTCATGTAATAAAATTTCTAATCTATCAATTGACTAAAAAACTGAATGAAATATGCAAAAGTAAATTGCATAGATTCTGGTGACTTTTAACAAATTTTAACAAAATGATTTTCGAAAAAGAACAAGAATGATTACAGATTTGTAGGCTTCTAAAATGGCCGTGTTCACCAATAAAATCACGTTTCTTCGAATACCGCTGACAACTTGAAAGCTTTATGTTTGAACGCTATTGTGACAATCTTTTTAAAAAAATCCAATTTACAGTGGATATATTGAAACTTTTTAATTTTATTTGTCAAATAAAAAGGGTTCGATCAAAAGGAAACCTGTATTGCTAAAATTATCAATTAATTGTGCCTCATTTTTTTTATCGGGAGTTCTTGTTTTCTGCCGATAAAAATCATCTCTATAAGACTAAATTACCAAGGTTTGCTTAAAATGCAAAACATCCGCGCATATCTTGCCTGAGAGGCAACACACTATGCCTGATACTCTCCTATGATATATATCTTTGACAAAAAGAACTTCGAACAAAAGGAAAATGCTGTATTAAATACTATTTATTGGATTCGATCAAAACTCATAAAAACACCGATTACCGTTCGAATACAGATAATCGTCACTTATTTGATGCATGTGTGCCTTTAATTCAGTTTCAGTAAATTTAATGACCTTGGTACAAGGACCCCTTAACTGCAAAATAAATAAACATTCAGCACTCAAGTCATCAATGTCATTCACTTTTCTTGTTCCCTCAGTTGGTTTTCGTGGCTTTAAAAAGTATATCATTTCCACTGATAAAGTGTGATTATGTAATTCACCGTTTGTTCATAAAAGTTGAGCTTATCGACGCGAGAAATCTTTTGAATGGTATGTTATCTTCATTTTCAGTTTCGAGCTCAGATCATCAATTAAATTGGGTTGCAAAAAGCTGCCGGGAAACCCACAAGAGTGTGTGTACATTTAAACCACCACAGTTGGGCAAAAAAGAGGTAGCAACGTCAATTAGTAGATCGTCCGGGACTATCGGGAACAGATACGGCGGCTACTTCTGTGTAGACGAAAAGAGGTCAACATGCTACCTCCTGTTTGAGGTATGCACTCTTATTTTTTCAACTACAAGGCAAGCATCAATATATAGAAATGTTTTTATTTTTATGATAGTATATAAATCAGATTAATCTATATAGTTATTACGCTTCCTGTGGTATTTATAGTCTGCTGTTGTTGACTTTTCGAAAGTATGCCTGCTATTTGAAGATTAGAAATTTTGCAGGTTTTCAATGTCTGCGCTGCATTTGACCATGATTCGAAAAAAGTAAAATAGATAAGCTTATATTCTCTGTCAAAATTACTGTTCTCTTTTGGCTAATTTTAGGTTACAAGGTAAAATTAAAAGACAGAAGAATTTTTTTTGTAAAAATTGCTTTCTCGAGCATTTGGTATTGTCCTCAGTTCTAGAGCAATGCTGTTCAGGAAATTAACAACAAAACTCACGGTAGCCTGATAGTTTAACTTTTTTCAACTGGTTTTTTTCGTTAAAAATCCCCGGATTTTCAGATGAAGCCTCACTTTGGACTCACTTTGTCTTTCAACAAAATTTTTTGCTCAGTACGGTTTAAGATATATATATATATATATATATATATATATATATATAAAATATTTTTTTATTTCATCTTTATCTAATTTTTCATTCTTAATTTTGAAATCAATTGAGACAGAATGCGATACAGGATATGACTGGAGTATGTTGATCATTGTACGTACGAGAACAAGCTATGAGAACGAAAAGACCTTTTTATGTGTTCTGGTGTTCTCTTTTTAGAGAGTATTAAGACGATTGATAATCGGTAAACAGTTTTTTTGTAGCTCTTTCCGCACGCAAGAGGGAGATCATAGTTCCAGCAAAATAGATATTAAGTAAAAAAAAAACCTATTTTAGAGATTCTCACATTGTGAAGTGGATCGTGTCTTTGCTGCACTTGTCATCTGGTTGCCAAGACAAAGAGAATTGTCGTTCAGTTCACTTGGTCTGAGTTGACCAAATTGAAGAGACACTGATAAGACATTTATGTTTTTACAAGTTTGAATAAAGACTTCTATTTGTTTCACTTCCAATTTTTTTCCAAAATTTTTTGTAGTTGTTTTAGATGCTAATGCAGCTTTACTGCATTTTTTCCTGTAGTTTTTGAACACTTTTTCTTTATCTTATATTGCAAAACAACGTTCCGTTTTTTCTGCAGTGAAAATTCTAATAAAATTGACAAGTTTTTCGGTGTTAAAGATAAATTTGTTTTGCAAAAACAATTGTTTTGATCTTATGAAGTCCAAAAAAATTGGTTAATTCAATGAACAATCGCATTAAGGGTGATGTTATCAACTTGGTTTTGCTCTAATCTCATCAATTTAATATATATTGTTAATTTGCTTTAGAAATCACAACAGAACAGAATGTTAGTTGAAGGGATTAATGCTGTTTGTGATATGGTATTCAGAAAACTGTTCATTGGTTTGGTAAAAGGAGAAACGGCAGATCTGAAAGTTAAAAAAATTTGTCTCATTAATTAAACCTAGTGTGTTTACTCTTGTCAAGACTTGGGATCTTTTTGGAGCTATGTTTATGATAAAAAAATTTGACTGTGATCAGATACCTAAATGCGCTGAAAATTTTTGAAATTTTAGAAATGGGTGCACTGAAACTGCACTGAAGCTTTTAAAGAAATTCACAAAAAATGGCGGAACTTAAAAAAAGAAGTTGCTGAAAATGCGCTGAAAATATGTAAGAAATGCAGTGAAAAATCAGAAAGAGATGGAGCAATTAAGCTTATAAAGGTGCTAATTTTTTTGTAGGAAATGCGCTGAAAAGCGCTGAAATTTTCATACAAATAAGCTCGAACTTTGTAAAAAAAAGTGCTGATTTCAGCGCATGCTCAATATTGCAGTGCATTTCAGTGCATTCAGCGCATTTCTTAGATAATTTACGCGCACTCGGCGTATTTCTTCCAAAATATTGGGCTGAAGCGGCGCTGACATCTCGACGCGGGAGCTTGTAGATTTGAGGGGATCGAATCCTTATGGATATCCGCAAGCACATGCCGAGCCCCATTGTCTTTTTTATCAAATGATCTTTTTAGCTGACCACTATTTCAGGGCGATATTCACGAAGCAAAACGATTCGTCACTGAGAACAAATACAAAATTGCAGTAATAAAAGAGAGCGACAAAAAGAAAACAATAGCCCAAAAACTGAGGCCCTTCTACTCTGGAGTATTCGTAGGAGCTACCTCTATGAGACGCGGCGATAAGTTTGAGTGGTTGTACGAAACTAAGAACAATTTAGTTCAACTTGATCCAGATTATGAATCGCCACAAATCCAGCAACATCTGGCGAACGGCGATAAGAAGATCTGTTTGGTTCTAGCTTCGAATGGCTCTTTCGTTGCCTCTGTTGGTTCGACTAATAGACAAACCCTGATTGATGTATCCGAGGATAAAAAATATGAGTTTATGAAGTTTAATCAATTCAGTTACTTTTGAAGCTTATTATGTGTTACATGCCTATATTTTTGTATTAAAAAATGTTATTCGTCGGATTTTTTATACAATAAATTTTTCACTCATTGCAAAATGCTTCTATATTGATAGAAAACTTCATATCAAGCCAAAAGCGCACTTAAATGTGTGTGATGCTGAAAGCTTTTCACTAGATGAGAAGAAAACTAATTATCCGTGGAAAGCTGAGAGAAATTTGCGATAACAGTAAAGTAATAGCAGATCGGCCCTTCCTGTAAAATTTATTTAAAAGTTTAAAAAAACACTGAGTTTCCAAATGAGTAAAAATAGGTCAAGAATCCTAAAAATAACACAAATGGCAGTGTAAAGATATAACATAAATTATAAGTAACAGACAAAAGATTTTCTTCTTTAGGTAGAAGAAACAAATTCTAAGCACCCATGTGAGAATACAAACTCAAAAATGAAGCGTTAGTTAAATTTAAAGGCTTTCCAAGAAACATTGCCCACAATGTTTCCCATTGGGTCCTTCTGAAATTGTTGGAAAAAGTATTTTTTGAAAACCTTTTTAACCCGCCTGTTTGACTCATTCCCTTTTAAGTTTTTTTTCAAGACAATTATTAAATGATAAGCCTCTTCGGATGATACTTTTGTCCAGCCCTGATGTTTTTGACCTCTCTTCAAGAAAAATAGTTTTCGTTCTTGAATGTCTGTAAAACTTATAAGTTGGCAAGCTAAGTCCTGTTATTCTCCGGAACGCAGGCTTCTTAAATGACAAGAGTTGATTGAGATACAGTGCTGTTCTGTATTCAAGCAATTGTTTAATTGGCAGTATATAATTATCTAGTTTGATACTAAGTGATGAACTGTTAAATCGTTGAAAATAACAAGCTTTAACTGCCGAATTGATTTGCTTTTCTAAGGTTGTCAGAAGATTTTTTGAAATTGACGAAAGCAAAACAGCTGAGTACTGGAGATGACTAATTACAAGAGAATTCAGTATGATTTTGCGCAAATGGTATGGTACTACGTTTCTCAGGACATAAAGTGTTTTTTTCCTTGCGCCATCTTGCTGAGTATTTGTTTAACTTCTTGTTGGTACAACAATTTGTTGTCCAAAATAACTCCGAGATATTTCACATTCTCAACTTCTTTTATTATATGGTTGTCAACTTTAATAGACACTGCTGCGGATGAAGTGCCAAAGACAATGAACTCAGTTTTTTCTGAAATAAGTTTTAAAGAATGGTATGAAAAATAGTCAACAAGAGAAGAAAATGATTTCTCTAATTGAAGCTTGCAATCAAGTATATTTTTGCCAAAAGTATAGACAACTGCATCGTCAGCGAATTGGATTAAACTGCAGTTGATGAAATTTGGTAGATCATTTACATATAGGTTGAAAAGGAGTGGTCCTAAAACTGTGCCTTGTGGAACTCCTTGCCTGACCTTCAGCCAGTCAGATTCAGCTTCTGGTATCACTACTCGTTGATGTCGGTTACTGAGGTAACTCTTAATGAAAAGGATAGCCGAAGAAGAGAAACCAAGGTGTTTAAATTTTTCTAGTCCAAGGTGTTAATTGAACGCAGATATGTTTGCCAAGTTGGCATTTAAAATTGTTCTTTAATAATTGGTTATTATCAATATAGGTTAATTAGTTATTTTTTAAATAATAGTTAAGGTGGCCATTTCACTCTTGAATTTTGATTGGTGTCTCACCCGAACCACGGCCAACTCCACATTTATGAAAAATGCTCCAAATATGCATCTTAGCCCTGTTTGTCTAATAAATTGCCGGAAGTACAGACCCTGAAACTGCTGAGAAATCCTTCTTTCTCTAAGAAAAGATTTTTTTTTTCGTTCTTCCATTTCTAAAAAAGTGTCCTTAAAAAAATTTTTGATGTTTTTTTTTGCAAATTTAAATAGATAATCATTATTTATATTTTTAATATATGGAGATTTTTCCTAATTTCTGTAGTGCGCTGAAGTTTTGAATTAATAGACGGGCAGTGAAAACAAGGTCAGTTGTGGTATCTTTCATCACGCTTATTGCAGACTAATGAGTTTTCGTATCGATGTTCACTTATTCACTTATTGAGCAATCTCATTAACCTTCAATTGAGGCACAATGAGCAAAAATTTTGTTTTCAAAGAAATTTTAATGTTTTTTTGGCTTCGACAATGTATTCGTAACTGTGTAAAGAATTTTTGATTTTTGTGTGCATTTGTTGTTCTTTTTGTCTTTTTGAAATTTTCTCCAAGATCAATGTTCTCATTAAAAATTTGTTTTCCAACGACGAATCAGTGAAACTATTAAATGATTTCAGCCGATAATTGACGGCTCCTATCACTCTTAAGATAATTGCTTTAAGTAGACATCAGTGACTTCTTGAACTTAGTTTGAGTCTTTGAACATAATCATTCCTTTGACCTTATTTCTCTCAACTTGTAGCTTAATTTCATTACCGACATGTCTCTTTTTTCAGGGACTCAAAAGTTAACTCGTATAGGCGTTGTACGCTTCAACTAAAGATTTTACGCTTCAACTTTGATATAACGAGTTTTCAACAAAGTTTTGTGATTTTGTTAATTTGCCTAGACAACATTCCAATAATGACAGGTTCCGTTGCATTTCTCCAAAACCCAATTCATCATTGTTAAGTTTTTATTGGCAAAGAGCTGTGGGATTTAACGCCATTAGCACTGTCTTTCAAGTTTTATTTTGACTTGCTGGTTTCTGTCTGCAATTTTTGTTCCTTCTTTAGTCTGTTGACTTTGTTTCATTACTCAAATGTCTAATTGGGGTCCTAAAGATGTAAACAAGCACTTATTTATTTGTTGAATTTGATAATTAACATCTCACGAATGTATTTGGATCGAAAAAATTCTCTGAAGTTTTGTATATTGCCAGCTTTTTCTTCTTATTTGTTCACTTTATGCTTATTATCATTAATGTTAGATACATTCTCTTTCTAGAGATCACAGATCCCTAATACGTTAAAATGACCCCCAAGATACACGGTTTAATTATCCAGAGTTCATATTCCTTATAGCTCCGACACTGCGTTTTCTTAAATCTTTAAAAAATTCTTGAGTTTTTCCTGCATTTGTTGTTGTAATATCAATATCATGGCTTAATGTCCATTATGAATACTCCAATTGGGGTTCTAAGGAGGTCTTAGCGAACCTATCCAATGTTTTCAGTTGACAGCTGATGGCTGTTATAACTTTGAATAATTTTGGTTTCAAAACTATAAGCGAAGTTTTGAGCTTTATATTTTGTAATTTCTAACGATTTTGTGTTTAACCGATTCTTTATGCTTTCGGTACCGTGAATTTCTATTTGAAAAGTTGTCAGTTTTTTTAATGGTCTGTGTTTTTGGCTCTTTTTAATGTCTAATGACACACCTCATTTTGAAACATGCCCTAGTGATGGTCGAATGAAGCTCACGTCAACATACACAGTCATTTCCGGTAATTGCTTATCACTTTAATGTCTTCAACAAATGGTTTCAACAATCCCTTTGACTCAATTTCACTAATTAAACGTCTCATTAACGTCAAAAAGATACACGTGAATTTGTCGAGCATTTTCGGATAAAAGCTGAGGTTTATTTAGGACTTTTGAGATTATTTGGTTCCAAAAGACTCAATGGATTCTTTTAACTTTGAGCCTTTTTGTTTTTTTGTCGACTTATTCAGTGTTTTTTGGAAAAAATTTCCCATCTGCCTTTTTTCGATTTAAAAATTCATTTTGTCCAGTATAGGTTTGATGTAATAATAATATAATATAATATGATGTGATAATAATATGATTTTGTCACGAAGCGTATTTTTTGTAAGAAAAAAAGCAGCCGCAATGAATGAACGTTTCTTATTTTTTCTTTCTCTTTTATCGTAGTATCACCAATGACAGGTTTCATAGTCCCTTTTTTGCGGTATTTTCTACTTCATTTGGTGATTTGGGTTGATGACAAATTTTTAACTCATATATCAATTGTTTATGAACAGTATGCAAATTTTTGAAAGTGCTCTTTCTCTTCCTTATTTAGAAGACAATTAGGTAAAAACAAATATGAGCTGGGTGTGAACGATTCGTGTAAATCATATTAGTCAGCTTTTTTGTTTCATTTTGCTTTTTCAAAGCTCTAATGAATTTTAATTGCACTTGAAATTAAAATGATGGGGCGCAAAAACCACTCTTTTGAGTTCATTAGTAAAGTTATGTATCTTAAGCTTCCATTATGGATTTTTTGAACACTTTTTTTACCTTTATCTGGATTTTATTTGTCTGAAAGACACCCATAGGAAGCACTCAAATACTTTTTCCCCATAATACAAAACGTTTTTGCTGATCTATGAGAACGTTTAGATTAATTTTTGAAAAACTTGTTTAATTTTCATTAATTTTTTTGCACTGTGATTCTAAGTTAACTATACAAATCTTCTTCTGGCCATTTTCAATTTTTATCAGCCTATTGTAGGTTGTATCAATCAAAACTAACCGAACTGGAGAAATTCTTCGTCTCTTTTCAGGATAGAGTCGACGGCTCTTAGATAATCCGATAAACCTTGTTCCTAACTTTAAATACAATTAAATTTTTGTGATTTTTCAAAAAACTATCTGTGATTTACTCTTACTATCAAACATTTCGAGGTTCCTGGTGGTACTAATCTAACAAATTATTGTTGAAACTAAACTATCACCAGTTCATTTTTTCAATTGCACAACAATCTAAAGATTGGCAAAAAATGTCTCAAGTGTCCTGAATTTTGTCGGTGCAAATACATATTAATCACTTTTTGGACCATTTTTCTTCCAAACAGTTGTTTTTCAGATGACTTTAGTTTTTTCGGTTTTTGAAACGGGATATAAGGGTTAAGTTATAATAGCAATCAAATAAATAAGTGAGTAGCGCTGCCGAATTCAATTTGAAGTTATTAGTGAATGTGTGTGTGTGTGTGTGTGTGTGTGTGTGTGTGTGTGTGTGTGTGTTTTGTTCATAAATTCTGCTTGGCCATATTGAAATTGTGAAAAGTTTTGTTTTGCGCTTGACTTGTTAATATTAGCGAAGAACTCGTTGTAACCGAAAAATTTTGATAGTTTATTGTCAAAAGGTATTTAATTTTGGTTGTGTGATTGCTTGCAAAGACAGAATTATACAAAATTCATGTTATTATGCTGTCTAACTTTTTCTACTTTTTTACAGATTTAGTTTAAAGTCTCTGAGCGGGAGATATGCAGAAACAACACCTAGAAAACGTTTTTAAGAGTTTTAGAATGTTCTTGAGCAAAAATCAACCCGTCAAAAAGCCTGATAGTTTGCTTGACAGAACATCTGATAATAACAATAACAAATTGTTTTCATCAGTCAATAAGTAGCTTCACATTTACCTTTACAAAGACAATCACATATTTGAATGTGGGAGAGCACTATTGGGCCGATGGCCCGTTGTCAAGTGTCTCATTCAATTTATCTGGATGAAAGGGATTCAAAATCAAAAGAAGAGGAAGCACTGTTTGTCAAGGTACCACTAAACCTAGCAGTAAAATCATTATTCTGGTTTTGGAACGCCTTTGAGTTGTGATATTAAAGCTCCTACAACAGACTGACTATGTCCTCATTACCCAAAATATATTTATCTAGAAATTGATGAGTGAAATTTTGTTTTTTTTTTGGCATTAGACATGTTTTCAATCTTTTCGATTACTCTATCATCGTAACCTAGAAGCATTCTAAAGACCCGCTTTATCCTAACTTTTATTGAAAACATGTGAGATAGATTTTTACCTAGAATGATTTTGTTTTTAATCAACCACTTGCTTTTTTAAAGCAGTTATGCATTGAGGAACCCTTTGATGTTGGTGAAATATTACACTGTCCCCTGTTTTTAGTGTTTGCATAAGTACCTCATAGGCATGTAACTCTGATGCTAAATAGATCTTTTGTTTTGCTCTTTAAGTTCTTTCAAAATTTTTTCGATGAAAAATTAGCCGCACGATACGTTTGACAACTTTTTCCCTAATTGTTGTGATTATTGTTGACCCATATATCAAGACTCCGTATTGTACTATTGGTTGTATGCATGTTCTAAATGTTTTTATCATCTGTGATTCTCTCAAAACTTTTCTCAGTTTATAAAAGATAAAAAATTCGACAAAATTTTTGTGACCACAAGCTTTGAGTGCTTTGAGAAACGTAGTTCATTATCCATCGTGATGCCCAGGTATTTGAAATTTTGTTTTTCTTCAATTTCAGGGTTTTTTTATAAATGTTCTGGACACAGCATTTTTTAAATTTTTTTATCAAAAAACTTGCTGTTTGTTTATTCCTTGTTCAGCGTTAGTTTGTTTTTCATGAGCCAATCATTGGCGTTATCTAGTGCTTTGTTGTGGTGATCGTCGTCAATTTTCGATGCAGAACTTCTGCTCTTCAAAACAGTGTCATTAGCATATAAAAATACAATTGATGTTTTCTTGGACAAGCTGAAGTCATTCATGTAGATAATAAACAAAAGAGGGCCAAGAATTGAACCCTGTGGCACGCCTAGTTCTATAAGCTTCAGTTCGGACTTTTTATCTGCAATTAGCGTGTATTGCATTCGTTTGGACAAAAATGATTTCAAAATGTATATTGGACCACGTAGACCATATCTATAACACTTTTGCAGTAGAAGGTTGTGATCGACAGTATCAAAAGCTTTCTTTAAGTCTAGAAAGGTGCATTTGGTTTTTTTCGCTGTTGTTGCGGAGATTTGATCTGATTTCCTCTATTAAGGTTTCAATAGCATCAACTGTACTCTTCCCGTGCCTGAAGCCAAATTGTGAATCTGAGAGAATTTCAAAAACATTTAGGTAGTTTTTAATTTGATCAAATATAATCTGCTCAAAGACTTTCCCTATAATTGATATCAACAAAATGGGCCTGAATTTTGATGGATCATCTTTTTTTTCCACTTTTTAAGATCGGTATAACTTTTGCAATTTTCAAACTCTCTGGGTATTATCCAAGTTCTATGCATCTGTTAAACAATAGTTGTAAAGGAGCTGTTAAACAGTCGGAAAATTTTTAAATTAAAAAATAGTTTAGGTTATAGCAATCAAAGCTAAATTTGTTTTTACAGTTGTTGATAGCGTACTTTACGTCATATTCAGATATCGATTTTAGAAAAATACTTTGTCTCTGGTTTTCTACCGTGACGGCACTTCTTGTTAAAAATCCGGCATTTGTTTTTTTCCCAATGTTTGCGAAGATCTCGTTAAATTCTTCTACTTTCTTTTGTGAGCAAAGAACTTTAGAAGACTCTGAATTGCCGGCTAAAGAACTATAAAGCTGAAAAAGTGTTTTTCTGTTTTTTACCGAATCAGTTTCAAGTAGATTTTGATGAAAAGTTTGTTTTTCAGATCTGGTGAGCGATTTAGGATTTTTACAAGTTTTTTGAAAATTTTCGTTAATTTGTGGACTTCCAGTTGCATCTGCCAGTTTCTTAAGACTACGTTTTTTGTCGCTAAGTTTTTAACCTCACTGTCAGTCCAATTTTTGTTATTTTTTCATGTACGATATTTTTCAAGGAGGTGATTGTTTAATGCTTCAGTGATCACATATTTAGGTTGGAGTTTTGTAAATTTGAAGGGTTGTGGCTGAAAGGGTTTTGGCCAATGAAATGATTGTGGCTAGTGAAAAGTAAAATACCCTTTGTGGAAGAGTTAGATCACTGGTAAGTTTTTTCAACTCAAGATCTGATAAGCAACTTTTCTTGATTTAATTCAAAGATTCTATTGCAATTAAATTTGTTCCAAGCTGTCGGTTCTGTAGCAAATATATGAATGTAAAAAACGACTACCTTGAAAGTATTCTTTCAGGTATAGAATCTTTTCGATAAAAAGCTCAAATGCTCTATAACTGTGACTGATTAGCGCTAAATTTTCTGCGATTTTCAGCCAAATTTCAGCGCTTTTCAACGCACCCGCCACAAAGCAATCGAATAAAATTATCAAAATAGATGCTAACACTTGCCCCATCAGTGCCCCAGTGGAGTAAAAGATGGCTAGGACACAGGGGAGTTCAAACAATAGACTACAAAAATATCAGAGAGAAAGTTGCGCGGTCATTACGATTTAAAAAAAACAAGCCATTCCAAGCATATTGAATTTAATAAGATCGAGACAAATATTTGAAGTTTTTTAATTCACGTAATTATAGCAGTTGGATTTAATATAGTCATATCACTGTATTAGACCATCACCATTCGAAAAGTCTCAAAAAGCTTAGGAGATATCTGAA